>NC_044329.1:78811793-79114824 GCF_007399415.2 Gopherus evgoodei
GGAGTGGCGCACTAGAGTTGGGGTCAACGCCAGCTCCATCAGAATGGCTCAGAGCCGAATGTCTCTTTCTTTCTTGATCCAAGGCTTGAAAGATCTGCAAATCTTGCAGCAATCGTGGAGATGGGTTTCCCCAAGGCAGCGTAAACAGTCCACATGCAGATCACTTACTGGCATCGGCCACCTGCAAGTGTTGCACGATTTAAAGCCCGGAGCATGCCCCAGCCCGGGTGCACTAAACTAAGCTAAACTAACACTAATCTAAACTACTTCAACTACAGGTACTACTACTACAAACGAACAAGAGTTCTAGAGGAAAGCTGCAGACTTCCTGGAGCAGAGCAGTTCTGATGCACCTTCACTGGCGGCAAGAAAGAACAGGAGGGGGGGCGTGTGCACAGCGCCCCTTATACCACACCATAGAGGCACCACTCCAGGGGTCACTAGGAGCACTCCCTACGGGTACTGTTAGGGGAAAAACTTCCAGCACCGATGCACATGGAGAGCATGCACATCTACTGTGGAATAAACATGAGCAATCACTCAAAGAAGAAATGCATTTTGGCTGTCCCGTTCCTATCTCCCCACCAGCCAGCCAGCCAAGAAGCAGCAGCAGCAGCCTGGATGCGAGCTGAGTGCAGAGCGAACCAGGTTTACAATCCCTGTCCTGGACCACGCTGGGCCGGATGTCTGGCGCCATCTGGTGAGATACCCCCCAATGGCCTCTGGCTTACCATCCCTCCTACTCCCCAGGATAGGACTGGCACCGCCACCTCCCAGCCTGCTAACCCTACACAAGCAGCCTTAGCAGGGAAGTGGAAGCTGAGATGGCCACTTCTGCCTCCTTGCTGTTGGGAAAAAAATTGCAGCAATTCTCAGGGGCAGGAGGAGGCTTGGCAGTTGTCCACATCCCATGAAATTCAAAACACTTACCAGTGACGCTGCTGAGGATTAAAAAACAAAAAACAAAAACAAAACAAAAACAAACAAAAATCTGTGATTTCCACAGGGTCTTATCTATAGGTTATCTTCCCATATAAAAAAAAAGAGGTAATGTAAAATTAACAGTTGATCACTCGTCGTCTTCAGCTTCCTATTCTCTCTTGGCTTTGCAGTTTTGTGGTTCCTGATTCTCTTCCTTCAGCGGCTCATTTTCGCCTTCACATTCTGTCATGGTTCCTCTGCTCTTCTCTATTTTTGCAAACTCAATCTGTTCCCCTCTCCTCCAATTACCACCTATATGCAAATGATCCAAGATTTTCAACAATGATTAGTGACTTTCGGTACCTAATTTGAGACATGTTAAAGGAGCCTAATTTTCAGGGGCTGGATGCTCAATGTTTTCTGAAAAGTCATGCCCTTTTAAAGCATCTCAAGTTGCACACCCAAATATGGAGGCACCTATTATCACCAGTCACTGATGAATATCTTGGCCATGATTACCAATCTTTACCTGTCACCTTGCCCCACTATCCAGTATCCCCATCTCTAGATATCAGTTATAGATTTTAAGGGCAGAAGGAAAGAACAGACCATCTAGTCTGACATCCTGTGTATCACAAACCATAAAATTTCATCCAGTTATTCTTATACTGAGCCAAATAACTTGTGTTTAGCTAAAGTGTATCTTCCAGGAAGGCATCCAAGAGATAGGAATCCATCATTTCTCTTGGCAGTTTGAGCCAATAATTAAATCACTCACTGGCAATATTTTGTGCTTTATTTCTAATTTGAATTTGTCTGGCTTTAAATTTCCAACAACTGGTTCTTGTTATGCTTTTCACCACAAACTTAAAGAGCCATTTAGTACCTGTTTTCCCCCGCCATGAAAGTACCCCTATACCTATACTACAATCAAGTCACCTCACTAACTGCTTTTGATTAGCTAAACATTAACACAACTGCAATAGCCCTCTCAATCTTAGTCATTCCTTAACTGAATGTATCCTTCCTCCTGATCCTGCTTCTCTGGCTTTACTAATAACTCTCTTATATTGGATACTACTACTTTTCACCAACCACATCCACTCTCACAAAGTCCTACTGCTTCTCCCTCTTTGTCACAAAAATTTGGCCCTTTTCACAATCCCTACTGTTCACGTCTTTCACCTACATTGTTCACCTCTCCTTGCCTACTATATCCTTCTTTTAGGCACAAAATTCTAATATCTGATAACCGATAACGCCAGTTTTTATCTGTAACAGAGAAAAACTAAGTTAATAAAACAAATTAAAGTGTACCTCTTCAGACTTCTTCTTTAGCTGCTTTTCAAATGACTCCTTATTTTCTTCTAATTGACTCAGATACAATCTAAGCTCTTCCTTACAAATGTCTAGTGCTGACTCTAGTTGTCTGACCTAGTTAGATGTAAGAGACCATTTAAAATAAGTAATGACTAGTTGTTCAGAGTTGATCAAGAAGTCTAAAATAATTCATTAAAATCTGCTTGTTAATTCTGCCATTGTGTGTGATATAACTACAAATATGGATTTAAAAAAATATTTAATTTCTCTGAAATTTACTTTTAACATAACATTTAAATAATGAAAAATATTCATACAAAAACTTACAAAATGTATGTTTTTAAGTCATAAGAGATCATCAATTATGCAAAGACATTACAATATCTGTCATCAGCTACAGTTTAAGGACATATATTATATATATGTATTCACAATACTTAGTCAGCTATTCACTTGTACATTATTTACAGAGGAAGAGATTAAAAGGCTATAAAATGCCAGCTTTATGTATGGGATACCTTCATAAGGTTGAGAATGATACAGTCTTATGTAAATTATGACAAGTCAACACTCAAAAAAGATTCATATCTAAAACCAAAATATTTTATTGTGTGATTACAAAATAGCAAATCCACTTTTATTTTCTGCATTGAGACTGCAGTTCCTGAGTTTCATCAGGAGGGAAAAAACAAGTAAACATAAAAACAGCTAGCATGATGATGATGTTGACAATTTAACAAATGTATCTTACATTTACATTACTACTAATTTGGACTTGCACCCTGAAATCACAAACTTAGATACACAACTTATATACAGCAATAACTAGGAACTGCAACTATCTCTGAGGTGAAATGCAGCAATTGTAACATTAAAAAGTGTTGGGAACGAAGTGAAGATTTCCATATCAAATTGTAACAGCAGTGGAAAATTCAGACAGGCAGTCTGCAGTTTTCCACACTAGAATTTTACAAGACCATGAAGTTACATACACACACTTTTTTTTTTTTTAAAGGGGGGGGTGGGAAAAAAAGCTTCAAGTTATCTCTGATTAGAAGTAGTCAGGGACTTTCATTTTATATTTCACCTGAAAAATACCACTGGCAGCAGTACCCAGTAACAGTAACAGACCACTGGTTCAGTACAAACTCGGACGGAAGCAAGCCACCTACTGAATCACCAACACCACTTCTTAAAGCACCTAGACAATAGGTAGGATATCTCAGTGGTTTGAGCATTGGCCTACTAAACCCAGGGTTGTAAATTCAATCCTTGAGGGGGCCATTTAGGGATTAGTCCTGCTTTGAGCTGGGGGTTGGGCTAGATGATCTCTGAGGTCCCTTCCAACCCTAATAATCTATGATTCTTGGATGGCTTCTCATCCCAATCAATCTTAGGTTATGAATTCAAATGGTATTACAGCACAAGATGGCATTGCTTAGCAAAACTACTGTTGCCAGTACTGCACTGAAGAGACTTGCCAGACAGACACTAGTAGAAGGAGTAAACGGGCTAAAGAGTTTGAAGAAGTCAGTTTACTTTTACAGTTACTATTTAGCCTAAAATAAATATTATAGTGAAACCTGAAAAAAAAAAAAAGAGACCCTTATTCGTCACTCTTGTCTTTAGAGACTCCCAAAACTATCTCCAAATGTAGCAATTCCAATTCTGCTCTACTTGTACTATGACAGCATCTTAGCCAGGCAAATGATTTTTGTTGGTACATACAGCAGTCACTTAAAGCAGGTTTCACTATAATATTTCTCTTTTGTTTGTTCATTCTTAAATGAAGGATGAAAGAAGGACTGGAAGATAATGATACCTTTTGGAACATTTACATGAGCTCTATAAGTAACTTGGAGATGTCTCACTTAGAGGGAATGGAAAAGAGTTACATAAATACGGCAATTCAAAAAAGAAAAAGGTATTAATCAAAAACAAGAAAAATCATACTTACTTTGATTGTTTCTTCCGTTAATTGGCTTTGCAACATTTTCAAAGCTTCTTCTTTCTTGGTATTTTGTTTTTTCATTTCCTGTTTGCATAGATTTACCAAAGGAGACAAGATGTGAATATAACTGAACATACAAAAGTTATACTATGGGAAACCAGCATACTAGAAAATGAAACATATTTGTTTAGTGATAAAAAATGTTTGTCTTTATACTGTATTAACATGCATTTTACTTCTAATTAATTTGGCCCTGATTCCGTCACGTTGTGGTCCCTTTACACTTCCCTAATGGCAGAAAGAGGCTATAAAGAGAGAGTGTAGGCTCCTCCTGTAGAATATTCTCATTATAGGAAAGGCCCTACTTGAACTGCAGGATGATAATCAAAAATATTGCAGCTGAGTTGCAGACAAGCCATGGAAAATTGCAGAAAAGTAATAATGGCCCTTACTATTTGTGATAATAAAGCCCATTATTACTGTTCTGCAATTTTCCATTGTTGGCTGAGAGTGGGCACTCCCACTGTTGGCCACCCTGGGCTGACAGCAGGGGCTCCTGCTCTCAGCCCCGGTGTGGCCAGGCTCCCACTGTCAAAAGTACAATGGAAGCCTAATATTGTACAATCTGCAACATCGCAAGTTATATAGGGCCTTAATTATAGGATAGTTCTTCACCTGACACAGAGCAGATGTAAGGCTCTATGCTGGCCTCCTTCCTTGTCCTTAGCGGAGGAGGCACATTGAGATGCAAGTCAGGATGTAACCCGAGTGCTATTCTGTGCTGGAATAAAAGCCATAGAGGGTCATTAAAGTCAGGGCAATTTAGGGCAGCTCTGGGACTGGTCTAGGTTGCAACAGGTACAGAGGCCAGAATTAGGGAGCAGGCAAAGATGGCTTAAAAACAAAAAACCCCACTGATCTTTGTCTAACCCTATCTTTCCTGTACCCAGCAAAATTGAGAGAAAGAACCCAGCCCTTCATCTCTAAAAACTAGTCAACCAACATTTGGTTTGCTATTAGACAGAATTAATAGTCAATATTACCTCTCTGCTTTCTATCAGCAGTCGATCCAATGATTCAAGGTGACGCTGTTTACATACAATATCTTCTTGTAAAACAGACATTGTCTTCTCTAGCTCATTAATTTGCTGGTGTTTCATAGCCAACTGAGTCTGAAGCTATACACAAAAAAAATCCATTATTTATTGTTTTAATGTAGTTTCTTATAAAAGCCTCTTTTGAGATTTAAAACCATCTACACATATGGTTCCATTTGGTTCATTTACCACCAAAAAGCAGTCACCCCTAGAGTGAACACAAAATGATCATATTGATGCCATCAGCAACATCATACAACCTAGGAACAGGTATAAAAATTACATTACTGATTAAAGCAACAGAAGAACATAGGCAGAATATAGTTACTTTGCATGCTGAAATTGGTCAAGACAACAAGACATACAACTCTACTTTTGCAAAATATGACATGAAATCTTCTATGACTGCAAGCAGTAAGGGTTTCAGTTTCAAAAAAGGTCATGTGAAAGTTATTAAATGTTTCTAAAAAAATTGGAGGAACGTTATCAAAGATCACTCTGTCTCAGTGGGAAAGAAAATACTGCCTGGAGCTGTATTATTTTGACTGGGGATTCTCCTCATGGCCAGAGGAGAGATGCTCAAGTCAGTCTCCACTTTCTCCCCACATTAATGACCCATGGAAAGAGGTCTTCCTGGGGTCCAGGGAAGCGGGGTGATGGTGTTATAGAGGTGTCAGACTCTCACTTCTACATGGCAGAGAAGAGAGTCACAAGTCTCCAGGGGACAGTCTTTATAATGCTGAATGCTAAAAAGAGGGAGTATATGGAGGAGATACCATGAACTTTTTAACCCCAGAATTACCGAGGAATGAAGATACGGAAATTAAATTTACATAGAAAACATTAGAGATATATATGACACACACATTAATGCATAATCTCTTACTATTTCAATCTGTTTTTCCATCTCTTTGTGCTGTTCAAGATGAATTAACTTTGCTTTTTCAAAAGCTATAGTTACTTGCTCATGTTCTTCATTGATATTTGCTTCCAAGTTGTGAATCTGGCCATTCTTTTCCTGGAAATATTTTTTAAAATCCTTAATCAGAATATATAGATCTTTTGATATCAGGTAATGAGTTATTTTTTGTGTAAGCAATAAGGAAGTATGAAAGTCTCAGACTCATAAGAACAATAGATAAAATTGGAATTTAATATTGTTTTACATTTATATAGCATTTTTTACCCCGTAAAATCTCAAAGCATTTTACAAAGTACAGTGTAAACATGGAGCACCATTGAAATGCAGCCATCTCAGACATGGAGGGTAGCTGTCTGATGGACAACTGGTACAGATGACAGCACACAGTAGTGAGTGAAGGAAAATGTTGGCCAAGGATGCCAAGGCAAACCCCTACTCTTACAAGAATGTCATGAGGCCATGAAAAGAAAATAAAGTAATTTGACAGCAGTGAATATTAAATATGAAGGAAGTGAAGAGAGTAATCTTAAGCATGTAAAAACTAAAATATTTTAATAACTTTGCACTGTTATTCTTTTTCAAATGTAACAGTACAGGAAAGAGCTGGATTTTCAATCATTAAATATTTCTAACTGACAAATATTTTCCTATAATGCAAAAAACTGTAGAAAGACAATTAAAAAAAATATTTCTATATACTTACAAAAGTGACTGCTTCTTGGATTTAAAAAATATGAGTAAAGTCCTGGCGCTACTGAAGCAATTGGCAAAACCATCATGGACTTCAGTGAGGCCTGGATTTCATTCCATATGTAATATAAAGAAAACTATTTATATACATTTAAGAATTTTCATGGGTGTTCAAGGGTAAAAACTCCAGGATATTCTCTTTAAAGCAAGATTATTTGGGTTATTAAAATTGTGTGATCTGTACTAAGAGATCTTGCACTCTATCTGGTTTGTACATGTATAATGCCAGCATAATAACTAAAAATATATAGTAACACACCAAAATTGTGTGATTTTACACAATTATCACTTCTCAATGAAAATTTCTTACTATGAGCTCCTGATCCAGCTCAGTACACCTTGCAGTAGCAGCAGAATAAGCAACTGTCTTTTCTTCCAACTGCTTTTCAAGTACTGAAAGCTGAGAGGATTTCTTTGTTATCTGAAAATAAACAGAATATAAACCATTAAAAGAGATTATTTTTCTTTCCTAAACATACGATTATAAAGACCTATGCATGTGTATATTTTTCTAACTGTGATGTTTATATAATGGTGCATATGTAGTGTAAGTACAGCCTGCTAAGAGCAGTATGGTAGGAAAAGATTATGTAGGACAACTGATTTAAGGTTTGTTCAATTATTTGTCAATGCTTTCTTGAAAACAGACTTGTTATTAACTATTACTTTTTATTAGTTACACAGAAAATAAATTTTAAGGCAACTTACCTTCAATGTGTGCAATTTACCATAATTACAAAGCCACAATAGTGAGTAAGATGTTAGACATCTATAATATTTGGGGTCATTAAAACAGCCATTACAAAACAAATTATGCTGAAACTGGATATAGGCATGTTAGGAATTTGAATGCTAATGCGTTTAATGCCATTGGTGAGTTATAGCTTTCATTGCCTTAATTTCTCTTGTGATTATCTAATAATAGTTCTGGTCTCTGGCAAATATTCAGCATATTTCTCATTAAATACATACTCAGCATTTGGATATCCATTACTATAGAGGGGGGCAAACTACAGCCCGCGGGCCACATCTGGCCCACGGGACCTTCCTGCCCGGCCCCTGAGCTCCTGCACGGGAGGCTAGCCCCCGGCCCCTCCCCCGCTGTTTCCCCTCCCCTGCAACCTCAGCCTGCAGCGCCACCAGCACAATGCTCTGGGTGACCAAGCAGCACAGCTGCATAGCCGCTGCCCGACCCAGTGTGCTGAGCTGCACCATGGCGCAGCTGCCTGTCCTGGTGCTCTGGGCGGCACGGCTGTAGTCCTGGTAAGGGGGCAGGGAACATGGTGGCAGGGGTCCAGGGGCAGGGGAGACAGTCAGGAAGGAGATGGAGCGTTGGAAGGGGTGGTGGGGGCAGTCGGGGCAGGGGGTCCAGGAGTGGTCAGGGAGAAGAGGTGGTTGAATGGGGCAGTCAGGAATCAGAGGAGGGGTTGGATAGGGTGGCAGGGGATTCAGGGGACAGGCAACAGAGAGGGGTGGATGGGGCAGGAGTCCTGGGAGGGCTGTAAGCGGGGGATGGGGGAGGAGTTGGATAGGGGGCAGCGCCAGGTAACACCTGGCTGTTTGGGGCAGCACAGCCTCCCCCAACCAGCCTTCCATACAATTTTGGAAACCCGATGTGGCCCTCAGGCCAAAAAAAAAAAAAGTTTGCCTGCCCCTGCACTAGTAGGTTTTGTTTCCCCCCCCCACCCTCTCTCAATCACTCACACACGTCTACCACAAGAGGGCACCCCCTGACAATCAAAATAGCAGCAATTTACACAGCAGCTTTATAACCTGAACCTCCAGATTTTCCTACACCCCCAATAAATCTAATTCATATTCTCTCCAAATAGTCTTGCATCAGAAAACAAACATGGCAATGAAAGTTTTCAAAAAAGGGGAATTGTGTCAATTATTGCATTTAATTCAGTGATCAAAGGTGATACACTTTTCAGCTCTCCTAACAACTTACTTCTCGCTCTAAGTTAGTAGTTTTTTCAGCCTTCTCCAGTAGTTCTTCCTGTATAATTTGAAACTGACTGGCTCTCTGGGCCATGCTGGTCTTTAAAGAAGAATTCTCCTCTTCTGCTTTTAACAGCTTAGCACGTAACTCTTCTATCTCTCTTGTGAATCTTTGACGCTCCTTTTCAAACTGTTTACTGATGAGCTTCCATTGTTGACATTTTCTCTCTTCTTTTTTAAAAAAAGTTTTATTTATTAGATGGACAATTAAAATTAGAGATAATCAAGTTGTAAAAAGACATGCCTGATGATGACAAGTAGTTTGACAGCAGCATGTTAAGCTACCATAGGAGCCCCAGGGCTCAAGAATAACCTCAGAAAATTTTGCCTTCAGAAGTCAATGCCTGTTGTGGAGGTTATATTTAGGCTTTGGGAGAAAAAGCACAAAATGCACTGCTATGAATGAACACCTGAAGTCATTTTATTGTGCAGCACTGAGGGCAATCAGAAATCTACAATCCTACTTTTCTAGAGCTGAAGCGCCCTAATGACGGTAGAAAAAGAACAAAGGAAAAAATGAAGAACTGGAGACCTCATCATACCAGAAAAGGGAGAAACTTAAGTTATCCATTTTTAACATATTTTGAGTCTGGGGCCAGGGCAAGTCATGGAGAGCCCATTAAAATAAAATAAATACACACCCCTCTACCCCGATATAACGTGGTCCTCCTCACGTCTGTCCAACTGCCGCTCTCCTGCTCGCTGTCTTCCTGTCCACCTGCCTCCTCATCCCCTTCCTGTCTACCACTCACCTCCCCATTCGCCTCCTCACCCAGCTTGCCCACCCGCTTGCCTTCCACACTTAACACGCCGACGCGCCAGAGAGCTCACCCCCACCCCCCAGAGCGCTGCTTTACCATGTTATATCCAAATTCCTGTTATATCGGGTCGCATTATATCGGGGTAGAGGTGTAAATAAAAATTAAAATGCACATTGAGCCTCAAGACTATGATAAATACCAAAGTAGCTAAACCCTTGCTCTCCATAAGGGCATCTGTTATCTTATTACAGAAAATATTAAAATAGCAAAATTAAAACCTACAAAAATGTTAACTCGCATTCTGCAGTCATTTTTAAATAACTATGTCAGAAGGAATTTTATAGTTTTTAAGTGCACTATTTTTCACCATGCTCACCTGTTTGATTTCCAATCAATTTTACAGGTTCTGTTTCTAGGCCATGTAATCTGCCACTTTCTTGTCCCTCAAAATCATTAGAAAGATGTTGAGCTACTTTACTGACAGTTAGGTTTGCCTGAAGCTTTTGAATTTCTGCTTCTTTCATTGCCAGTTTTATTCTAGCACAAAGAAAAAGATATAAAATGTTATGGGAAAAAGTATTCTTTGAAAGTATTTTTCTCTCTTTGCCAGTAGCAATACCTCCTAAATACTATTCTACAGTCTTGCTATAATTCAGGGCCCTTAAAAATATACCTTAGATCTGCAATCAAGGATTTGTTTGATTCGCAACAAGAGACATACATAGCTTCCTTTGCAGAGGAACTGGCCATCTGAGGTTTCGACTGATGCAATTTAAACTGCAAGTTAAGAAAAAAGAACTAATGAAAATATAAACTTTTTCTATGATAAATTCACATACTGTACAAGCAGAATGTTTTGCAAGGCACAAAGATTTGACCATCCTGGCCTAACTGGGTACCTATACATAGAGTCCTTAAAAAAGTGATGTTTGGAGGGGGTAAGCATCAGAGGTCCCATCAAATGGAGCTGTGGGCAATGGGCACCTTGAAACTCAGGTCATATACTTAGATGTCTACATTTAAATTTAGACACTCAAATTTGAAAATTTTAGCCATTAAATATCACACTTATGAAGTATCAGTAATGACTCCAAAGCTGAGCTTGTTTTGAACTTTTCACTTAAGGAAAGTTAATTCTGCTTTATTTCAATGAATGAATTTAATCTCCCAATTTTTCACAATTACAGTTGAGAGGACATCTGAATTTTCTATTAAATTATTTGAATAAAATAATTACTAACTCTCCTGAAAAAAAAAATTGATTAAAAGCCACTCAGTCTGAAATTGGCATTATTACAACATCTCTGAGACAGCCCACTTTGGAGATTCAAAAATTACAAAACAGTGTTATTCAACTTTCCTAATAACCCTGTACATTTATGGAATGAAAAGCAGATGGAGAGATCAACATCCACAATGTACTCCTGCTCTCCAATGCTGCCTATCTGGCCCTGCTACCCAGTCCACCTCCCAAGCTCTGCTCATCAAAAATTACCCTCCATACAGCACCAGATCTTGGGTTTCTTTGTGACTCTTTCCCATCCATGCTCTACCCACCAAATTTCTTGCAAACCCGATAAAAGTTCACAAGTGCAAGTCCCAGTTTGATGGACCAGAGCTTCATTGTGGTGAGCCATATGAAGTTTCTTCATCAATCATCATCATCATCATGTTTCCATTATGACTCTAGTGTTTAAGGCAGCGACAAAGCTCCTCCACTCCTGTGTGTTTCCGGCAAGTCTTTCAATGATTCCCCAGCTGTGCCCCAGGTTTTTCAGCTCAGCTTCCACAGCTCTTCACCATGTTGTTTTCAGGTGACCTAGTTTTCATTTGCCCTTCAGGTGTCCATCTTATTGCTACTCTGGCGATGGAATCAGTTTCCATCTGCAGCACATGGCCAATCCATCTCCAATGCCTCCTCGCAATGATAGTGCTCATATTCTTTTGGCTGCACTGTGTCAATAGATCCTGGCTTGAGAGTGTTCTCGGCCAAAAGATATGAAGGACTTTGGACACATCATACTGTCTCATTCCCTAGCATTCTGCGCTATAAAGTAATGTTGAAAGTATGCAGCTATGATAAATCTTGAGTTTGATTTTAGTGTTTTATTTAGATGATTTCCAGACTGTATTTAAGCTCCTGAAGGTGTTCCTGGCATCACTGATTTTGTTCCGGATGTCCCGGCTTGTTCCACCATTCTGGCTGATGGTGCTGCCCAAGTATGTGAATGTTTCTAAATTGGTGAGAACATAATCCTCTATCCATACTGGCAATGGTGAGGCAATATTAAAGGTCATGATATCTGTCTTATTGCAGTTGATTTTCAGTCCAATTAGCTCTCTGAATGCGTGGAGTCAAGTGGTTTTTTCTTATATATTGTGTTGGGTATGTGATCGGAGAGCGAGATCATCTGCAAAGTCCAGGTCTTCAAGGGATTAGAAGCATATCCATTTAATGCCTCTTGGCACGTCTTCTGTTGTACGCTGCATTACCCAGTCGATGGCAATATTGAGGAAGATTGCAGACATGACACACCTTTGACATACTCCTGTTTTGACTTCAAAACTGAGCTCACTGTGATCAACACTGCATATAAAGTTGAAATAAAAGCTTTTGATTATATGGAGAGGGATTCCACATGCCTGCAGAATGTACCATAGGCTGGCCCTGTGAATGCTATTGAAAGCCTTCTCAAAGTCTATGAAATGTATGCAGAATTGCAGTGTTCAATTATTTTTCATAGAGCGAAGATCTGGTCTATGCATCCACGCCCTCTCTGAAAACAAGCTTGCTATCAACTGCCTCTGATATACACTGGACTATGATTTTACACAATACTTTACTTGGCACAGATAAAAATGTGATACCACGCCAGTTATTACAATCACTGATTGTTCCTTTCTTTGGTGTCTTCACTATAACCCATTGGTCTACTCATCCGGCACTTTTTCCCCTTCCCAGACTGATGTAAATAGAGGGGCCAGGATAGATGCTGCTGACTCAGGATTTACCTTGAACAATTCTGCATTCAAGTTACCCTTGCCATGAGCTCTCTCATTTTTTAAGGATTTGATGGCTTGAATTATCTCTTCCTTAGTTGGAGTGTCTGTGCTGATACCAAAATCTTTTTCTGCCTCTTGGATGTTTGCTTCCTCTTTAGGTGGCTCCCTGTTCAACAATTCTTTAAAATGTTCAGGCCAGTGCATTTCTATTTCTTTTTCTGTTGTTAGTAGGTGGCCTTGTTTGTCCCTGAAGAAAGTGTTTGTTGGTGTCTGCCATTTACCACTAATAAGCCACATCATTTTATAGACAGTTCCTTGTTCACCACAAGCAGCTGCATCCTCTGATGTGTTGCCAGGTTATCAATATAAAGCCCTTTGTCCGCTCTCACAAGGCATTTGACCTCCCAGTGTGCCTTGCTATACTGCTCGTGATATCTGTCCTTTAGCTTCTGGGATTGTATGTCTAAAAAAACCTTTTTCTTCAGGGCTCATCTGGTTTCTATGGCATTCCATGGGCTGGGTGTAAACCACTCCTTCCTTCTGCCTGTAGTCTAGACAGGCTTCACTGCTCTATTTATAAATTGCTGTTACTTTATCTCACTTCTTGTTGATCGTCTCATCTGTATTCCCCTCCTTTTCATCAAGGTCTGTAAGTGCTTGAAACCTGTTCTTTAACTGCAGAAAGAAGGCTTTCTGTGTTTCAGGGGACTGTAGCTTGTTAATGTCATAAAGTTTGTCCCTTGTTTGGTGGACACACACTTCTCAGTGTTGGCTTGATGGAGGCTCTCACAAGGTGGTGGTCACTGCCAACATCTGCACCCCTTCTCACTTTCACATCTGTCAGTGAACGTCACCATTTATCATCATATGGTCAATCTGGTTCTTATCTCTGCCATTTGGAGAACACCATGTCAGCTTGTGAATTTCACTACGTTGAAATGAGTTCCCTCTATGTCTAGGTTATTCATATTACAGAAATCAACAAGCCTCACTCCATTTTCATTCATGGTGTCATACCCATGTCTTCCCATTGCTTTGTTGTTGTTCATGTTGTCCTTACCAACCTCGGCATTCAGGTGTCCCTTGATAGTTAGGTCATGGCGCAGTACTCTCTCTAACTCTGCCTGTAATGCAAGATAGAATTTGTCCTTTATTTCTTCATCACTGTCATTTGTCAGAGCATAGCACTGAATCAGGGCAATATTACTGTGTTTCCCTTTCAGTCTGGCTCTCATATGTCTGCTGCTGATAGACTTCCATTAAAGAAGGGAATGCTCCTCTCCCATGATGTTGTCCATCATCCCATCCAGAATACAGCAAAGTTTCTCCTAAGGCTACTGTTAATCTTCCCGATCCCATCTGTCTGCTCTCGCTGATGCCCAAAATGTGTAAGCTGTAGCGTCTCATCTCTGCAGTGACCTGAGATAGCTTCCCTATTTCGTACATTGTCTGTACGTTCCAAAAATCAAGTTTGTTTTTTGTCTTGGTGTTGAGCACTTCAGTCTTTGTGCCAGTGGCTTCCTTTTGGCTTTCACCACAGGCAGTCATACAGGTCATTGATTTCTGAAGGCCACCATACACAGTAATATTCAATTTCTCCATCGCTGTTTCCAAGTTTTTTATGGGACAGGGTTGTTAGCCCTATGCCTAATACCCAACCCAGAGGACCAGGGTGTCTGTTTTGTCTGGCCCCTCCCCCCACAGACAATCCAGCATGAATGAACCTACCAGGAGCAAAAAGTCCGGTCCGTCCGTCCCCACAACACATATGCGGAGGATTGTTAGAGCACGCAAGCTGTCTCGCCATGACAAAGCACAGACACCAGAAGTTTGCTATTCAGAAAATGCGGCTACAAGCTCTGTCAGCAAGTCTCTCCCTTGCTCTTACTGCTCCATGCCCCCTGCTGAAGCTGTTACAGAGGTTGCACCTTCACCATCTGGGAAACCTCATGTTGTTCAACAGACAGGAGCCCCAGTATCACACTGTATTACTTAGTGGTGTTTTGGAAAGTAAGTCTGCCTCTGAAGAATCAATGCACGCCAGAGGGAGGAAGGGTACAAAACAAGATGAACATTTATTAATCTACTCCTGTACTGCAGTTTCTACATTTCTGAGAGTTCATTCACACACATACACATACACATACACACACACACACACACACACGTTCTTGATTCAGATAAAGTAAAATGTTTAATTACACATTACTGTATCTTCATTGGTGCATTTTAGAAGCAGCAAAAATAGTATACTAATAAGCTAAGCAACATTTCCAGCTAGTGCTGTACCTGGTAGGATTCTACAAGGTGCGAAATTTATAATGATGTATTAATTATTGTACCTCTTTAGATGTACCTAGTGACAACTGGGAGATAATAGTTTCCAAGGTGCTCAGTTCTTCTCTTGAATTCTCAATTTCTTGATGACACAATTTTAGGCGATCATTTTGCTGTGCAATAAGTGCTTTTAGCTCTGCATTTTCACTTAGTAGGGTACTTTTCTCTTTAAGTACTACTACTTTATCATTAAGTTCACTCTCAAGCTTCAGGATCTTCTGTTCAGACTGTTTTAGCTGTGACACAATTTCAGTGGTTTTTGCCTCTAGACTCCTCATCTCTTCTTTTGCACTACAGTTCTCATCCTTTAATTGTCTACAAAAAAAACAAACAAACAACAAAAAATATATACAGTCTAAAGGATAGTTCTACAAAAAAAACTCTAGGAGGTTGGAGTTTTGCTAGGACTTTGGCTATCAGATATACTGGCAGAAAGGCACCCCCCACAAAAATTGATTAATTATCTTCGTTCATCTGGGAGTCTAAAAGACACTAACTTTTTAGTAGCCTTTTCTCAGTGTCAAAAGCAGAGAAACTAAGGAATAAAACAACAGGGAGACTAAATTATCCTCTCATTCTTACGATTGGTCCATCCAGTTAACGGCTGAAATGCCGTTAGGGTGCTGAGAGATATGCCAATGCCACTGTAACTATTCTGAAGATAGAGAAATCCAGGAACAGGGTAAAACTAAGATACGTAAATTTTAAAAACACACACACATTTACCTTAATTGTTCCTTTGTGATTTCGAGTTCATTTCTATAGGCAACACATTTTTCATGCAACTTTTCTTTTTCTTTTACACAATTAATTAGATTTTTCTCTAAAGTTTCTTCTTCAGCTTGAACCTTAAAAACACATTGTTGTACGATGAAAACAATTATTTAAGCTGCAAATGGTCAGGAGTATTCTGACAAAGAATAAACAAACTAAGTTGCTTTATATTGCAAAGATTGCTACTATCTCACTTCCTTTATAATACACAGAAAGGTAACCATAATGACTGCTGTTCTGAGGCATGGGAGAGCAGGGAAAAGTTTTTCCTTTAGTTGACAAGATAAAAAGTAAGAATATCTTTGGTATTTTAGGGCCTACTTTTGGTCAGCAGTGATGTCAAGGTATGCAGTACAGTCTTGCCAATCTCCATGACCACAGAAGCTTAACCAGTGGCAAATTCACCTTCCGGGGCAACTACTGAAGGCTTATGTGATTCCTTGACTCCATTTTCTACCAAAGAGGAAAAGTTACAGACTTACACTGTAATAGCTGTGGAAGATAAAACCAGTGGAAAACAGTGCTTGCTGAATTTCTCTCCAACTTTGTTCCTGGCATGAGTTCCTCTGGATCAACTTACAGACAACCAGGAGGGACTAAAAAGTGGCTACTCTAATTTAGTACTCCCAGCTACGAGAATGGAGGGAGCCTGAATAATATAGTTTTGTTTACATGTCATATAAAATGGGTTTTCAGCCAGCAGATTCCACATGAGGAATAGAGTACCTAGCAAGATGGCCATACTTACCTTTTTTTAATTTAAAACACACTATGGACACATAATCAATCTATCTATGGAAGCTATTTGTTTTCTTGCTAGATATAATGAATAAGTAGGTATTCCTGTTGGAGGCATGGGATGGATTAGTCAAGCCTAGGTTTCCCTTCATCCTAATTTTGCACTGATATCCTTAGAATTTCAAGGCGTATTCTTGAAACAAAAAGAAAAAGCTTGATTGCAAGAGTTCAGAACTTACTTCATAGCTAAAAGGAGAAAAGGTGAGTTGTGTGTGATAATATATTTGTATTATACTGTTGTAGATGGGTTAAACCTCATCTGAATCGCTGTGACAGTAACCCCTCATTTAAGATACCCATGAAAGACAGCTATGGAGCTCCAACTAAGACAAAGGGGGTATGTGAGCCCACACAGTAAGCGAACGGTTCCATATAGTCTCTGACTAAGGGGTAGGTGTAGGGAGTGGGGGAGGAGATATAGGTCAAACTGAAGGACTACAGAAAGAAGCAGAAAGAAATCCAGACAGACAGCCTGAACAAGCCGTTTGAAAGAGTCTGGTGCTATAAGCAAAGAAGCCATCTCACTTATTTTGTTCTTCCAGTGTTGAGAGAAACAGGACTTTGGACATCCTTTGTAAATAAACAAGATTACATCAAAGGCACCAGACCACTGTCAACTTCTCCACCCAACTAGAACATACCACAGGGCCCCAAACTTTCCTAGTCATTTGGGTCAAAAGGGGCAACAATACTTAATTTTTTCCAAAACCTCCCTATATACTGTTAATGCTGCTTATGAGAGTTGTTTTCCCATTGCAACCATTACACATGGAACTGAATATCTATTTTAATCATCTGTCTCTACCATGGGTACAGTGATGCAGCAAATTCACTTAAGAAGCCTTTGTGATTAAAGTAGTATAAATAAAAATTTCTTCTGCTAACACTTTAAACGTGGGGCTGACTACAAATATGTTTTAGCTGACATTTCTGACGTGTGTGAATAAGTAAAAATAAGGTACAGTGGCTTCCTTCTACCCCATTTCTAATATAATGGAACCAATACTGTTGACATTTAGCATTTAGATATGACCAAATGGATTCCAGTTTCCATTTTAAATCCTAATTGTGTGGCAAAAAACTATAGATAATCAAGTCTTACCTTTTCAAGTTTTTCAGTTATTTTCTCTCTGTATTTTTTAAATGCTTTCGTCAGCTCTTCAGCATTAAACAGAGCCTCGTTTCTTTGCAGTTCAGCTCTACAAAAAAGTGCCATATTTTTGAATAGTGGTACAAAAGTAGTATAACTATCTCCCCAAATTACCCATTCGGAATAAATTAATACATAGAGTAACTGACCTTCCTTTCAACTTTCCAGTTGTTTTAGATACAACTTTTTAAATAAAATGGACTTTAACTTACCATATGAATTACTGCTTCATGTTTAAAAAACAAAACAAGGCACATCTGCAAATACACCTCTACCTCAATATAACGCTGTCCTCAGGAGCCAAAAAAATCTTACTGTGTTATAGGTGAAACCGCGTTATATCGAAATTGCTTTGATCCGCTGGAGTGTGCAGCCCCATCCCACCCAGAGTGCTGCTTTACTGCATTATATCCAAATTCATGTTATATTGGGTCGAGTTATATTGGGATAGAGGTGTATATTAAATAAGCTAAATCCAAGCAATAATAAGGCTATGAATTTTAAAGCAAAAAATCACTGCTGAACCCTCTCAAGCCCTCTCCTGAGTCCAGCTGGCATCTACTACATTCAAATTCAAATACATCTTTGATTGTTATATAAACAGATTAGTGCCTACCTGTTTTATTTCTTCCTCTCGTTTGTCTTTAAAAATCAAAATATACTGTTAAGCCTGAGAGATGCTTCCTCTCGAAATTCAAAAAGATAATATACCCACAGCAAGACTGACTGTGACATTACACTTAAGTGGTATTTTTGATTACTCTTTATGATCCCAATCTGGCAAAGATTTACATATGTAAATAACTTTACGCATTGTGAGTAGTCCTAATGACTTCACTGGGACTACTCTGAGTGTGTAAAGTGAAGCAGATGCATAAGTCTTTGCAAGCTCAAGGCCTATGTTTTTACATTTACGCTTCCATATAAGTACAGTGGATGAGTTAATATTATTGTAGCAAAAATAGACTCTGAACATGCATTTCAACTCTCAACCATAGCGTTGCATCATCGGGGTTTTTTTGCATTTACAAAAAAAACCAAAAAGTTTATTTAGCTAACCTATCACAGCCAAATAAAGGTGTATTTTAATGTGTGATACTGGAACAGGGATCATTGGATATTGCCAGGATCAAAAAAAACAAAAACAAAACAAAAAAAAAAGGACACCGCTCCAATTTTTACAAAAATCTTGCAGGTCACCTTTAAACAAACTTGATTTCCCTCCCTTTTTCTTTTACAATACACCCATAAAGAAAAGACAAATTGATGGCACAAAATAATATTAAATAATGGGAGAGAGGTATTTACTCATTAGTAAAATATTTTCTACTAAAAAAGGTTTGTTTTTAATTATATAATTACCTCTTCCCTTGCTTGCTTCGTTCAATTAAATCCGTTTTCAATTTTTTATATTCTTCTTTAAATCTTTGCAAAATGTGTTCTTTTTCTACCACCATTTTCTGGCTTTGCTCTAATTTATCTTCTGCATCTCTAGAAAAAGAAATTAAGAATTATTAGACCACAACTTTTTTTTAAAATAGCAGGGAGCTTTTTATATCAGAAGCATTTGGTTTGATGGATAGATATCAAATAGCATTTTTTTTCTTTTCCATATACGAAGTTCAATAGGAGGACTAGCTAGTCAGATATATGGGAAATCATTTTGCCAGCCTCTATCCAAAGAAAGCAACAATCCTGTATTTCAGCTAATACAATAAGGACTAACCCAATTAAAGATATTAAAATTAATAAAAAGTTACTTATTTTGTAAAGCAAGTTTTGCCTGTGTATTGACATTTTAATCAATATGGGGTAGGAATTTTCGTTTACTATCAGTTTGTACAGCATCCAGCACAGTGGGGCCCTCTCCTGTCCAGGCCTCTGGGTGCCACCACAATACAAATATATAATTAGGAACATAACCTAATACAAAATTCTGAGTCAGAATTTATAAGCAGGCTTGGCAGAATTCAATATTTGATTATAATTTTGGGGGATAATATAAATATTTAAGTTCTTAGATATTTATTTAAATTTTTACAATTGCAGAAAATTACGTGAAGGAGGTCAGACAATTATTTAACAACAGAAGATGCAGATTCCAAAGTTAAAGTTTTAAAAACCATTACCACACAAACTGTCAACATGACATGTCAAATATGCTTAACTCAACAAATCATACTTGTTTTTACTATTCATTTGCTAGTCCATTTCTAACAAGCCTAATTCAAATGTCTAAATCACTGGATTTTGACGAAGTTCTCAAGCAACATTTTTCCTACTTTGCCTATCAGTAAATTTCAACCATCATCTATGGAAATATTTTTTTGGTAGTTTGTGTGTATAGTGAAATTGATCTCTACCGAGATTTATCAATAAAAATCTGTTCCTTCCAAATCTATTTATAAGACACTGCCTTCATTTGTATATAATCATTATAGAGGTACATAGTAGTGACCAGTGGAATACATGTTTTATCCTTAGCAACGCGGGGGACAGAGGACTGAGTGTATTCTTGTGATATTCCTGCCACCCTACGTGCAAAGGAGATCTTAGTGCTCTATCATGCATCATTACATTGTTTTACATATCTGTGGGTCTTTTTAACTAATGTAAAATATATTTGCGAAGAAAGTGTTTCAAGTTGCTTCCATAACAAGGTTTGCAGCAGCTGTGTATCTCTCTGCTTAAGCAGGTCTGTTTCACTTGGATGACAAGAGGAAAATGTTATTGCGAAAGTGGAGTGCTTTTTGTATTTGTTTTTTAAAGTATTCTATTGTTTTGAAGATTCATGTGTGTCCAAAAGGGCTAAATCAAATGCTGCTTACACAGACAATGATAATTCTGCTTCGGTGGGGAGATCAAGCTCTGACAGTATAACTAAGCAAATGAAGCATGTAAGTCATCATGTGGACTAGTGTATGGCTGTCAGCTTTAGTGACAGACAACTTTTGGGGACAAGCAGGACACTTTGCTTTGGTAAGCTTTATTTGGACAGCCATGATTGAGTCTAGTGTAGCAAGTGGATATATTTGAGAAGACAAAAAGTTTGCTTGTTGTAGAATGGGCACAAATGTCTATATTTCTGCAATATATATATAATCATTTAGGTTTACCCCATGTTATTAACTAGTTATTTAATTAAATTCTTTCGTTTGTTCATTTTACTGAATCTTCATCAATTACTTTAAATTCTTAGAACACATTATCATCATAGCTTACATACACTAATATAAAACACCAATATAACACACGTAATTGGCAACTTCTCAAGGACAAATTTCAAAACTTTGTAAAGGTTCTGATAAAAAGCAGCAGGTTTGGAAGCAATCCGTATTTCCTGTTCCTTGGAAAAACTGTGAATTAAACAAGTAGACCAAAAGATTTATAAGGGAGGGGAAAAGTACATTACCTCAGGACTTTATCTTGAGCTGTAACTTCTGCTTCCAAATTTGCAATCTGTTCTTCTAACATAGGAATACTGACTGAATGTGTACCTAAAGCTGATTCAAGAAAAGAGATCTGAAATATAAACATATTTGGGACATCATTAAAATTTGCAAACATACCTTAAAGTCAATTGTGCCAAAAGGTCTGTTGCATAATTGAATGACGTTGTCTGCCTAACCCTGCTATAGAAATTGCCAGGACATTTCCACACCACATTCACTCTGACTTCAAGCTTTCCCTTTGCTTTGGCACATTGCCAGCGTCATAGGTACCATTCCACTCTGTTTTGGTATGTTGAAAAAGAATTTGTTTACAGTTGTCTAAATTTTTTCCTCAAAAAATTAATATTCCTCCATTTTTCCCACACAAGCCAGAAAAATTAGTAGTTTGTTCTTTGCCCTCTCACCCCCACTAGCTGTTATCTCTTCCTTTTTTTCCTCCAACATCACTTGTCCTCTGCATGGAGTCTGAGAAACACAGTTGAAAATTATAATATACTATAATCTTTATCCTGCAGACCAACATGCACACAACAGAATGGCTTACTTCTCAATAACTGTGTTTCACGTTATTCCTGCCATGCTATAGTCTGCAAAGATTTTAGCAAGATTCTGTGTAAACTAAAAACAAGCAAAACAATATTTCTTTAATTCAAGTAACTGTATTTTTAAAATGTGTAAATTACATTAACAGTCTACCTCTCTCTATGGGCTGCAATATACCCTCATAACTCATCTTCACTTTCTCTACGTATCAGACATATTGTTCTTTATTTGGAAATAAGACCAGACTTCTTCAGTTCTCATTGTTAATATGTATATAGGAGCCCAATTTATCACAGGCGGATAAACTGAAAATATATTTATGTATAATGCTAAAAAAATTTACAAAGTTACTTCTTGTATAGGTTACAGGGCATCTTTATTACTATACTTAGATTGTAAGCTTTTAGGGGCAGAGTGTTATTTTGTTCTGTTTGTATAGCACTTAGAACAATGAGTACATGACTAGGGTTCCTAAGTGCTACTGCTATACAAATAAAAAATAATTAACAAGAATAATAATATGATTGAGTATTTATATATTTTAAATAGATTAATCCAAGGTGAACAGGCATATTCTACTCAAAACTACAATACAGTTACGAGGGATTTATTTTTCTAAGATATTTTGTGCTGCTAGAGACCATATTCATCCTTTAGTCCTGGAGGGATTCTACGTGACTAGGTGTCTCCCTCCAAACAGAGGTGAGGCATGGGGGGAGGGCACACGGGGCTAGGTGCCACTTCTCCCCACCCCCATTTCTGCAAGTGCAGAGCTCCCTAGCTGAAGGAGGATGCTTCTCCGCTCCAGACTCTGCAGCTGAATGCCAGCTCCTGGGTCCTAGTGCCAGTCACGCTCCCCTTCTGTGTGCTCAAAGCCATCCTGTTTTCTGTGCAACAGTGAGTGCCCACGGAGGGGCCAGGTAAGAGGGACTGGAGGAAATGAGGGAATGGAGGTTGGGGGGAGGGGGAGAGGCAGTGGGGAAGGAAGAGAGGGTGGAATAGGGCAGGAGGAAGGAAATGTGAGAGCGAGGGCAGGGGGGGGTGGAGAAGGAAAGGGGATAGGGGAATCATGGGGTGGGGAGGGAAGCAGGAGCCCAGCATGCAGCATCTCCTCAACAGGCAGCTGAGGCTCCCCACTTAATCAGGCCCATTGAACCCTCACCTGACAAACCCTACTACCCTACACCTGGACTCCTCTGATAAACTCTCCACACCCAGACCCCCACCAAACTGATCCCCAACCAGCTGCACCTGGACTCCCACCCTATCAAACAACACTCCCCCAGCATCCAGATCCTCCCACAGAGCCATGTCTCTCCACACCCAGACCCCCCAGCTGAGCCCCAACCACCTTCACCTGGATCCCCTGCAGAGTCCCACTGCCCCTGCATCCAGAATCTCCCAGTGAGCCCCTGCGCATCCAGATCTCCCACAGAGCCACCCAGACTGCCCTACACAGAAACCTCTCACCCCACACCTGGATTCCCCCGCCACCCCCCCCCCCACATACACTAAGCCCTTCCACACTTAAATCCTGATGGGCTGAGCCTGCCCACCCACACCTGGCACAGAGTCCCAAGGTGTTTCTGGGCAGGTCCAGCCCTCGTGCTGTATCAGGTACAGCCTCACTGCCAAGTCCCTGGACTGGGGGAGGTGGAGGCTTCAGGGTGATCTCCCACCTCAATGCAGCCAGTGGCCTGTGCTTCCCACTGCCATACTAGAGCAACTTTTATCTGACAAATAACATTTGCAGAATTTTAAAATATTGTACACAATTTTTAATTTTTGGTACAGAATTTCCTCAGGAGTAATCTTTCTATGATACTTACTCTTGTTTTTGACTGAGTCAATTCAAAGTTGATAGTTTCAATTTTATTCATTAGACAGTGATTCTGGGAAGTCAAAGATGCATTTTGATCTCGAAGTGCGTTCAGTTTCTCTCTAAGATGCTCATTTTCTTGTTCCATACTTTTATTAAAAGGAGTGGACACTGGGTAAGACTTGAGGTAAAAAATATATGTATATCAACAATGCATCTTTGTATGCCAATCTTCCTTAAGTCATAGAAATAATATGTTTAAAAAGTTATCAGCAATATGTTACCATGCCTAATTTCCCAGTGCTTACTATATATTAGCTGAGAAGCCTACAAATAAAAGTCAAACATTCATAATCACAAGTGTGTAAAACAAACATTGCAACAAAAATAAATAAATACCTTGGTTTGGGATTTTCTTTGAGAATCTCTGCTCTGGTGGGACATTTTACCAGCACTCTTATGAGCGAAATAATTTTGAAATTCAGTGCAACTCGGCTCAACAAGATCTTCCAGTGTTAGTCCGACAAACTCATTGAAATGAGAGCTGTGGACAGATTGCTCACTCGAACTAGTACTAGGATACAAAATAAAACAATAATAAGCATTCCCCCTCCAGTAGTGTTTCTATCAAATATACCAGAAAAAAAAACACAAAGACAACGAGTTTTAATAATATAGTGAATAATACAGATTTAAACAACTGGAAAGACTTAAGGCAGGGGTGGGCAAACTACAGCCCTTGCGACCATCCTGCCCAGCCCCTGAGCTCCTGGCCCAGGAGGCTCGCCCCCGGCCCCTCCCCTGCTGTTCCTCCTTGTCCACAGCCTCAGCTCGCTCACTCCACCACTGATGCAATGCTCTAGGCAGTGGAGCTATGAGCTCCTGGGGCAGCATAGCTGCAGAGTCCAGCCTGACCTGGTGCTCTGTGCTGCGTGGTGGAGGTGGTGGGGCCCGGCTTCAACCAGGCAGCGCGGCTGTAGTGCCACCAGCCACCGGTGCTCCAGACAGCGCAGTAAGGAGGCAGGGAGCGTTGGCTAGAGGGCAGGAGAGTTTGAGGTGGTGGTTAGGGGGCAGGGGTGTGGATGGGGGCTGGGGAGGGGAAGGGGGTTGAATGGGGGCAGGGGTTCCAGGGGGCAGTCAGGAAGGAGGGGGGGTTAGATGGGGTGGCAGGGGTTCCGGGGGAAGTCAGGGAATAGGGAGAAGGGGTGGTTGGATGGGGCAGGAGTCCCGGGGGGGAGGGGCATCAGGAATGAGAGGAGGGGTTGGATGTGGCGGCAGGGGTCCGGGGGCAGTCAGGGGACAAGGACTGGGGATGTCTGCATGGGGCAGGGGTCCCAGAGGGGCCATCAGGGAAAGGGGGGTGGGGATGGATGGGGCAGGATCCCCTCCCTTAACCAGCCCTCCATACAATTTACGGGGCATGCGGCTGATCTCTGTCGAGGGTACTTCGCGCTCTAAAGCTGTCCCGAAAGGTGCCCCGTCTGCGCCCCTCAGGCCAAAAAGTTTGCCCGTCCCTGACTTAAGGCCTAGTTCTCTTCTTGCTTTTAAATACACACATACCTGGAAAGCTCTTCCCCTAGATTTCGTAGATTTCTCTCGGTTTTCCTCAGTCGATTCCTTAATGCCTCTACATTTGCAAGCAAGAGTTCTTCGTCGTCATCTTTTTTATGGTAAATCCATAAGTTGGATTCCATTGGTACTCTACATTTGTCTAAAATAAGTTTCTAATATTAAAATGTAGTTGAACACCACTGTACACTATTTCTAGAAAGTAGCAGATATTTGTTCAATATTTTAAAAGGTTTTATGTATATTTGTTTCCCTAACATACAAGCAAAGTCTCAGTGCATCCTTTCATACCAATAAAAACGTGAAAGCATAGCTATATACAATTGCTTTTACCTGGCTATTTCTTTATTCTCTTTGCTAACAAATATATTTGTGTTTTAATAAGCACATCTTTCCTATGCCTGAGAAGTCACAGGAATGAGCATACTACAGTTACTATGTACAAATAGCTGAAGAATAGGTTTATTTTCTATAAAAGAAATAGAATAGGAATAGTACAGAATGAAGAACTGGCTTATTCATGATCTATAAAAATATGTACTGTTGATAGTCATTAGGCACATCTGCTCTTTTCAATTAAAGAAACACTGCACAATAGAAACAACAAATATTTAACTGTCAGTGCACCTCACTTACTTAAGAAAGGCCTGAGTGAACATGCATGGTGCGAGGTGCCCTAATTTTTTTTTTTATCAAAGGCAGAAGTGAATTTCAGAACCTAGACCTCTCATATAGAAAACACAATGCCCTGAGCTCTCACAATTCAGATGGGGGACCATTAGCAAGTTAGCAACTACTTTCAATGGTCAGAATGGTACACAATGAGAGAATCATCTAATAAGAACCAAAACCACATAGGAGTTTATAAGTGAAGACCCATGCATTACATTGAGACCAGAAAAAAAAAGAAACTGATAACAATTGTACTGTGTAGACTGTACTTGCTATGTGTCTCTCATGCAAGTATATTTAACTATGCTTTTATCACCCAGGTACCTGCACACCTAAGAACACCACTAGTGGAACAAGATATCACATTTTCCACTAGCTGAAGTTTCTATGTGGTGTTCAATAGTAGCCCCACACAGAATGCACCAATGTAGTCCATGGCAAAATGAGGTCCCCATCTCAAAAGGGAAGACTGTTCCCTTAGAGACAGATTCAGCTACTGCTGCTACTTAAATTTTAGGATCAAGAGGACCCCCACCTTGTGAACTAAATTAACAATAAGCAAACATTATACTCCTGTAACAGAAGGAACAGATTATTACATCTTCCTATTTCTCTAGTTGGATCTTGTGCCAGCAACACTTTAGTCACTTCAGCCTGGACCAAGCTTCATGTGAAAAAGGAATTACATTTAAGCAATGTTCACTCCCAAATCTGCTAGCAGTATTCAAATACATGTTCTCACCTAACCTGTTAGTAAGCAAATAGATACAACTCCCAGTAAAGTTAATGGGATTTCTTTGATTTACAGCATGGATTTGTGGCTCTCAGTTCAAATACAGCTCAGATTAGCTGTTTGATGGCCTACACTGAATGAGTTCTTCAGTTAATGGACGGTTATCCTTACCACAAACATCACCTTTAACCATTGCTGCAAAGAGCACTGAATGGATATAGGAGACTGAACTCTCATCTCACCCTTAAAGTGGCTCCTCCCAGTCAGGCTCAAGACACATTGGCAGGGAATTCTGGGGAGAGAGACCTTCACTCTCCCCTATTCCAATAGGCTTGTGCATTTCACCAGTGAGCAAGCCCAGTGCTACCCCACCCACCCACCCACCCACACACACACACACACACACACACACACACGAGGAAGAAGAAAGCTTTATTCATACAAACATCTGCAACAGCAGCAGAGAGGAGAGAAACATTCTTGCACGGTGCTGGCTGTTGCTTGAGTTTTCAATGACCTCTTTTCAGATCAGATTAGCACTTGGTTTTTCACACAAACATTTTGTTTTAATTTGGCCTGGTGCTTTCTTTACCCTTTGTCCACGACCTGATCTGCTGCTCCCGGTGCCAAACCTGACTCTAGGACTGAACCCCTCCTACCCAGCCCTTAGGGATTTTTTTTAAGAAGATCACTTTTTTTAATTTAAGAGCAACCCAGGATCTACCCTGCTCCTTTCCCCCTGAGCCCCGCCAGACTTTTAGCAGCCGGAGACTGATCGATTGGTTGGTGACCACTGCTGTAGGTTTACCACCTTTCAAATGCAAAAAACCCAGCACCCTCACTACAAGGCAAGCGTGCTGCAACCTCAATCCCCAAACACAGGGCAAGTCTGCAACCTCCGCTTCAACAGCCACATCTAAGGAGACAGCACATAACTAAGATTGATAAAATCCCAGGGCTCCTCACTCTAGCTAACTCAAAAGCTCTCTCTCTCTCTCACACACACAGGGTGGGCTTGCGTGTTGGTGGGCCCACAGCTACAGTATCATCAACAGTTATCATCTGTTATCGCTTAAACTGCAGAAGCGGGAACACTGGAGCATCTTTAGCTGGACACGGGGACTTTTAACATTCGCTATCCCAGTGTGTTGTGCTAATAATGCCAATCTTTACACCCACGGGGAAAAGCCCAGCAGATCACATTATTTTTCGGGCAAATCCATTAAAAACCAGCCAAGCCAGGCAGATACCGGCAGGGTAACCTATCCCGGCCACTGAGCTCAGCACTTCGCGTTGCTCAGCAACGCGGCTCTCCGCTTCCCAGTGCAGCCCCCGGCCAGGAGGGAGCCAGAGCGGAGCCGCCGCCGGCCCTGGCCTGGAATCCCGCCGAGCCGGGCTGGGACTGTCCCCTCAGAGCTGCCGCAGAGTGAGAACCGGGCCCATCTTGCGGGAGCTCCGTGACCGGGCAGCCCAGAGCCCCCAGCCCCCCGCCTACCTTCTCCGAGTAAGGGGGTTGGCTCATCTCACTTGAAAAAGCCCCTGCAGAGAGTTTCTTCACGCACCCCCTCGGGGCGCGCAGCTGATCTCCGCGGAGGGTACTTCGCGCTCTAAAGCTGTCCCGAAAGGCACCCCGTCTGCGCCCCTTCGTTCGAACTGCGCGGGCCGTTAAATTCCGGAGACAGCAACAGCCCTCATTCTCCTACTACGCATGCGCATTTCACCGTTCCTGCCCCCCCCACCTTTTCCTTCCCTCCTGGCCCCCTGGGAATGGTAGTGTGATGTTTGGGCACATCCTCCCGCTGCCACCGGAATCGAACTACATTTCCCACAATACCCCGAAAAATGAACGTTCGGGGCGGTCCTTGAAAATCATCCGTTCCCTTTGCCTACTGGCAGTGCCATACATTCTCCCCAGCTGCTGGAGCATTATGGGGTGGTGGAGGTGTGTGCATTAGCCGGGCCAGGCTGAGACCGCTTCTGGGGCGTGGCTACCGCTATGCTATTGGGCTGTGGGCACGGGCTGCTCCTCCCCGGGGCCGGCTGCTCTCGCCCGCAGCTACCCTGCCGGCGCCACCCGCCTGTGTCCGTGAGAACATCCTGTTCCTGTGGGCCGTGGGCTGGGCAGAGCCGGAGCGCGCCGTGCCAGGCCCAGCACTGCCCGCGGGGATGGGGACAGCGTCCCGCCTGCTCCTCCTCCTCCACAACCTGCTGTTGCTGTCGCCCGGCGCCTTCGGATTCGCTCCCTCCCTGGACAGCGACTTCACCTTCACGCTGCCCGCCGGCCGCAAGGAGTGCTTCTTCCAGCCCATGCGGCACGGGGCCTCGCTGGAGCTCGAGTACCAGGTGAGGGGACCTGGCTCGGGGCTAGCGACAGTGGGCGGAGCCGGCCCTGCATCCTCCGTTGCGCGCGTGGCGCAGATCCGCTTTCCCGCCCGGCCTCCTAGATGTGCCGCCTTCGCTGCAGTAGCCTCCCGCGGCGCCAAGCGGGAGCGGGCGCTGCCCGCATGCACAGTCGGCAGGCTGAGCGGGCTGGGCGCTCTCGCAGCGCCGCCCGTAGAGGCCACCTGACTCCATTGTCAGGAAGATTTATTAGTCAGGCATAAAGCTCGTTCCCGGACCGCGCACCCCAGCGATTGGCAGTAACGGGAAGGGGGAACGCAGTTTTCCTGCCTGTCGCTGGAGTTACTCAGTGCGCTGGGAAAGACAGAGGGGACAGTGGGGCTCAGCCTAGGGTCTTATCCCTCCAGGAGTGTCATGGAGTCTGTAGGAATTAAAGACTATATCATGAGATGAAACCTCCAGCAGTAAATCCAGCCAGAACTGGCAGCCCTAGTTCAGCGATCTCAGAGGTGCGTCTGGAAACCAACCTCCACCACAGGATGGAAACTTTTGGACAAGAGGCAAAATCATGGAAAATGCTAGATAGGCCTCTAATGTCCACACAGGACTGCCAGGAGCTCAGGTTCAAGGGTTATGCAAAAGATCCTCACACAGCAAACTTCCCCACCTAACTATGTCTGTCTTCCAGATTTTGAAGGACCAAGCAGATAGTCACAGGCAGGCAAAAAGTTAAGGTCCGTTTTATGCTGACAAGGCAATTGTGTTTGGAGGTCAGACTAGATGATTATTGTGGTCCCTGCTGACCTTAAAGTCTGAGTCTAAAAGTTTCTTGAAGCAAAACAATGAAGGGGTCTGTTTTAGGTAGCAGATTGGGATCTATAGTCCAGCAGAATTAAAATAAATTATCTGCTCCTGCAATTCTGTGCAAATATATAGTTCTCTGTTCTTGCTCAATTTCTATTGTTTTTTTCCTCCCCCCCCCCCATCAGTCTGTATGATCAGCTTTTTAACTTGCCAGTCACTGGTTTTATACTAAATTAGATGTTGACTTACAGGGTCTGTTTACACAACAGATTTTTACCACCTTTGCAACTAGGTTCTAACTAACATTGTTGACTCCTTACACACTGTTTATGTCCACCCACAACTCACCAGTAGGTAATTCTTAACTGTGTGGTTGTGCCATCTTTTAACCTTGCTTTCACACAAATGCCAGGTTGCAATTCAGGCTAATACAATTCTTCTGTATAGATAGGGACTGCTTAACTTCAATTAGATTAGCAAACTCTCCTACATAGAAAGGTACATTGAAATGTGAAAAAATTCACACAATCCTCTGATCTGCCTTCAGATTTCTGTATTTTTTTCAGATGCACTGACACAATAAATGGATAAAGGACAAGAATAGTTTCTTTCTGACTGAAATTCTCCAAAGACATGTTCACAATATAGTAAAACAATATGAAACGGAGTCTGATACAGTGTGCTCAGATCATATCGCTATATCAAAGTCAAATCACTACTTATGTCTTCATTCTGGTCACCTTTTTCCTTAATTATTTTCTTCCTCCTCCCTTTCAGTAAACCTCCAATCTTGCACTTACCGAGGTCATTGAAAGTTTTGCCATCAACTTCAGTAGGAGCAAGATTGGATCCTGAGCGAGGAAGGCCTAGTCTGCACTTAAAAGTTGTACCAGTTTAACTGTTTTGAGTAAAGATGGTGTTTTTTGTTTTTGTAAACCAAAATAGTTATAATGATAAAAGCCCTAGTATGGACCAGTAACACCAGTATAAAGATGACTTATACCAGTATATTTATTTTCCTTCTCATGTGGGAATAGCTATATCAGTATAAAGAGCACTTTTATACCAATATAACTGCATCCATAGTGGTATAGTTAAAGCAGTACAACTCTTTGGTGTTGACAAGCTCAAAGGGTTTGATCCTGTGACTGCTAAATGCCTTCAATTCCTTTTAACTTTAATGAGAGATGAGAATGCTCAGCATCTTGCTGGATTGGGATCCTAAATCTGCAGTACTTCCCTGACAAGCAGAAAACCACTGGAATCCCCTTTTCTATTGCTCTAACTTTTGTGGTGAGTGTGCATGCATGTCTCCTGCAGTACAGACTCTGATTCTCCAGCAACAAATTACTTAGGATGTTTCTACATGAGTTGAAACATTGTTAGACAGGACCATCTTTAAACACTGTTCTTGTCAGAAAAGTTCTAGGTATGATCTATATTATAAGGCCTTATCTACACTGAGATTTTACTTAAAATTTCCTGCCATTTAACCAATACTGGTACAGCTCCACCAGTGATATCTATAATGGAAGTGCTACTGTAGACCATGTGGTGGCATTTTTACTACCATGCTTTCTAACCCTGCTCAGAGCAGGTCAAGGTGACTCAGTGAATAAATATCCTGCAGTGCCTTGTCTATACTAGTTTTCCCACTGTTACCACCATTGGTGGAATTGTATTAGAGAAAGCAATAGTAGAAAGTGTTAGGAAAAAGCTCAGTTTATTCCTTTCCTAATGTGATCAGTCATGTGTATACTGGAACTTGAAAGCATCTTTCTGGCAAATACCTGGTTCTAGGTAACTTGGTTTGAACTCTAGGGTAGATGAATTCGCCTTTTAAATTCTCCCTGTGTCGATTCCTTTACATAAAGTGTTTGTTTTCAACAACTCAGACGAGTGCTGCTTTTTTTTTTTTTTTTTTTTCCTGACTTCATAGGTTTTAGACGGAGCAGGATTAGATGTTGACTTTTACTTGGAATCTCCAAAAGGTGAAATCCTAGTTTTTCATCAGAGAAAATCAGATGGAATTCACACGTAAGTCTAAAATCTCCAAACTTGAAATTCAGTATTATATACAGAAGTATTATAGTTTCTTCAAACAAATACACAACTTAGAATTGAGTATTTAAAATCAGTTCTTCACAGTTGTAAAAACTGGTTGTATTATTAATCTAAATCACTCCTTGAATGTAGAATATAAGAAACTTGTTAGCTTCTAAAATGCTTGATAAATTCACATGCTTGTTATTTAATTATTTTTATATTATAGGCTTTTTTTACAAAACAACTTGAGCACACAAATATTTCATATATCAATACTCTTAATTTTGTATTAATTTTATTAATACTTCATAGATAGGTTCCTCCAGGAGCGAAGGATGTTTGACTTGCCATGGTCTGTTCATTGGCAGTCAACAGCCAAGCACTCCTTTTGGAACTCCACAATAGGGTGTTTGCAGCAGGGTATTTTCTCTGTACTGAAGTAATCTGTTCACTATTTCAAGTAATCATTTACTTGGCATACTGGTAGTCTGATCTCTTTCCAGGGTTTGTTTTTGTTTTTTAAACAATGATACCAAATTTGCCTTCTCAAATATTTGGGGCCAATATTGATACAATTAAAATTTAATTAACTTCAGTGGAGCAGGGACCACTGGTAAAGACGAAGATTGTATCCCCTCTGCTCCTTTTGAAGCCAGTGGTCAATTTAAACTTTTAAAAGGTATTTCAATAGCTAGAAGAAGTGGCTGTTGTCTTATTTTTAAAAGTGGTTGTGAGCCTTAATCTTTCAAGCTTTAATTTTTAAAAAAATAGAGTGAAGGAAAGCTACTAATCATCATACTAAGATTTAAGATCATCTGAGTTTTTCTTAGCACAACCATAAATTACAAGTTTTTTCTATCTCATTCTCTAGTGTGTCCTTGCATTTCATTTATTTGTATTTATATATAGCATATCTAATTATTTGTTTGAATAACTGTCAATCACATAAGGAAGAATGTTAAATGTAAGTTTAAACTACAGTGTATTTTTAAAGCTGGCTCTAAAGATGTGTGTTTGCTCATGTACAGGGTGGAAACAGAAGATGGAGATTACATGTTCTGTTTTGACAACACATTCAGCACCATTTCAGAGAAGGTGATTTTCTTTGAATTGATCCTAGATAATATGGGAGAAGGACAACAAGAGGACTGGAAGAAGTACATTACAGGCACAGATTTGTTGGATATGAAACTTGAAGATATCCTGGTAAGTATTTTGCTCTACAGCATCAGATGGTTGAGGTTTAAGAGTATCTGAAAAACTCACATCATTCTGCTATGGGAATATGCCTTAGTCTTGTTCTATATGAGGGCCTGAGCAGCTGGGAAACAGTCATCAGCTGTGCTCCTCATAGGACATTATGTTCACTCTATCCCATATTGTGGGGGGCCTGTAGTTAAAGAGCAGCACTGGGAATTAAAAGATCTGGAATCTAGTTCCAGCTCTGCCATGTGTTTCCTGTGTGGCCCACAGCAAGTGACTTAACCTCACTGGTTATGTCTACACTGCAGTTAGACCCCTATGGCTGGCCCGTGCTAGCTGACTTGGGCTAAGAGGCTGTTTAATTGTGGTGCAGATGTTTGGACTCAGGCTGGAGTCTGGGCTTTCAGACCCTGTGAAGTGGGAGGGTCGCAGCACTTGGTACTGCAGCCTGAGCCCAAATGGCTACACCACAATTAACAGTCCCTTAGCCTGAACCCTGTGGGCCCAACTCAGCTGGCATGGGTCAGCCACAGGTGTCTAATCACAGTGTAGACATACTCTAAGTATCTCTTTCATCTGTGAATAATAACTATCATAGGGGAGCTTTGAGTCTTTGCTCAATGTGATTTAATAAGTTCCTTGGATGAAAGGCACTAAAGTACCAAATACCTCTACCTCGATGTAACACGACCTGATATAACATGAATTTGGATATAATGCAGTAAAGGAGTGCCCTGAGGTGGGGGGGCAGGGCTGCGCACTCCGGTGGATCAAAGCAAGTTCAATATAATGCAGTAAGTTTTTGGCTTCTGAGGACAGTGTTATATCAAGATAGAGGTGTCTTACTACGGTTATTAAAACAGTGTGTGTGGTGGCAGGTTTTTTCGTTGTTTTATGTCTGTGCTTATGGTGAATCAAAGTTTTTTTGACCTAGAGCAATTAACTTGGTGTTCAGGTACCTATAGAATTTGGGATCAAGCTCCAGCTCATTTTGAGTGAGCAAGTGACTTGGGTCAGATTTATTATTTTGTTTGTGCCTTCATTTGGTAACTACATATGCACAAATGTAAAGTGGCCACCTCCTCCTCTTAAGATAAGCAAACATATTCCCATGAGGAACAGCAGTAGTGCTACTGCTGTACATTCAGCCGTGGGCAAAACCATTACTACCTACCACTTACTGCATAACATAGTATGAGGCTTAAATAGCTGACATTTGTAAAATGGTTGGACAAGAATCTGTATAAATGCATATTATCATCACTTAGGCAGGAAAGAGAGAGACGAAGAGAAGTGATCAAACTCATGTATATAAGCCAACCCCTATTCCCAGAAGTTGCCCTGAAATGTTGACAAATTTCTCTGCTTCTATATGTCTGTATACACAGTACTCTTGTTTTTCTTCCACGTGGTGTTTTGGTTAATCACAAAGTACATACAATCTTCGATCTGCTAGAGGCTAAATCAGTTTTGCATATTGTTTCATCTAAAGAATCTTCTGTAGCGCTGAGGATTTTTCTACTTGTACGCATCCACTACCCTGCCATGTGAAGCCCAACACAATTATCTTCCTTCCAAATAAGAGACTGGATGTACGCATCCACTACCCTGCCATGTGAAGCCCAACACAATTATCTTCCTTCCAAATAAGAGACTGGATGGGAAATCTTTCAGTGTGTGTTTATGCCTCCCCTTACACAGTTGGAAGGGACTGTGTATCCAGTAGCCTGAGTCCTTTCACCCACCACCCCTTCTCCCCATCATGGGAAAGGGTACAAACAATGTCTCCAATAGCTAAAAGGTGGTAATAATCCTCTCACAGGGATACTCTGCTTAGTCTCTGTGGTACCATCAGAAGCACTTGTTTGCTATATCCTTTGATGTCTCATAATTATGCTGTTGGATAACTCTTGTTCTCATCTTGGCTTAGTGCCCTAATCACTGTATAGCGTAATAGGAATAAATAGCAATTAACAAAGATGGGGAAAGAGGGAATAAGTAAAGCTTTAAGATAACAACATAATTCTAAAGAGTGGCTGAGCACTCAGCCTTGGATGGATGCAGATGAGAGTTGAGGGAGAGCAGTGTTAATCCATCAGTCGAGCTCATGAGCATGGTATTTTGTTGATGGTGGAACGAAGTCAACCACAGTGAGCAGCTCCTGTAGTTTGTTGAATTGGCCAAGACATTATGCAATGCACACACTGTGTCCCAAGCCATTGAGAAATTACCTGGGAGGGATACTATTTTCATGGAGCCCTTGGAAATGTTTGTGTCAGTGACTGGCCCTCATGGCTGCCCAACTAGCCTTCTGATACTTCTCCCCCCCCTCTCCGGGGGAGGCAACTCATAAGCACACTTGAGTCAACCTCCTCCTAGTTTGAAATCAAAATCGTAACTGCAGGCACTCCATACATCATTTGCTTTAAGTAGTCTCACTAAAACCATGTACTGGCTCTACCCTATCTTCACTGCCTGCATCCCAGCATAGCCTTTTCCACCTCCCTAGCAACAGCATTCAGTTCACTGTAGGTGTAGAAGCTTGCTCTCATTGCTGTGCCAATTTTTTCATACTATTGTATAAGTTCCTCTACACACACTTTGAAGCAAATACTGACTGAGTCCTGGACGATAAGGCTATGCCTGTGCTTGTTTCAATAGTGCTTAGCAGACTACAATACTGAACCCTGAACTTACTGAGTTAGAGAGAGAAAATAGAGGCCTGCCAAAAAAGCAGAATCAGCATGCACTAAAAATGTATTTACATATTATCTGCTGTCTCACAGACTATTTATCCATGCAGAAAATGATCTAGTTTGTGTATCAGGTCCTATTTCCTATAATACATGAAAACCAGATCTTTTTCCTAACACAATCCAGCACTTAAGATTTGGCATCTTAAATATTCTATTTTCTGTATTTATTTTAAATACATTTTAAAAATATTGAAAATTAGATTATCCTTCCCTTTCCAACAGAAGTTAAAGATAATTAGAAATATTAAATCTTAATTTCTAAAGGAGGATAAAGAAGCAGAGGAGGGGGTGTTACTGCCAACAACTCTTACAAGTAGAAAACAGAATCTGAGTTCATGTTCAGAAAAAGTCTACCAGTCCTCCTTTTTAAACTGGGGGCATACAAATACATAGGAGAAAACAGTCAACAGAATAAGCAGTAAAAGAGCACTCTCAAGAAAGTTACCTATTACCTGAACATAGTTTGACTGCTGTGTCACTAGGTGCTCTATAAATCAATAAAAAACATTGTACGCTAATGCTAGCTCATTTTGTGTTAAAGGGTATCTTGGTCAGATAATCCAGCTGAGAACAGTTAGCTTTGTTTTGTAGTCCAGTAGTACAGAATGGAACTGTTCATGAGCCATCTGATACAGATAATGGACCGCTGGGATATCTTAAAGATACAGATTTGCAATGATGCTGGTTTGAAGCTGTACATTGTGAAATGGCTTGACTAATTTTGATTATTAAACCAAAACTGCTATATTTAGATTTGTTCATCTAGTTCTACACAAAGTATAGTGCTGGATTAGAAAATTTAATCTAAATTTTCAGAGGACAATAATGTGGTGTCTTCCCTCTAATATTGTAGTTGCCATGTCACCTGCTTGCTTGACATAGTACATTATAGGACATGGTTATTAGATAGAGGGCTGTTTTAGTACCTCATCTTTGGACTTCATGTCCCACATGGGTCTGACATAGCTCAAATTTGTTTACTTTTAGGGCATTCTGCTCTAAGTGTCTTTCTTCAGCGGGTGGGGTCGTCTTTTGTTAAATAGTTGTGGATTACTTTTAATTGATATGTTAATGACCAGAGCCTGGGATAAACATTGTGTATATTTCCGTGTGTTTTAATTTAAACACAATAAGGGTAACAAAAATTAATGAAAAGTTCATAATGTGTAACATTCATAAGTGAAGTAACTGTCACCTAACTACAAAATGAAACAGTGGTAGTGACATGCACAGATAAAAACCAGCAATGTGAATGTTTTTTAAAGTGAAGTGTGATATGTATTTATATTAGCAGAAAATGTACTTCTTCCTTCCAAAGATTTTACAGTCTTAAAAAAACCCTATTCTGTTCCTTACCAGGAATCCATCAACAACGTCAAAGCCAGGTTAAGCAAAAGCCTCCAGATTCAGACGCTGCTCAGAGCATTTGAAGCTCGTGATCGAAATATACAAGAAAGCAACTTTGACACAGTGAATTTTTGGTCCATGGTCAACTTGGGAGTCATGGTGGTGGTTTCAGCTGTTCAGGTTTACATGCTGAAAAGTCTTTTTGAAGATAAGAGGAAAAGTAGAACTTAACAGCTAGTGTGATCATAGCAATAACTAGAGAGGAGGGGAAAATGCAATAAACTGCTACAGCAAAAGAGACCTGTTACCTTGCCACTTGTTTCGAATAGACATTATAATCAGGTTCTTGATTCACATGTGACTAACATGAACAGAATACCTTTCCCCATCCTTCCATCTCTGCAAGCGTTACTAACAGTCTTACTGGTATGTCAATTTGTTGGCTTGTTGCATTTGTAATGACTCTTACTAGATCATGAATAATACACAGAATGGTGTATCAAATGCAAGCCAATGTTAATACCTGCTATATAGTCATCTTTTCATGGTCATTTAAACCTTTCTATGTCCACCTAAATAATTTGGGTTTTTTACTATTTTTTAAATAAGCATTGAGTAAAGTTACAGATGTGCCAAAGGATTGAGGCCCACCTAGGTAGGCTATAGCTATTGTCAGTTCTCTATAAATGTATAAAATTTCCTTGAGTCTTTCTTGTACAGCATAATACAGAAACACTGGGTTAACATTTATGAAGGGGGTTAAAATGAGAAGTTATTTTTTCACTTTTTTTATATATATCTCAGCACTTTTAAAGAGACAGTTAATGTGAAATTTAGTCAATTTATAAACTAATTAAAAGTAGCATCAGGTACTATACCTGTCCAAGTCCTTCTGCCAATTGTTGTGATTGTACAATCCCATTTTCCTGTTTAGGTAGTTGTTGTGGTGTGAAAGGTCCACTGGAATACTGAAATTGACCACACAAAGTACAGTCAGATGCACAAAATAAAATGGAATTTTCATCTTTAGTTATTGTAATCTTGGATATCATAACAGATTACATTCAGACAGAAGTGACTTTTTTTTTTTTTTCAAATCATGTGTTCCTTTTGATAGTTTTTAGGTAAAATTGTTTGGAAACATTAACTTGACATTAAATGTTTGTGCTTCCAAAATCCTTTCTATATTACTAATTTTGCTAAGATGTTTTCCTCCTTGAGGTCAAGCAGGTTTATGCCACAATTTGTAGCAGTTCATGAACTTCAGAGCTAAAGTTGTTCAGCTAAAGCCTCCCCACAACAAAACCCCTACAAATCTGTAGTCGCATAACTATTTTCATTCTCCTCCTATGAGCTGTCCTATTAAATTACTGGGACTAAATAAAACAAAGTGGAGTTGGCCCTAAATTTTGAGATTTATTTGCAGCATGAACTGATTATGCAAGGTAATGCTCAATCATAGAAGCAGTTTGCTATCTTTCTCAATAAAAAGGCAGATACCTTGCATTAAACCTACCATTTCTTTTCGCTAAGGGAGCGGAAAAATACATGTCTCATCTGTATATTTGTCTCCTTTTGTCATAACCTTAGTATTTTAGAGTGCAGTTGAAGTATTTTTGTAATCAGCCTAGATTCAAGCTAAGTGCCAAGTTAGTAAAAGTGCCCACAGAAATATTAGCTCTGAAAGTCCATGTTGAGACTGCTAGGGCTGTACCACTGTTCACATCAGCTGTCTTTAAAAAGATTTAAAAATTTGTTCTAGCCTGTCTGTACAAGTGTACTTCCAGTGTTTGAACTTGGTGTTAAGAATTGAAACACTACAACTAGACTGTCTGCTTTGTAATCACATCTGTCTGAAGGTCATGCTGGAGGGCTTAGCATTACCCGCCTAGAAGAGGATAGGAAAACATTTTTCAGTACACCGACTCATTAAAATGCAGTCATTGTGGCAGAGGTGCATTGGCCATTTTTGTCTAGCAGGGGCTATCATATATAGAGATTACACTTCAGTTTCAATTTTAGATGTCTGAATGAAGCCGAGCAATAACCCTTTTAAATTATTGTTTTTAAGAAAAAAAGATTTTAAGAATTGCTGCTGACTGTTTGACTTCAGGGGCTGCTGGACCAGCCCTCTATTAGTCTGGGAACATAATATACACCTCTACCCTAATGTAACATGACCCAGTATAACACAAATTTGTATATAACACAGTAAAGCAGTGTTCTGGGGGAGGGGGGCGGGAGGCTGAGCACTCTGGCAGATCAAAGCAAGTTTGATATAACGCAGTTTCACCCATAACATGGTAAGATTTTTTTGCTCCTAAAGATAGCATTATATTGAGGTAGAGGTGTAGTAAAATCTCATTTGATGGGCAAGTTAGTGATAGAAAAGTCTAAGGGAGGTGTCAACTGATCTGTAAAAATTTGCAGAATCATAATGTCACAGTGCTACCCTCCATGGTGTGGCAAGGAGGATTCATTGTCCTCTCCCAGCTCCTCCAATTGGTGGACATTTTGATCATAGTGTCATTAGAAATGGGTCAAGTTGGAAATCACACTTTACAGCAGTTGTGTGAAATACTGTGCACTTTCAAATCAATCCTGCAGCTCATCAAATGCTTGTGTGCAAAGACCAGATGCTTACCACCTGCAAATATTTGGCCAGCAGTCTGCCTTGTACAGAGATGTGTGAAAGTGGCACAAACAAGGATCAGTGTGACATGTCTAGTAGTGCAGTTCTAGACTGAGAACACTGATGGTGACTTTGAGGAATAAATGTTTTCAGGTATAAGTGTCAAGGCTAGATTCCTTAGGATTACCAAAGATCAATCTCTTTACTTAAGCAGTGCATCCCTCTGTTAAAGCATAATTTAAAAAACATTGATTTTTTTAAAAACATTTTCTCAACTGTATATCTACATAATTGTTCTAGGTTTGTCATGTTGATACCATTGTGTTAGTGAGAGAAAGGGCTTTCAAACAATACCCAACCTGGAATCCATTTCAAGTGACTTTGTATTATTAAAATTCAAGGTGGCCAGATGAGAGGAAGAAAATATCGTGACACATTGGGGGAGGGGGGTCACTGGTGGAGCAGAAGGAAAAAAAAACAAAAAAAACAAACAGTGCTGCCAGAGCCAAAAAAAAGAAAAAAAAAAGTCTGGTCACCCTATTAAAATTGCACCAAGTGAGTGTTTTGTTTTCTGTGGGGGGAGAATGCTACCAGAGTCCCTCTTGCCTTGTTGCAGAGGGTGACACCACTGAACTTCTGAGCCTGGAGATTTTTACAAATTGAATTACACCATCCTTACCTTCCTATCATTAACTTGTCCACAGAATTACATATGCTCCCATACGGGATTGGATACATCTGTGGTTCTCACCCTTTCCAGACTACTATACCCCCGAATCCCAAGCCCTGCCACCCAGGGCTGAAACATGTAATTTTGCTGTGTGAGGCCCTGGGCAGTTGGCCTGCTTGCCACCCCTTAATGCCAGCCCTGCACTTGCAACTCCCCTAAACCTATGCCATGACCCTAGGTTGAGAAACTGATGTAGATGAGCTAATGTATCCCCAGAAGATCTCTGTGTACTCCCAGGGGTACATGTATCCCCGGTTGGGAACCATGGGATACATCATTCTTCTGGGTAGGACTCCCTTCAGAACAAGTTACCTCCACTCCCTTAATTGATGAGTGGGGCAGTGGTGAGCAGCATGGGGTATTCCATTTCTCCAGGGACTTAATACCTATACCTAAAGTAGTTGCAGGCCAGGGAACAAGATCTATAGGCCTGATCCAAAGCTCATTGAAGGCGTTCAGTGGAATGGCTCCTGCTGACTTCAATAGGCTTTGGCTCAGGCTTATTTGAGTACTGGCAGACCTACATTCCTAGAGCTCTGTTCTTTTACTAGACAACAGAAGTGATGCAGCCTTAAATGTAGTACCACAGATGTGATGCTGTACCACAGCTGTGAAATGCTGCATTCTTTCCATGAAGCTGTGACTAAAAAGTCTACCTCTGATGTTAGGCTACTGTATTCTAGCTCTTAGCTCGGTTATTAGAACAACCCTTACTATTGTAACTTCTTCTCCACAACAAAATCCTCATCTCATATACCAAAAAGTTAAACAGAGGATATACTATAGATGCAGCTGTATGAGATTGTCAACTGACAAATATTTAATCACTGGCCATCATGGGTGAAGGATATGGTGTTCAAACTTAGACACAATAAATGACATTTTAAATGGGATGTTGGAGTAAATTGTTCTTGTGTTTTGTATAAAAGATACAAATTAAATATTAACTGAAATAAGGAAAACAAATGTAGTGTGTAAGATGAACTGTTTTTATTCTGTGCTAAGTAATAAAATGGTTACAGTCCGTGGATATTGAATAAAATTATATGCCAGAATCTTAGATCTTTACAATAAATAAGGCGGCTAAACTTGTGTTTGTGCACTCTAATTATAACAGTTGTGGGAAGAGCACTGCATCTTTGCATACTCTACCCTAAGGGCTTGATCCTTTAAAGGGCTAAGCACCCTCAGTTCCTACTGACTTCAGCAGGATTTGAGGGTGCACAACAGGTCACACAACTGCTCAGTATCTTGAGGATAGAGCCATAAAAAGAGCAAGCACTGTAATACAACCTGATAGTGTAGCACGCAGTAAAGCTTCATGACTTTCACAAAGCACGTCATTCAAAGACTGAATTTCCAAAACTTCTTGTTCTTTTAAGAGATCAGGTTTCACTTGATAACCAAAGATAGTAACACCTGTAAATTCGGTTTAATGGTAAAAGGATTAGGAATGAAACCTGTGCAAAAGATAATTTATTTTCAAGTAAGATCAATTGACCTTTGAGTTTCTGCCTTGCTTGAAATATATACCACATTTCTTCTCCAGTGTATAATACTCCCTTGTGACATTTCTTTCCTTAAGAGAGCTCTCCTCCAAATTTAGAGGTGAAATTCTGCTCTCAGTTACCCTAGTGCAGAAGCAAACTAACTGACAGTGAGCACAACTCCAGAGTTACAATGGTGTGAAATCAGAATTTGACTCCAGCCCTCTAATTCTTTAAAAAGTAGAGGGGGAAGCTTAGTTTTGAGCCTACATTATTTACAAATCCCTATTGTAGTCATGCTTAAAACTTTAAATATTTACAACTTAATTAATGTTAACAATCTTCCACATATGCATGCGACTGGATAGTAGGAGCAGCACTATATTTTTTCATAATAGACTAGGGTATCATACACTGTGCAATGAAAGAAAGCCTATGTTGTGACATGAAAGTTGCCAGGTGTGTGTGTTAATTTCATCCTGCCTGTGGAACACAAAACTCCCCCAATATTTTAGGGGGAAAGGAAAGTGAAAAAAATTCAATCTATTTTTGGAACTCTTTAAGCTTTCAGTACTATGTATAAGGAGGATAGAATAGTGTTTAGGAAAGATAGTATGTGCAATCTTAAGGAAATTATGGTAAGGTTCATAAATGCTACTGCAATTGGTTTAGTCTAGTTTCAAGATTGCTAGCAGACAAAACACAGTTAAGAACCAGTGTGACTAAATGATTCTGTAATACAGTGGTCATGGAGGTTACACAACGTCTCAATTATTGCAAGATACAATCTCACTTTGACATTACACAATCATAATCCATGCCAACAGAAATCATCACTGCCTTTTATTCTGTTCCCCTGGCCATGAAAGAATGCAGAAACATCCTGACATGAGCTAGAAATTTGCATGTGACAAAGCATTCTCTCTCTTCAAAAAGGGGCAATATAGCATTTACCATCTGTTGTGGAAATGCCTCTCCTACTGTTCTAGCTTCTCTTTGCCATGAGCTTGTATGCATGCAAAAGCAGGCAATTCTCCATCTGTTAAATACTTATTGCCAAGTTTCAGGAGATGTGCGTTATAAGACTTAACTGGGTGGACTTAGTAAGACAAAAAGGGCTACATATTTAAAGTCTGCAAATACAGTTATGAGACTGTATTCAAGAACAAATGTTTTATACCTCCATAAAGCAACTTACCTCTCTTCTAGGGAGAAGTGGGAGGGAGGAGAGGGGGGAAGAAATGACAAAGGCGTTCTGGATTCCCAGTTGAGCTGTTAAAAGTCAGATTTCTAATTAAGTGCTGAATCCCACAGTTCTTATTCAGGCAAAACTCCTGGTGCTATAATCAATTTGAAATGTTTAATTGAATGTTTAATGTTGATTGAGTGAGGACTGCAGAATTTGGTCCTATATTATCAAAAAAAAAAAAATCAGTGGGCCATACGGCAGCAGGACTAGGCCAGCTTTTGGGAGGAAAGGGAGGAAGATATTAGTTCAATTTTCTTATTATTTGCAAGAATAAATAAGCTTCTGAAATCACACTCAGTATCTAGCTGAAAGCAACTGAAAAGAGATTGGTTGTTCGTTAGTAGATATCACCAGAACACATGGCCATTGACTAAAGGATTTCATAGAAACCTAAAGATCACTTAAAATAAAGTAATAGTTAAAAAGCACCATAATCTGCCAGAGTGAGGCAAAAAACTTCTCTCCTTTTTCAAGAGTATCAGGTAACTTGCATTATCCTGGCAGGCTCATTCAACCATTGCTTTCCATAGATGGGGCATTGTTACCCAGCCTTTTCTATAATGCCATGCCCGTAAATACATCCTGTTATACATTCACATGCAGCGTTAATGGGAGCAGGCCTCTAATCTGCTGGTCTGGAAAATGCTACTGGTCTTTGCTTATGGAACCAAAAACCTAAGATGCATCTTTAAATATCTAAAATCCTAGACTATTTTCTAGAAAGCCTCACCTTGTCAATTTAATGGACTGTATGAACAAAGGGCCTGTATTCTGTCAGGTCAGTTACACAAGCCAAATCAGGATTCTTGTCCACAGTCAATTAAACTGCTTACATTGGGCTGAACAGTATAAAACAAAGTGTAAGATCCCTATCTGTGGATGCAATATGTTCCCAAGAGGAGAGGGAAAATCTCACACACATCCTATCTCAAATGTTTTCCAAAAGAATAATTCTTCCAGTGGTCTCTACATATTCCTAGTTGTGAGAGTGGAGCCACAAGGTGCTGAGCTGTGGAATCTTCTAGACTACAGTGTCCACTGGGGTCATTTGACCGTCCCCTCCCCCCCTCCCCAAGGGTTCTGAGGGTATGAAAAGGGAACAGCTCTACTTGCTCCCCGCTCTTTAACTGCAAGGAACAACAAGCCTGGATCACCCACTGGGTCCTCAAGTCTTCCCTCATTTGCTGTTTCCTTTCTTCTGTGCTCTTTTTATTTTTAGTTAGATTGCCTGTAAGTACAAGTTTCTCTAGTAGTAAAAACAAAGGAAAAATTATGCTCATCTGGGACAGGCAGAGCCTGGAAACATGAGTAGCAGAGGAGCTCCTCAAGCCCAATCGACTAAATCTGGCAATGTGCAAGTCCAGCATAGATTCTGGATATCCATTAACTTAATGCCAACACTACTGTCTCCAAAGTGGAAAAGGTCAGGAACCAGAGGACTATTCCCCACAGACTAGGCTGGGCTTTTCTCCATAGACCTATACAGGATCTGAAAACCCATAGTCCACAAAGAAAACCTGTAGAGTTTGCAGGTCCTGACTGAGCAAGTTCCATCCCAGGAGTCAAGGGCAGAGCAGAACTTTTCCTGCAGTTGCTTCTGGCAGTTGCCAAAGGCCACTGTGGCACTGAGCACTGTAACCGAGAGCACAGAAATAGTCTCTCCTGGACTTTCAGTGCCCACAATGCTAGTGTCCAGGACCGGTGAAACAGCAGGAAGAAGCTTGACAGGATTACAGAGGTGAGGAGCATGGAAAGAGGTAGATTGAAACCAGAGCTGGAGAGGAGGAAAGGGAAACAGGAGACAACATAGAGGAGGACTCCTTGGACTGGAACTGGACATTGGGGAGGGTGGCAGAGGAGACCTCAAAATTAGACAAAAGTGGTGAGGGGGACCCAAGATGGGGGAAGGCAGGGGAAAGACTCAGGATGCAGATATAGAAGAAGACTAAAGGCATAAAGAACTTCTTGGGAGCTCTGAGGACTTACAGAGTCTGGAGGGGATCATCCTTGGGATGTGGGGCAAGGGGGCGCGGAGAAAGAGAGATGGGCAGATGGGAGAGAGGTGGAAAAGTCTAAACACTGAAGAACATTTTCCTTCAGAACTTGGAATTGTACCCAGGATTCTCTTTATTAAAAATATCAGTGAATATTAAGGCAGTATTCACTCACCACAGAAATTTTCTTCATTGGATACCTGGGCTGAGCAAGACTTCAAAGTAGTGCCTCTCTTTCGTTTCTATTTGCTTGGCCATCTGAAATCCTGTCAACGTTAAAGACATACCACTATATTAAACATCAGGATATGATCCATTGTGTATGTAATAAACACTGGAATATTTTTGCTAACTAATTTGCTTTTGTAGTGATACTACAAAAGTAATTTTACATGTTTTAATGTTTTATCTCATTTTAATATTTCATAACTTTATAAATGTCTGCTATTCCATAGCAGCTGATTTTGAGGATTGCGTTTTCCAGATGCCAACAATAATCCACTATTCTTTCAGCTATCAATTGCTTTAAGTTGCCTGCCTAGTGAGCTTCTCCTCAGAAGGAATATAATGCACTGAGAACATCTGCAGGAACTGAACAAACATTTAACTTCTTGCCCATCACTTAAAAGAAAAAAAAATCCTCATCAAGCTACTGATTAACTTCAGTAGACATTTGCAGGCTGATGGTGTCACAAAGAGGCAGAGGCAAACGAGGAGTAGAATGAATATATATATATTTACTATTAAGGTTACTATTTGATATTGTTAGATACAGTAATTAGCAGTGAGTTCAGGCAACTAAAATTAAACTATTCTAATGAAAAAAATGTATACATAAAAGGGAATTCAACCTAAAATTTTTATCTAGCTTTGGGCAAGATACTGTAGGCTTGGTGTCGCAGTTACAGGGCTACCTGCACCTCAGCCCTCCAACTGCGTCCCTTCAGATGTCAGGCCTTGTGCTTCTACCTTGCCTGGGGTAGAATTCCACAATTCTCCTACTTTTAGACTGGGCCGTGGACTACCAGTACTCTATATCATCGATTCCTACACCCTGCAGATCCTATTGAGTTCAGGCACCTGTGGTTCTTCCCTTGGGGTCCTGTGACCAATGGTGCACAGTCATCGGTCAGCCTTCTAAAAAACAAAGTATTGATTAATTTACAGAACAAAGCATTTAGAGAAGCAAGATTTAAAACAGTCTATGCTCATCTATCTTCCCTAAAGGCTTATCATCAAAGTCAGAGTTTCTCACAAGCCTGTGGCTTATCAGGCTGAGGCAGTTAAGGGACATCAGTTCCATGTACACAATATATCTGACCACCTTTGACTGCCCCAACCTGCAGGATCAGGCACCCACGTTGCAGCTGAGTGAATTGGAGGTGGTCTTTCAGTGTGAGACAGAGCAAGACAAAGTCATGATGTTTAGGTTTGTAGCTAAGCATCTTAACTACTCAGCTACCACCCCTCTGTCCCTTAATAGTAACCTAGGCAGGCTTAACTTCTTTAGACACCCACAGCAAGTTGTGTTTCAGTTTAACTCCCCCCTTTTCTAGAAAGGATTCCCTTTCAGAGTTGCTAGAGTTCTTTTGATCTCCTGGTATGCATAGGCCATTTGCTGTCCTGGCAATGACTCTTAACAACTCTCAAGCCATTGCTGTGAAGTGGCTAATCTTGAACCATTCTTTCCTTTCCTGTTGGTTTTCCCCCAACAGCCTCCTATTGCATTAAAATATATTCATAAACTTCCCAAAACTACAGGTATTCATATACCTACATGCAGTATTCATAAATTATTACAGAGCAGCTCCAAATCCATCATAGTGCAATGCTATATATGTGTCTACTGTTATTGTAGAGTTTGTCGTACAATACAGGAGTTAATTCTAAATAGTTATGACTGTTACTCAACCTGGGACTAGTATAATTTACGTATGCATAGATTAAAAATTGATTTACAGAGGCATAGTTGGGCATAAGCAAATGTCTATTCTCTAAGATTTCAATTCAAGTTTTGCATTCACAGTTTATTTTTGTAGCCAAGAAGTTTCCTTTTTCCAATCTGCCCAAATGTAACAACAGAGGGGTGGGGAGGAGTTAGTGAAACAAGTCTGCCAATGGCACAGGCAATTGTCCACCAGAAAAAAAGCCTCAACATTATTTGATTTGGCCAACTAGCTCTTAATCAAGCCAAAATCTGGGCCAGCCACTGGGAAAACTGACTGCACAATCCAGCTGAAATGAGAAAGGTGCACAACTCAAGCCATGTCTACACTTACAGTTTTGCAGCGCTGGTAGTTACAGCTGTGTTCGTACAGCTGTGTAGAGCCAGCGCTGCAGTGTGGCCACATTTGCAGCACTTGCAGCGCTGTTGGGAGTGGTGCATTGTGGGCAGCTATCCCAGCATTCAAGTGGCTGCAACGTGCTTTTCAAAAGAGGGGGGTGGGATGGAATGTGACAGGGAGCGTGGAGGAGACAGACAGAATGGATTTTTGGAGTTGACACTGTTCTCAGCTCCCTGCCTTGCAAGTTCTAAGGACTGGAAGACACGCAGTGCCTACCTTCAATCATTTAAAAAAGTTCTAACTCCCTTCCCCCACTCCTCTCTCATTCACTAAATGCAAATTATGTACTTCTAAATACCCGTCAGACCAGATAAGCAACTGCTCAACACGGACTTCCCCCTCCCCCTCTGCCGTGTGAGAGTGCTGTTTCTCTCTTCAAGCAAACAGCCGTGAACATTCCAAAGCAATTCCCCTGCCTGCCTCTGCTCGCTCAGAAAACAGGAGCTGTGTTTGTTTTTTAAATAACCAGTTTGGCTGAACTCCGAGCTCTCCCTTTCTTCCGGTTTGTTGTGGACAGGAATTCTGGGATACCTCCTTATACCCCAGAGGTCAATAAAAGCGCTGATGGGCATCCACACTTGCTGACAGCGCTGGAATCCCTACACCCGAGGCTCGACCGGGTGTACAGCCAGCGCTGCAACCAGGGAGTTGCAGCGCTGGCCGTGCTTTGCAAGTGTGGCCACATCCTAAGTTGCAACGCTGTAACCCCCTCACCAGCACTGCAACTCTCTAGTGTAGCCATGGCCTCAGTGTCATGAGCATAGTTCAGTACTGCTTTCACTCACACAGTCTCTCCTTACGTATACATATACACACACACACACCTCCTCTATACCCTCTGGCAGCAACATTTTGTAAATGATTGTGGAGGAGGGAGAGGGATCCTACGAGCACCAGTTACTTCTCTCTTGCTCCTGGTACTGGTGCCTGATCTACATTCTTCCCAAGATGGGGGCAACACATTGCAGTCACCCAGCATACTGGGGTCTCTATCCATAATTCACTGTCACCTTCAGGACTGGAATCTAATTTCCCATCATTCCCATTGACTTTCCCATGTGACTGACCACATTGCCACATTAAGGGCTGTTCTTAGTGACCCAGGCCCTATCTTATCCCTATGGAGGCCATGCACAGCTGCTACTTTCCCCTGCTCCATTCCAAATCTTCACTGTCTACTATCATCCAGCTCCTTCTGTCAGTGAACCTGCACATCCAATACTAACTACTCCTCACTGTCTGCCATCCACCTCACTGCAGCTGCATCTCCACTCATTGTGTGCCTGTCTGCTTAAATAAATAGCTTGCTGTTAATCTGATACAAGATTAATCAGTTGACTCATTATTGATTTAACTGGTTCCCATTTAGTGATTCTTTGCTCAACTGTTTTCTAAGGACTTCAAGTTAGAGCACTATAAAATGTCTCTCAGGGGTGGGAAAAATCACTCCCCTGAGCGCAGCAAGTCAGAGTGCTTTAAAGCACTAGTGTAGACAGACTCTGAGCGCCGGGAGCCACACTCCCATCGCTTGAAGCTAATCCTCTCATGGAGGTAGACTACCAGGAGTGCTGGGAGAGCTCTCTCACACGTGATCACACTCGCATTTCAAAGTGCTCCTGTGACAGCACTTTGAAGTTTCCAGTGTAGCCATGCCATAATTATGACCATCTGCTATTCAGCCAGGCTCTCACCACACCCCTTTTTGCATTATAGCATCTATCCTCTTCTCCCAATAGCTCTATTTCTCTTTTATCCTTACCCACTCATCCCAGTCTCTGCCCCACCTATACAAATCCAAATCCACATCTGCCTCAGATGACATGCCTCAAACACTGCACTTCCCCATCCTCTCACTTACCAAAACAGCTGTTTGATCTTGTCTTTACCAAGCACTGCTCTATGATCTCTCCATTGCCGAGTTCCTCCTCTCTGACCAGTGTCTGCTCTTTTTCAGCATTGTCTGTCTACCACCCGCTCCTGCAATTTCCTGTCCAATCAATTTCAATTTTTTTTTTTATTTTTTTTTACTGCTCTCTGCCATTTCTTCCATTGACATGGTTGTTTGATACTTACTCTTGAGGGCATTCTATACCAAAATAAAAAATTCTGTGCACAATATTTTTGAAAATTCTGCAAGTTTTATTTCTCAAATGCAGAGAGGGATTGGGGAACACAAGCCACTTGCTGCACAAAGGTGGGAGATTGCCCTGCAGCTACCCCTGAGATACGGATTCAGCGGTGAGGCTGCACCTGACCCTGACACAGCACAAGGTCTGGATATGCCCCAGAAATACTCTGGGTCTCTGCACCAGGCTCATCAGGTATGGGGCAGGTAGGTTCAACCAGGCAAGATCCAAGCGTGAAGGGGCTCAGCATAGAGGGGGGGGATCCAGGTGGGATGAGAGGATTCTGTGTGGGACAATCTGGATGCAGGCAGTTCAGTGAGGATATCTAGGTGTGGGGTATCTGGATTCACAGAGGTTCATTGGAGGGTGTTCCAGGTGCACAGGGAATAGGACTCTGCAGAGGCTTCCAGGTGAAGGTGGTTGAGACTCAGCAGAGGGGGTCTGTGTGTGGGGAGTAGGGATTGGTGGGGTGGGTGTCTGGGTGCAGCTAGTTGGGGTCATTGACAGCGAGCTCAGCCAGGGGTGGTCTGGGTGCAGGCATCCAGAGGCAGGGGATCTGGGTGCAGGGAACTCCAGATGCAGGAGTTGAGGTCCATTCGGGTATAGAGGGCTGGGGGGGCGGTTCTGGGTGTATGGTGTGAGGCTTGTCAGGGGTCCAGATGCATGGGGGTTGGGCAGATGGGGAGCAGCTCTTCATATAGGGGCCCCTCCCCCCACAGCTGAGGAGCAATGGGGGCAGGAGAGGATGCTGAGCTCCCTGCAGCTGGGGAAGGTTTTTTAGGGGTGAGTGACACAGTCCCAACCACTTCGAGGCAGGGGAAGAGGAAGTCCTATCCTCTCATGCCTCCAGCCCAGCCAGGTCTAGTAGCTGATCCCAGCTGAAGGTAGGAGCCACTGGCTGGCATGGCCCCAGCCCTGTTGTGATTTACCTCTGCCGGCTGTTCCGGGTGCCTGAAACAATGTACCTTCACTGCTAGGGAGTGGTGCATGACTGTTCTTGCACCTTCCCTTTGCATCCCTATCAGAAAGTAAGTTTTCTGCAGGGAAGCAAAGAAATCTGCAGGGGACATGAATTCTGCACACATACCCTGGCATAGAATTCCTCCAGGACTAGATACTCCATTCTACACTCTCCTCCACCCTTGACTCATTTGCCCCTCTCCCCTATCACAATGTGTTCCGCCAACCCCTAGCCTTGCTCACGCCAGCATGTTTCTGCTCTCATGTGGTGGAGGATCTGAAGCAGAAGTTCCATAGCCATATGGATTTCCTCCCTACAAGTTTCTCAAACTCTGCAGTTTCCTTGACAAATTACTTTTCCACCTTGACCAACTCTCACACCCACACTCCTAATGGATTATTTGCCATCTTCTACTCTCCCCTTTTCAAATCCTCCCCACTTTTTTCCCCTGCACAGAATCTTGCTTTTTCAAGCAGATAAACGAATTCCAGTGTAACAACCCTTTCCCAGCCTCATCTAACCCTTCTTGCCCACCACTCCCCTTCTTCTCCATCATTGATGCAGAAGTTTCACATTTAGTCTCCTCCTCCAGCCCCTGCATCTGCTTCAGTGTCCCCCAGCTCTTCCCTCTGTCTCCGTCCTCAACTACCTCCCCTCACACAAGAAAGTTTGTCTCAGCTTGCCAAGCCCCCCTCCCACCCTTAACCCCAACTACCTTTTTAACTACTACTCATCTTTTTTCTTCCACCTCCAGTTGCTGTCTACAATGGATGTCTCGAGTTCCTCTCTTCCAATTCCATCATAGGTGGTCTCTAATGTGGCTTCTGCTCCTTCCATTCCACTGATCCAGTTCTTTATACTGTAACCTCTTCCTGGCCAAAGTTCAAAATTCCAATAGCATATGCAGCCTGAATAAAGCTCCCTCTGCTGGATCCTCACCAGGCCACTGTGTCTTGAGTCCCTAACACAGTAGAGCCCCTGGTGTTCTTAAGCTTCTCTTGGTCTGAGTAGGCCACATCACTCTTTCCTTGGCCTCTCTAGCATGCTTTCTGGGCAAAGGTCTTCATGGATACTGAGACTTGCAGCTAAGCTGCCATGGGCCCCAAGACTACTGCTAACCTCCCACTAACTTTAAGGACATACTCTCCCAAAAATTCCTGCCTTGTGGGCACACGATAGATTAAGCACATACACATAAGAATAATTGGGTTTAGAAACCTATGAAGCCTTAGTTAGCATGAGCGTGACATGGATCCAGACAAAATAAAAAAATTCCCTGCCTCGGTTTCCTCACCATTCTTCAGCACTCTCTGGGCTTAAGTCAAAGTCATCCAGAATCCTCACTCAAAGCTCATGACTTCTCCTACAAACCATGTAGTTGTCTTTGCTGTGCAGCCAGCTTCCTTCTTCAGGTAGTCCAATAGTAAAACAAGACCATCTGCTACAAAAGCATGCCTGTCTCTTCCTCTTTCCAGCCTAAGGTTCCCATATCTGAGTCCCTCTGAGTTAACCCATAACTTCTGAAGACTGGTCTACACTGAAAAGTTTCATCAGCATAGCCATGTCTCTCAGGGGTGCGAAACACCGCCCCCCCACCCCCAAAAAAAAACCAAAGTTAAACGAACCTAATCCCTGGAGTAGACAGTGCTAAGTCAACAGAAGTCTTCTGATGACTTAACCTCTGCCTCTCAGGGAGGTGGATTAACAGCGATGGGAGAATCCCTTGTAGTGTCTACATTGAAGCACTACAGTGGCACAGCTGCAGCAATGCTGAAGCATTTTAAGCATAGACAGCCTGAAGCTCTGTGGTTTTTAAGACCCAGCATAAAGTTGAGTTATGTTCTCCTGTTTGGGTATCTCCATACTGCAGTCATGCAAACAAACTTGATCATATTGGTTTCCCACACTGAACAATCCTTATTAGCATACACATCTTCAGAGTACAGTCACTGAGGTTAAATGGCTCTCCACTGTCTCTGGTATTGGGAATATGTAATAGCCCTGACAGAACAGGACTGACTTCATAGACCCCGAAAGTCCATTATACAGCAATTTCATATCAACCAGAATTAAACTATACCACAGAGATTCCCCAAATTGTCACATACTTTCAACCATCCTCTTCATCTCAAAATCTTGTCATCCCTCTGCTTCCATGATTCTGTTCAGTCCTGGTTCTTTCTACCTCTCTCTCTAACTGCTCTTTCAGGGTTTTGTTCGGTGGATATTTCTCATTTACCCTCCAACTTTCTGAATGGGTTCCAAAGAGTTCCATCCCTGGCCCTCTCCTCTTTCCTCTACACCTAGTCTTTGGGTGATCTAATTTGAAAGAATAAGTTCAAGTATCTCTATGCTGACAACTCTCAGACCTACTTCTTTTCTCCCAGCCCATCTCCTTCTGTCCAAACAAAACTCTTAGGGCTTGTCTACACTTGCGGCGCTAATGGGAGAGCTTCTCCTGTCAGAATAGGTACTCCATCTCCCACAGAGGCAGTGGCTATATTATTGACAGGAGAAGTCCTTCTGTCAACGTAGTGCTGTCTACAACAGGGCTCAGGTCAGTATAACTACATTGGGTGTTGTCTCAATTCTACCATCTCCACATACTTAGTCTGTGTCTAAAGCCTGCCACTTCATCCTAACATCTGTAAGATCAAGCCCTTCCTCACTATGCACACAGCTAGTTCTCATCCAAGCCCTCATCTGTGCCTTGACTACTATAGCCTCTTCCTTTCCAACCTTGACAAATCCCATTTTACACCACTTATCTCCATTAACAAAATCTTTCCTAGCTTATTACTTCAACCACATCAACTTTCTCTTTGCATTCCTCCACTTGCTTGTCCTTCACTGCAAATATAAGCTACATGTCATCACTTTCAAGGCTCTTTATGACTTATTTCTGCCCTATCATTTCTAATGTGGTAGCAAGATGTCAATTCCTGCCTTCATTCCACAAATGGTACCAGCCTTGATTGCCCATTTTTTAAATTTAACAAGCCCCTTTTGATCACCACTATGGATGAGAACTCCCCCTAAATATCTGCGAAGTAACCCTCATGTACTCTTTCAGATATCTCCTTGAAACTCCTCTGTTGCGATGCCTACATAAAACTTGACAATGGTTAGGCAGCTGTTTTGATGTGAACATTGTTTTTCAGTGATCAATATACTTCCATTGTGTCCCTGTGCTTCCCTTGTCTGTTTTATCCACCTTACACTTAGATTGTAAGATCTCAGAGCTGGGCCTTTGTTATGTTTGTACAGAGCCTACTACAATGGAGCTCTGATCTCTGGGCACTACAGTAATATGAACAAACAAATAAGGACAAAGTATTAATCAGAAACCTGGGAAAAGAGCTGCAAAATCACTGGGTATGAAAGTTCACGCTTAGATCCATGTAAATCAAAATAATGATTGATACACAAATTGTTGTTAAACAGTGATCTTTGTCTTTTTCTTTTAACAATCCATGACCATAAATATTTTATTCACATAAGGAGGATGCAAAGTGTACCTCTTATGACCAAAACATTCACTGTGTGTACTGGAACACTTTCAGGGATCAATTGCTTCTGTGTGTATGTGCAGGGCAACAGGCTCAAAAAAAGTTAGAGGTATGGCTATAGTTTGAGGGAGGACACAGGGGAAAAAATTCAAAGTAGTAGTATGTATTTCACATAAATACAGAAGCAAAAAACTCTTTCTATCAAAAAATACACACATTTAATGTTGGTCGTCTTTAATTCTAAGAAATGCAACTCCAAAAATACAAACTGAACATCAGAGTCATGTCAACCACCATAATAAAATGAAACAAAGACATTCACAATAGTTAAGACTATGGACAATGTAAGTGTGACAATTGTTATTTCCTTCTCCCTTCCCCCATGTATATTCCAATATTCATCTTCAAAAAGAAGCATTACTGAGAATACTGCTGGTGTTCAGTTAGAATTAAAAGGATTTGGATAAAGTGAAATAAGAGAGATACAGATGTGAGAGTAATGTTACAAAGACTTTACATTTTGGATTACCCCAAGATATAAAAATTCAAAAATTAACAAACTTGCTTTTATCAAAATATTACAGCTACAGGCAAGGCATCTTTAAATTAATAGCTGAGGGTATGTGAGAAAAACCACATTTTAGTGAAGGTAAACAGAAGTGGCAGTTCTTAATTAGCACTTTTGTAAAGCTCATTTATTATTACCTGGCCAACAATGAACCACGCACAGGGCAACAAAGTTTTCTCTGTTTCCTTTGGCAATAAGGTGACAGAAAAATCATCATCTTTTGAAGATGCTCAAGACAAGCAGTAAAATTAAAAAAAGTCAAATAATAAGTAATGGAATAAATAAGTACTGAACCAGAGAGTACATTTAAACCACTAGGTAATTAACAAATATTACATAACATTATTTCAGTGGCAAACTCCAAGTGTGTAAGAGACAGTAAAGTGAATAACCACCAAAATAACAATATTCTTCTGTTTACTCTTTGGCTAAAAACCCTCAAAATAGCAGACAAAGAAAAATACATCTAACACTGGTGATAAACTGTCTCTTTACAAGCAAAATAAAGTTATCAATTTAAAACTTGGTACATTTTATAAAAACAAAAGAGGTAAAGTTGTTATAAAAGCAGTACTGTTACTTCAATGGTAACATACTGTTCGTTGACCCTGTGCAATAAAATACTTTGTTCATTCTACATTTATCAAACATGACTAACAATTACTACAGACATTATAGGAATCTTGTGTGTGGCTCCTGTTGACTTACTTTTATAACTGGGAGACATAATTTACAATCAATGTGCCACAAAAAATTTAAAGTGTTACTTCTAATAGAGTACATGTTCAACATTTTAAAATCCTGCTTTATGTTTTGAATGGCTGATTTACAAGGAAAATAATTGACTGAATTAGCAAGAGCATATGAACATCAATTACTGCACCCATTGCCAGGAGACACTGCACTGGTTTGACACTTTTCCTTAGTACATAGAAAGCAACAGCATCCAATAAAGCCTGAGAAGAAATGCTGCTGTGTAAATACTGCAACTATTCCTGATAAAAGAATTATGGGACATATACTCAGAAGCTGCCCAATCCCATAATTTGTATTGCATAGGTCACAATCACACATATATACACACGCGTGTATACATAATGTGTATTTATATACACACACACACACACACAGAAAGAATATATTAAAAAGACAATGAAGTCTAGTCAAAGAGCAATTTACAGGCTCAATATATTTTTTTACACTTTGCTTGAAAGAAAATTTCAATATTTTACAGTAGGCATTATATACACTGCACTTTATGAAATCTAGAGTGTACTGAAATAGAAATACATTTCTGCAAACATCTGGGTAAGAAAACAGACGAAGATTTCTCCAAAGATTTGTGCTAGCTAGGTATTTTCCCTAAATCACAAAAAACTGTATCCATGGAATTATCTAGGAAGTTTTTTAAACACCATGCACATTATAAGCAATTGTAACTCAAAATATCCCAACCTAAAACAATCTAACAATGGTCACATTAAAAAATTTAAGTATCAGATCTGATTTTAAGAAAAATCTTTATCACAATATTTGTAATGTTAACAAGTACATGTTAAGGCTAAATTGGTTCTTTTTTTAGAAACACCGTAAAGACATGTCTCCTTCAGAGCCATGGGTTATAAACTTTACCAACAGATGACAGTGCAGTGAACATAATGTTCAGTCCTACAGTCAGGATGCAGTTGCTCCTTCCCATTCCACAAGATACTGCACCTTTCCATCAAGGGTTACCCGACGAGCCAAAACACGGTATTTTTCACCACAAGCTATTCTACCTGCTGCACCAAAATAACTAGTAATTGAGTTCTTTAGATGATTCAGCTGCAATTCCTGATCTGCTAAATTGTTAAGAATCTCTGTATTGAGTTCATCATATTGATAATCTTCTTTGCTGTCATCATCTTTTACAATTTCTGAATTCTGAGGCTGGAGTGCTTTTCGTGGAAAGCGACCTCTTCTCCTCAAATGTGGTATTGGAGCAGGCCAAGTTCTTCCTGTACGAGTCCTTTTTCTGGAGTCTGATAAGCTACTTAACAAAACAAAAGATACCAACATTAAGTCCTAGAAATACTGTTTATTTAAGAAGTCTGCCTCCTGTGTACAGTTTTATTCTGCTTTACTATTTTAGTGATATCTGTACAACTCATTAGTTATGATTTGTTGATATCAATATAGAGCAATAGGTGCTTTACATAAGATGATAAATGGCTGCTTCAGGAAGTTTACCATTTAAGGTCTTGTCTACATGAGAAAGTTGCACTAGTTTAATTAAATTGGTTTTACACACGTGCTGTCTGGTCACCCTTTAGGGGTGACTTTTCTTTTGGCTTATCTTAAATCTGTTCCTAATTGCCCCTCTTTAATGGTATTTGCACCAGTTTCACTTAGTCTGTTTAAATTCACACTGTAAACTAAACCAGGTGCTACTCTCTCATTTAGACAAGCCCTCAGTTAGAGAAAATATCACTGCATTTTCTAAATCGAGTGCACCTCAGTTTTTTTTTTTAATTTGCATTGTCTCCTCTATATCAATAGTTAGAGTCTTAAATTTCTGACTCCTCGTGGACATTTTACACGGGGGTAAAAGGTCTGTGCAAAATTCACAAACTAGATGTACTGATGACTAAAAAGAAGAAGAAGATGTAGCATTGTTTAAGTGTCATACTATAGGGGTAAGGGATTTAAGTATTTGAAAAAGGCATATTTACACCTATATTTTTGCACACTGGAATGGTTGGTGCGCTAAGACATAATATGGACTTGGTAAGTTAAAAAAAATAATGCTATGACCCTAAACTGGTATACACAAGACACTGTATAAATGAAGTGACTTGTTTGGAAAAAAGTGTTTCATTCAGTGTGTTTTGAACATTAAAAATAAACTGCAGAAGTGTAAAAACCTGGTCATTCCACACAGATGAAGACACTTGCCAGCTTTAGACTGGAAAAAAAGACAAGTCATATCAAATGTATTTGAAATTATAAAATTGGGATAAAGCTTGCAAGACATGAATCAAGCCCCTTAAACTCTCTCAATTTGACAGAGATTCTTTATGAATGTTAAATATGGAGGCAGAAAACTGCCCAGCAGATATTTGTGGAACATCCAGAAGACCAGGTTTTTTTAAAAAAATAACTGATTAACTTACCAAATCTGTGTGTCAAGATGATTCAATCCCAGTGGAAAATATACTGTACTTGATAATTTTAGATAAGTTAGGTACTTAATTTTCTTTAACATTAATAGAAAATATTAAAACAAAGGCTGTTAAAGTGAAATGATCTGAGGTGCAAGTTAGTCCTACCAAACTGAGTTTTGTATCAATTAACATTTAATAGAAGTCTAATTTGAAGAAATGGCCACACAGTGGTTCCTCTTGTTGTAAACAGTTCAAGTGCAGACTGTATCTCAACATTAAACAGTAGTTAGTAATCAAAGAGAAATTGGGCTAATTTCTCCTTAAAATAGCTTTTGTTCAAAGAGAAAATTCAGTGTTTCAGCAAGTGCAAGCTCTGTAGGATGCCTGCAACATTATTGCTGCTTTGTCAATTAATGATAAAGTATCGTTGCACCATTTTCTTTTTCCTCCTTCAGAAAAATTAACCTAGAGAAAAAGATTAAGAGAGGTTTCTGCATGTTTCCTTTTAATGGATAATTCACTATTTACCTATAATGCCTGGAAATGCTAGATGAGGTAGTTTCTTTTGTACTGGCAGCACCTGTGCATTCCACATCTGAGGTATTGGATGAATGAGCAGTTCCATCAGATCTCCTGAGACATAAGAACACTTTTGTCATGTAATCAAAGTAATCGAACATTAACCAATTAATCTGACATTTGACAAGCAAACATGAGCTGCTATTAGGATGGTTTAGTTTTTTCATTTACCCAACAGAGCAGGGTAAATCCAAGGCCGGGTTCTCTGGCACTGAGACTGGTTCCTTATCCTGAGAAGTGAGGGGAAAAAATTCAGATAGTTTCAATAGAAATGATCAAATTTTCAAAAACCACAGCTTAAAAGTTAGTGGTCAAATCCTAAGAAATGATATTCTGAAGTACAGAAAGATTTGAATTATTTGAACACATACCAAAGATGGTGGCTCTGAAATTTTTTGAATCATTTTTCTTGTATATGGGCCAGGTGGACGACCTACTGATTTTTTCTTCCCCTGTTTTTCAATGCCATTACTTATTTCCCTAGAAGAAAGATGACATTTTGTTTTTAAAATATTGGAGTGACTTGTCCAAGGAAAAGGTTTAATCAGTGTAAAATAAAAGTTTAGACATTTACTCCAAGTCAGTTATGCTAAATGAGGTTATCCTTGTAAATTAAAATTTGCTAAATTGACAAAAAGTTGGAGATCTTTGTCTGCAATGTAATATGGCAACATCAAGATAACAGACAAAACCTAAACCCTTTCCAGGGACATATGCTACAACTCAATGGTTTAGGAAGAGCGCATATTTGAATGTTTGAACATTCATACTGTAGCGGGGTGGTCACCTGCTCCGGCCCTGAAGGGCCTGAAGTCAGCCCGGGGGGCAGGGTTTGGCTGCGTGAGGGCTGCTGCTAGGGAGAGCTGCAAGCCTTGGCTGATTGGGGTGTGGCCCCAGCTGTGACTGTTTCCCCAATCAGACTGTAGCTGGCCTTATAAAGGCCAAAGAAGCCAGGAGCTGTAGGACTCTTCGTCTAGCTCTTGAGGGAGAAGGGCCTGGTTGCCTGGGAGCTGACAATGGTACCTAGAGTGCAGCAGGGCTGGGGAGCTCCACCCTGGAGAACCCCCCGGGCTGCAGGCCTCGATAAAGAGTAGTTATTAATGGTTCCCAATCCTGCTGGAAAGGTATAACAAGTGGGGTTCTGCAAGGGTCTGTTTTGGGACTGGCTCAGTTCAATATCTTCATCAACGACTTAGATATTGGCATAGAAAGTATGCTTAAGTTTGCAGATGATGCCAAACTGGGAGGGATTGCAACTGCTTTGGAGGACAGGGTCATAATTCAAAATCATCTGGAAAAATTGGAGCAATGGTTTGAGGTAAACAGGATGAAGTTTAACAAAGATAAATGCAAAGTGCTCCATTTAGGAAGGAACAATCAGTTTCACACATACAGAATGGGAAGGGACTGTCTACGAAGGAGTACGGCAGAAAGGGATTTAGGGGTTAGAGAGTGGACCACAAGTGTGCTACTGTTGCAAAAAAAAAAAGTAAACATGACTCGGATGCATTAACAGGTGTGCTGTGAGCACGACACAAGAAGTCATTCTTTCGCTCTACTCTGCGCTGGTTAGGCCTCAACTGGAGTATTGTGTCCAGTTCTGGGCACTGCACTTCAAGAAAGATGGAGAAATTGGAGAGGATCCAGAGAAGAGCAACAAGAATGATTAAAGGTCTTGAGAACATGACCTATGAAGGAAGGCTGAAAGAACTGGGTTTGTTTAGTTTGGAAAAGAGAAGACAGAGGGACACGATAGCAGTTTTCAGGTATCTAAAAGCGTATCATAAGGAGGAGGGAGAAAACTTGTTCACCTTAGCCTCTAAAGGATAGAACAAGAAACAATGGGCTTAAACTGCAGCAAGGGAGGTTTAGGTTGGACATTAGGAAAAAGTTCCTAACTGTCAGGGTAGTTAAACACTGAAATAAATTGCCTAGGGAGGTTGTGGAATCTCCATCTCTGGAGATATTTAAGAGTAGGTTAGATAAAGGTCTATCAGGTATGGTCTAGACAGTATTTGGTCCTGCCATGAGGGCAGGGGACTGGACTTGATGACCTCTCGAGGTCCCTTTCAGTCCTAGAATCTATGAATAAAGGCCAGAACAGGTACTGGGGCTACAGAGGGGTAGCCTGGGGTAGGCAAAGGCAGCAGGTCCAAACCCCCCTTTGCCAGTGATGAATGGCATGTATACTGCAGTCTGCCCCAGTGAGCAGGAGCTAGATGGTGACTGGCAGTAGCCATATACTGAGGCAAGGTGGAGGTAGGGTGTTGGGGATTCCCCTGGGAAGGGAGACCCAGAGATTGTGGGGATCCAGGAGGGACATGGGGGCCAGCGACAAGCAAGACACCAGCCGACAGAGGGCGCTCTAGGCTGGCGAGCTAATTCCCTGGACATCCAGCAGGAGGTGCCGTGCGAGTGAGTCGATGCTTCGCCACAATACAGAATGTTCAATTTATATAGAATTCTGATGTTAAAAATCAACTGTGTTTAAAATGTAGATAATCTAGGAATTTGACTTACAATTTGAAATCCCATCTCCTGTTTAAAATCTTAGTTCAGGCAGTTGCATAACAGGAGAAGCAATGTTTTTTGTTTACTAAAGAGCAGCAAGGTCTGGTTAGCTAGTATCTATTTTCTATTCTCAGTGCTGCTAAATTAAACTCTTTTCAAGAGGTCTTTCTAAAGGCTAAATAGATTAAACTCAACATCCTGATTTTATAACAATCTCAAAAGATCAGTGCATAAATGTAAAGATCATTCTATATTCTTAAAGCAATTGCACTCAAAGTGCAGAAATAAGTTATTCACCTACATACATGTTTAATAATGCATAATATGTACTTTAAACCTTTGGGGAGACCCCCTCTGATAACAAACCATCTAAAATATTTATGGAAGTTTGAAATCAATATTGTTCTAGACCCAAAATTCAATTTAATGCAAAGTTAGTCTGCTGGAGAAAAAAAATTCTTCTACTGTCATTAAGAAGTTAATCAACTAGCCAGGATCTACATAATAGGTATGCGCTCTCTCTGCCTCACTAATTCATTACACATTAATCCTAGGGTTGTACTAAAATGGGTGAATAAACTTTTAGCATGATACAACATTAAGGCAATATTGGTACTTTTGACAGCTATTTTTTGTATGATTTCAGTTCCATTACAAAGTCCTGAAGTCACTATGCTGTTGATTTATTTTACCTTGCATCAGGTACGGGTTTGGATGATTTTCTGCCTTTAATTTTGAATTCATGAGATGTTCCCTCTGGTTCTTTCTCTGCCTTTAAAGCAGCATTTGGTGGCATAGGAGGAACACGAATTCTCAAGCCAAACAAATGCTTCTTTTTCTTTATCTCTTTTCCAGACATAAACCTAGAGTGATTAAGAATTAAAATTCAGAGACTGGAGAAAGCCGAAAGTATCCTAAAAGTACACAAACTAAAAAGTTAAACTAGAAACCTCTTTCTAATGCTAGTTTTATGTATCCTATTTTGTTCTCCCCACTCCACCCCAATATGTAATGCTAAGACAGGGGGGAAAAGATGGAAGTTAAATCAAGTTTTGCTGGTGATCTGACTTTCAAAGCTCTCTCAATCACCACAAAATATTCAACATAGAAAGAGTTTAATTTATCTAGTAAAAATGCCATCTGCAGCCACCAATAGTTATTCTGGGTAAAGTTTCTAAGATGACTGGGGTGGGGGAATCTACATTAAAGAAAGATGTGAAAAGAGCACTTGAAATGTATAATAAAACCTTATTAACTTACATGGTTTTGTAATCATTTAATGCTTCCAGTACATGCTCATATCTTTCAGATTTTGGAGTGTCTGCCAGCTGTAAAGTATTAAGAAGTGATTTAACTTACTGGAATTTTCAGTAATAAAAGGTCCAATGATCTAAATCAGAGCTCTGCTTGTTTAAAGACTACTGGTTTGTGATCATAGTATGTCTTGAAGGTATGATTTATGGTGAAAGTTGCCTTACCCCAAACATGGGCTACTATATTTAGTACTCAATGTATTCCATGAGTCTAAGCTGTGCGATTTTCTGCAGAATCCATCCTTGCCAGAGAATCTAAGCTTTCATTTTAAAAGAAAATTGTTTCTTGTAGCTCTTACAGTTTTTTTTAAGAAAACCTCAACCATAAACTTCTAAATACATTAGAAATATAGACTATAAATTGATGCAGTGTTGTCTTCATAAGCCTGCAGATATCTTGGAACAAGAACTCTGTGGTGTTAAATATTCCACTGAGATGAATGGGTTAACCCTGAAAGTACAAGACAGTTTATATATCAATATTGTTAACTATTTAATTGATCATCATTTTAGCAGACATATCCTGCTAAGGGGCCTAATTATTATTATTTAATCTAAGGTTGCTCAACACCACTCAAGAAGTGTAACAGAGCCTTAAAGTGGAGGTAAAATATTAACCCCCCCAACTTTAAAACTTCCTTTCATTATCAGAAATATGTAAATAGGGTTTAGTGTAAATCAGAATTAGGCTCAGAAGTGTTTACCCCACAATCCTAAACTTCCTCTTATGGATGCCAGAAGTCCCAAATAGTTTCTTCCTAGCTACTGAAATCTGCTTCTTTCCCTCTTAAAGCTTATAGAATGCATTCATGAGTTGCCAATACAAAAACCTACTTTACCCTAAGAACTGAAGATATGGGGACAACATAAAATAAATTTAACTCACTATTTAAATAAGTAACAGGCTCCACAGTACTGACTACTACTCATTTTCATATTTAACATATCATTTTTTTAAAATTTCAAGGAAGCTACCAGAGAACGTACATATACATTCTATCTGGTTCCCCAGAAGTTACATCCACCTTGCTGTGAAGGATGTGGACCTTTGACTATATAGTCAGGGCCAATAATTTACCACAATTCATGATTAGGAAAAATACCATGTAATTGAGGGCTGACTGATTATTTACAACTTGCAACAAAGTACAAACTCATACCACTAAAGAATAAAAAAAGGAAGAGGAAAAGAAATCAAGGAGAAAAGCCAAAAGGTAAATTTAAAAAAAAAAATCCTTACCATTTCCCCACATCTGCAAAACTTGTGGCAGAGGGGCAAGGCACCACATTTAACACTTAATTTTTATTAGTATTAAAAACGCCCACAAAAGTGACCCGCCACTGTGCAAGACAGAAGTGCTACCGGAACTCATATCAGAGCTAATTTACTAAAAACAGGGGTAGGGAAAGCGTTCAAACTAATTTAGCCAAAGAATGTTAATGAAAAAATTAACTTTACACAAGCTAGCTTTTGGGTATATGTATATAGATATACATCCACTGTATTTAGAGTCTCTGGAATTCTGGAGCCAATAGCAGATTTTGCAACTGTGCAGGACCCGAGCTACAGAATCAATATAGAACTTCTGTAACAATTCTTTCACTCTAAAAACAATGACACTGAAATGTTAGTTTTAGGAGCCCTAGTTCCAGTTCACCACCTCTCTCCTATTTTACATAAGGGTCAAGAAAATTAGCCTCTTATTAATTAAAAATGCACTGGTCTGAAGGAAAAGTAAAAAAAAAAAAGTTATTTCTAAACACCATGGACTCCTCAGAAATGCAAGGAGAGATCTAGGAAACATTTATACAATATAAATTCCTGATAAATCACTGTTTGGCAAAAACCCAAGATTTACCAGCATTATCAAAATACAGAGTTGACTGGCATACAATTTTTCACTATTTTTTCATTTCTCCCTTAGTGGAAAAGAGGCACAGAGGTCACAATATTTATGCCCAAATCTTGAAGATTCCCCCCACTCCACTTTTCCTCTACTGTACAACATTATCTATACTCTCCTAGTTCATTACAGAATTTGGCCTTCTAGTTGAAAAGGAAGCAGCCTCCTCTGGAAGTTTACAAACGCTGCTGCTTAACCAGCTGGAAGCACCACTTAACAGACAGGTGTGCATTTTCCTGCTTTCATTCTCTCTACGCAATAATGGTTTTAGCAACAAGTTTTGTTTATATCTGAGGATAGTTATAAATAAAAGAAGGGTTACTTCTGCAGCATTTCTGGCCTAATAGTAAGAAACCAGAAATTAAAACCAGATATCTAGTCCATTTGTCATGCAATGTATTAAAAGGTCATGGTCCTGCCTGGAATATTCAGTTTTTTAAAAACTTTTTGAAATGCCACGAAAAGTGAGTACTCACCACATTCTCTACTATTCTGCTACTGTATTTCATATAAACACATTTTTACTTTTGGTAAAATAAGTTACACTTGTGAATAGACTCAGAAAAGAGAGACGCATAGAACACATTGACCTGTTCTTTATTATTTATATAAAAGGCTCAACTTGAGAATTCCTACAAATGATCAATTAACTTCAGAATTAGCAAACATGCTATATATCAGATTCTAATTAATCCAGATACCTCTATCACAATAATTCTGTTTAATTACTGCTATTTAAAATGGGTCATAATTAGACTCAAAAGTATCCACACCCAAAAGTTTTTGAACATAGTTACTTGAGTGTGTTTTTCCAGAATTTAGGATCGTGACAAACAAGTGTTTGGGATCTAAAAAACCTGAGTTTTGTGTCTCACGTTTACTTTGGTTTAGGCAAAAAAGACCACACAGATATATTAACTTATTAAACAAAAAGTACATCAACTTAGGGAATAATCAGGATATAAAAAGTGTTAAAAGTCAATTGAGTACAATATCTGTATTCAGAGCCGTCCCGTCCATAGGATGGACCAGGGCAACCACACTGGACCCCATGCTTTGAGGGTCGGCATGCTTCAGGGGGAAAGGGAGTTGAGGGGATTCGCGGGGGGCCAGCACTGGCAGCAGCGCGACCCAGCCCCAGCCTCCCCTGCATTGTTCGGGGAGGGGGCAGAAGCCAGAAAGGGGCAGGGGATTGGGGGAAGGGGTGGAATGGGGGCAGAGCAGGGGCAAGAGGCGGTGGGGTAGGGGCAGAGGCTTGGAGGAAGGGTGGAGTGAGGGTGGGACTTGGGGCTGAGGGGGAGGAGGGTTGTCCCGGGCCCCACACACCCCTAGGAACAGCCCTGTCTGTATTTAAAGAATTCAAAACCTTCTGAAATGATTCTCTTATAAGAAAAAAAAAATTACTTTGCATGCTTTTTGTCAACACTAGGTTAGCTATTAATTATGTCTGTCTGACATTACATGCAGATCTACAACTCCATGTGTTAACACTTGTTCTCCCTAAATCAGATTTATTGGGGAGTAGGTTTGTTTAGGGAACTGAATTTCTTTAATCATCAGGCAATTACCCAGCAAATCAACTAGCTTGAAAATAAGCAGCACAGCGGTGCAGCAAAAGGCTGCCTTGTCATGTCACTGGAAAAAAGTCAAAAACAGTCTAATGATAATAGTAGGCGGCACTGACATACTGACCTTCTGTGAAAAATATGTTTGCTTAATTTTACAAAAAAGCTTGCAATTTAGTAAAGAGAAAGATGCTTATAATTAAAAATAGTTCAAGATTTCTATCCCATAACTTGTAGATGTCAGCCAATGTTTTTCAAAGCACCAAATATGGCAAAAGTATTAATAGTAACAATTTTTTTTGAGGTGGTTAAAATGCAAAAAGCATTTTATTTCAGCACCTCAATGATTCAAAATACTAATTGACAGATCCTGTGTAGGTCATATGTAGATGCATCTGCAGTAATGTAGTGCTTAAAATGTTTTTTTAGAACACTAAAATTTCTTTTAATTGAGATACAGAAGGAAAATATTACGATTCACGTTTATTCTCAAGCACTAAGTATATATACACTTACAAGAACAGTATTTGTTTAGGTGGTTTTTAATTAAAAGCTTCTGTCATATATGGAAAACATTTGCAGACTTCAGTTTCTCTTCATTTTCCCCTAACATATTTTCCTATTAAGGACTATTTTAAAATCAATTCACAGGCATTTTCTACTTTAGTTGTCACAAAGCTGCTAATAAGCTCGTGTTCTGGCTTTCACAGAGTCTTACTTTGACAGCTACTTTTAACAGTTTACTAATCTATTTAACCTCTTGGGTACTTAATTCCCCTGGACAGTGGGCAGAAAAATGCCTTACCGTTGTCATATTTCTAAATGGAAGATATAAAAGAAAACAAAGATTCAGTGCTTGGGTATAAACAATGAAAGTGATCATCTGAACAACAAACTATGTAATAGTTATCTGGATCATACTAAATCTTATAGCTCAAAGTCTATGACACTTAAAAGTTATGTTGAATAGTTCTAGAAGTCTATTAAAACCGTATGTCTCATTACTTGTGTTTCATATTTTAAGGCCAAAAGGGACCATAATAATAATTTAGTCTGACCTCCTGCAGGCCACAGACACTCACCCAGTAGTTTTGTGAATGTATTGACTGCTAAGAAAAACAAAAGCAAGAAAAGAATATTTCAACTACCTACCTCACCAGGGTGCAATCTATCCCAGTTTTCATTAATGTATGTCATAAGTTCAAGCTCTGAATCAAAGTATTTCTTCTTATGAATAACACTTAGGTTGTAAAGGCATAGATGTGCTATATCTACCCTAGAATTCAGAAATATTTAATCAAAAACATTAAGTTTTTATTTCTTTAATTTTTTACAAACCATTAGTCCTTGAAATAGCTTTGCACAAAAATATTAGCACAATATGGCTAAGAGAGTACAAAGCCTGATTAGAAACAGTCTCAAATTTCCAAACAATATTCTTATACAATCTGCATTTATATCCCCCTTTTCTGACTTACGTCCTGTTTTCTCCCTAGGCCTCAGCCCACTGCCATGATGCCCTTTTAGTTCCAAAGATTGTTTAGATCTTAGAATATTTAATTGATGAAAGATAAACACAAGAATTTAACATTGGCAAATCATCAAATGAGTTTCTATAAAATATTTATTCGTGTTGCAAGTTATTCAAAATTATTTGGTATTTGTACAGAAGAGCTCAAGTTCACAAGGTTCAAATTACAACTCACTTCTAATTCTCAACTAGGAAATTCTATTGTAAAGTATGTCAAAATGCTTGTTAATGTGCACACTGTATTTGGCTTCCCCAATGGCAGTACTCTATACTTGGGTAACAGATCCTGTTTAGACTTTTTAAGTTTCTCATATCCAAGCCAGCAGTGGTTTGTAATATTGAATTGTCCAAGGAAGAGGACCCTAGATATCATGCATTAACAACATGACTAAGGACATACAGTAACTAGCTTTGAAGGAGGAGACCTGTCCTTTGTTTATAGAAGCAGTGGGTACCACCCAAACGTCAAAATATAAACCGGATGACCCTCAGGTTTACAAAGAGACATGAGATGTCCAGAAGAAAAGTGGGTAGAGGGTTACATATTTCTTTAAGTTGTACTTACCATCTCAAGGGTAAACGTTTGAGGTACTCTGGTCCAGAACTGCAAACTGAACAAATGAATGTATAAAACCTAAAACAAAAAATAAAATTAAGAGAGAATGGCTTTTAAGACAAACCTAATACTTTAGATGCCGTGAGTTAAATAGCCAGAGAACTAAAATATAAACTTCATTTTGTGTCGTCTTCCTTACAAACTGCATTCTAAAATGCTTTTGGAGTTATAACTATTTTAATATTTTATATTTAAATACAAACAGAGGATTAAAACAATCCACATTTCAAATAAAAAAAAAATCAAAAAGTTCAGTTCAAGCTTCTTACCTGTCACCGAAAAGCATTGGCTTTTGGAGACACTGCACACAAGCCTCATGAAACCACTGGTTACATTTGCAGCACTGCAGCATCTTTAAATACCAGCTTCACCAACAGAAATAAAAATAAGACAAGTGTTACAATAAAACTGCTGCAAATGTTTCCCCAATACAATGTGGTCATATTATATTTAGAAAGACTATTAGGTCAAAGTTGACCAAAAATTTAAAAATAAGATTTTTATTAAGTGTATCATCAATAGAGATTTCAATAAATTTTAGTTCCATGGTGAAAATGACTAGAAACTGTCTACAAACAAGGGAAACTGGCTAGTCTGTTCTTGTTTATTCAGGTGGAAGAAATACAAATAATAAGCAGCTGTAGAATAAAATAAATTCTGTTTATTATAATGTGAACTATTTACTGCATATGTGTGGATATTTATTTAAAAATTAAAGGAAAACATTTTTATTCTGATAACATCCTCTTTAAATACTCAGTAAATTTTCAAGAAAAACTGTGCAGTTAAATAGGACCAACATCTTTAATTACTCTAGACCACTGGTTCCCGAACTGGGGGGCACGAAGAAATTCCAAGGGGGGAGTGCGAGGCTGTCCGGCCCTTGAGCTCCTGGACAAAGAGGCTAGCCTCCAGCCCCTCCCCTCCTGTCCCGCCATCCCTTCTGCCCGCCCACCTCCCAGGCTTTCCAATAAGCCAGTCCTGCTGCTCTGAGCAGCCTAATAAGAGGGCGGGGAGTAAGGGAAGGGAGAGTTGGATAAGGGGCAGGAGATCCCGGTGGGGCTGTCAGGGGACAGGGAGTGGTTGGATGGGGTGGAGGTTCAGGGGGCACGTGCGCAATCAGGAGACAGGGAGCAGGGAAGCTGGATAGGTGTGGATAGGGCTCAGGGAAGTAAGGAGATGGGGGATTGGATAAGGAGTGGGGTACCGGGAGGGGGCGGTCAGGGGACAAGGATCAGGGGGAGGGGTGTGTAGGATGATGGTAAAGGAGAAATTGGGGGCGTGAGGGTTTCTCAAAAAAATTAAAGAGGGCATGATGCCAAAAAGTTTGGGAACCACTGCTCTAGACTATTCATTAAATATTTTGGTTCTTTAAAAAAAAAAAAAAGGGGGGGGGTCTTTTTTAGTGTAATATAAACAAAATGATACATTGCTGAATACCTTTGAAAGAAAAAGCTATATCTCTTCCAAATGTCAACTAAGTTCATTCTACAAAGATACCACTTTTATATAAAGCAGACAGCCCTCTGCCCACTTTCCCAATACCACTTTCCCAACCTTAACATAAGTGCCAGTAAAAGTAGTGAGATTCAGATATTTTATGTAAAGTTCTAAGCACCGTTCCAGGTAGCACTTAGTATAAAAATGAGTAATGTCAGCAAACAGGCATAATAACTGCAGCCATTCCATAATTTTCAAAGTGGACTGTTAAGGGTCTACTGTACAATGACTTCAGCATGCACCATTGCAAGAAATACACTAGCAGCAAAAAGGCACAAGCAGAATGAGGACACCAGTCACAGGTCTGTTCTCTGTGCCTGTTACCCTCAGGAATGAAATATCAGCTAAAAAAACACCACTCCCTACAGAAAATAGTACCAGTACTCAATGCCATTGGAATAGAGGCCAAAATTTTGTTTGCAACTGAACAATTCCCTCATGCCCTTCCCCTGGCAGGCCATACTAAATGTCTGCAGCTGGAGAGCAGTGCAATGGGGTGCAAAAGATGAATAAGCATGTCTTATTTAAAACAGAAGAAGGGAATTCTGAAACTGATCTTCAGCTTTCCATTGTGGCTGTAAATATGATACATCTGCCTGTTTTATCTGTAGCTGCTGTTGTTGCAGCCTGGAGTGGTGCTGCCTCCACACACAAACACCACGAGCAGGAGGAGAAAGATGCAGACTGAGATGACGTGTTCAGTGAGATACTGCAAGCCAGTGCTGCAGCAGACTGTGAACATACCAGACAGCCTAGAGAAGGAAAGAGCAGACAGAAGAAAGGCCCAGGAATCCCAGCAGGAAGACTAGGAGATGTACCAGAACATGAAGGGGCTTCTCAGGCAGGAAATACAACTGATGCAGATTCTTGTTGGCCTCCAGGTCCAGTCACAGATTCACCTACATCCCTTTGCAGTCAACGAAGAACTCTTATTTCAGCAGCTCCCTTACCCCCTCATTTCAATTTTAAATTTCTGTTATTTATTTTATTAGTTTACACTGTATTGGTTTATAATTGCCCACTAAATGTTTTGCACTATTTTTGGTATAAAATAAAAATTTATATTTTGGAAATAATTTTTTTTTTAACTTCATAACATCACAGAATGCCTAGCGCTACTTAAAGGGCACATTACTTGTAACCGAACAGGATCATAGAATTCATAGGTACAGTTATATAATTATAAACCTACAGCAAGCACTGCATAATTCACAGGACATTAAGAGACTACTTTTAATAAATGTACACCAAGCACGAAGCAATTTCTAACCACCCCCGCAAACTTCAAGGCCAGAGAGAGCACTGTCATGAAAAGAGGGTCACTCACCTTGTACAGTAACAGGGGTTCTTCGAGATGTGAGTCTCTGTTGGTGCTCCACTTTAAGTGATTAGAGGCGCAGGGGCACGCAGGCAGAGAATTTCAACAGCAGTACCTGACTGGGCCACGCATGTGCACATCCTGTCTTGTGCCTGCATCGGCGATTATCTAGTACTGTGCAGTTGCCCTCACCTGCTCTCCTTTACCACAGAGGATTCAATCAGAACTCTGAAGTAGAGGGGAAGAGGGTGGGTAGGGGAGCACCCACAGGGACTCACATCTCAAAGAATCTCAGTTACTGCACGAGGTGAGTAACCGTCTCCTTCGAGTGGAGTCCGTGTGGGCGCTTCACTTTAAGTGCCTGTAGAGGAGTGCCACTCAAGGGAAAGAAGGGGCTTCGGAATTAGGTCTGAATGGACAATAAGACTGTGTCTCAGCCGAGTGTCAGAGGCTGAGTCCTGGTCAATCCCGTAGCGTTGTATGAACGTGTGAGAGGATGTCCAAGTGGCTGCTTAACCTATATTAGTGATAAGAACGTCGTTCATAAGAGGCATGTTCAAAAAGACTACCAATGTGGCTATGGATCTTGTGGACTGTGTTCTGATCCATGATGGAGGCTGCAGTTCATGTTGGATGTAGCAAAGCTGGATGCAGCCAGAAATCCATTTGGAAAGTCTCTGCTTAGATATGGGTTTGCCTTTAGACCTTTCCATCGTGGAGAGAAACAATTCAGGAGTCTTTCTGAACACTTTGGTCCATTCTAGATAAAAGGCTATTGCCCTTTGGACATCCAGGATGTGGAATATCACCTCTTGTTTGTTCTTCTGAGATTTAGAAAACGGATGGGAGGATGAATGGGTTGATTAATGTATAATGAAGAAGGGATTTTAGATAGAAACTTTGGGTGCGGCCTTGGAGTGACCTTATTCTTAAGAAAGATCTTATATGGTGGGTGTGCCATAGAATATCATGGTTGGAAGGGACCTCAGGTGGTCATCTAGTCCAACCCCCTGCTCAAGGCAGGACCAATCCCTAATTAAATCATCCCAGCCAGGGCTTTGTCAAGCCTCACCTTAAAAACCTCTAAGGCAGGAGATTCCACCACTCCTTAGGTAACCTATTCCAGTGCTTCACCACCCTCCTAGTGAAAAAGGTTTTCCTAATATCCAACCTAAATCTCCCTCACTGCAACTTGATACCATTACTCCTTGTTCTGTCATCTGCTACCACTGAGAACAGTATAGATCCATCCTCTTTGGAACCCCCTTTCAGGAAGTTGAAAGCAGCTATCAAATCCCCCCTCATTCTTCTCCTCTTCTGCAGACTAAACAATCCCAATTCCCTCAGCCTCTCCTCATAAGTCACGTGCTCCAGCCCTCTAATCATTTCTGTTGCCCTCCACAGGACTCTTTCCAATTTTTCCACATCCTTCCTGTAGTGTGGGGCTCAAAACTGCAAACAGTACTCCAGATGAGGCCTCATCAATGTCGAATAGAGGGGAATTATGTCCCTCAATCTGCTGGCAATGCCCCTTCTTATACAGCCCAAAATGCCGTTAGCCTTCTTGGCACCAAGGGCACACTGTTGACTCATATCCAGCTTCTCATCCACATAACCCCAGGTCCTTTTCTGCAGAACTGCTGCCTAACCATTCAGTCTCTAGTCTGTAATAGTGTATGGGATTCTTCCGTCCTAAGTGCAGGACTCAACTTGTCCTTGTTGAACCTCCGATTTCTTTTGGCCCAATCCTCTAATTTGTCTAGGTCCCTCTGTATCTACCACTCCTTCCAGTTTAATGTTATCAGCAAACTTGCTGAGGGTGCAGTCCATGCCATCCTCCAGATCTTTAATGAAGACACAGAACAAAACTGGCCCCAGAACCTACCCTTGGGGCACGCCGCTTGATACCAGCTGCCCACTAGACATGGAGCCATTGATCACTATCCATTGAGCCTGACTGATCTAGCCAGCTTTCTATCCACCTTACAGTCCGTTCATCCAGCCCATTTTTCTTTAGCCTGCTGGCAAGAATACTGTGGAAGACTGTATCAAAAGCTTTGCTAAAGTCAAGGAATAACACGTCCACTGCTTTCCCCTCTTCCACAGAGCCAGTTACCTCATCATAGAAAGCAATTAGGTTAGTCAGGCATGACTTGCCCTTCATGAATCCATGCTGGCTGTTTCTGAAGCACTTAGAGGAGAGAAAAGGATCAGGACTGATAACTCCTTGAGGACCAGCTCCATGATTTTTCCAGGGACTGAGATGAGGCTGACTGGCCTGTAGTTCCCCGGATCCTCCTCCTTCCTTTTTTTAAGGATGAGCACTACATTATAGCCTTTTTACACTCATCTGGGACCTCCCCCAATAGCCATGCATTTCAAAAATAATGGCCAATGGCTCTGCAATCACATCTGCCAACTCCTTTAGCACCCTCAGATGCCCCGCATCCAGCCCCATGGACTAGTGCTCGTCCAGCTTTCTACATAGTCCTGAACCACTTTTCTCCATAGAGAACTGGTCTCCTCTCTGTGCTGTACTGCCCAGTGCAGAAGTCTGGGAGCTGACCTTGTTCGTGAAGACAGAGGCAAAAAAAGCATTGAACACATTAGCTTTTTCCACATCCTCTGTCACTAGGTTGCCTCTCTCATTCAGTAAGGGGCCCACGCTGTCCTTGACCTTCTTCTTGTTAACATACCTGAAGAAACCCTTCTTGTTACTCTTAACATCTCTTGCTAGCTGCAACTCCAAGTGTGATTTTGGCCCTCCTAATTTCACTCCTACATGCTTGAGCAATATTTTTATGCTCCTCCCTGGTCATTTGTCCAATCCTCCCCCATAAGGGCCCCAAGTTCTTCTACATGTCTTGCAGACACGATGGCAACAAGAAAAGCAACTTTCATGGACAGGTGGAGTAGTGAGCACTTAAAGGTTTGAAAGGGTCACTTGGGAGGGATTGAAGCACTAAAGTGAGGTCCCATGGAGGAGTTGGGGCTCTGGGGAGATGTTACGTATGCCCTGTAGGAATCTTCCGGTAATTGGCTGTGCAAAGACTGAGACCCCATTGACTTTGTGGTGGAAGGTTGTGATCGCTACCATCTGAACTCATAAAGAGCTCATTCAGAGATCCAATTTCTTAAGTTGGAGTAAGTAATTAGGGTGACCAGATGAGAGGAAGAAAATATCGGGACACTTGGGGGGGGGGGGGGGAGAAGAAGTGTGCTGCAAAAATATCGGGACAAAAATTGCATCCCAACCAACCAATTGATTGGGACACAGGGCAAATGCCTAAATATTGGGACATCTGGTCACCCTATAAAGTAATCCAGGACTATTGGCAGAGTAGCGGTAGTGGCTTCTATTCCTCTGTTTAAATACCACATGTGGAATCTCTTCCATCTGTGGAGGTACGTCAAGTGTCTGCTGTTGAACAAGATGTCTAACTTCCTCAGAACAGATCTCCTCCTAGCTTTGGAACTACTGATGAGCCAAGCTCTCTGGTGGAGCGTCTCCAGGTTTAGCTGCAAGATTTGGCCTGCATCCTGTGACAAGAGGTTCGGAAGAGGTGGGAGGACATGAGAATCATCTGTTGTCCATATAGATACCAGGTTTGCCTGGGCCAGACTGGGACTATCAGGATGGCTTCATCGGTTCTGATCTTGTGGATAACCCTGGCCAGCAACAGGGTCGGGGAAAGGCATACAGGAAATTTACGTCCCATCAGATGAAGGTGTCACCCCTGGATCTTGGTCCCAAGGCCTGCTCTGGAACAGAACATTGGACATTTGGTGTTGACTCGTGCCAAATAGACTTATTATGGGGAAGTCTCGTTGTTGGAATATGTTGTGAATTACTGAGGTGTTTATTTCCCACTCGTGGTCGTGGGAGAAATTTTGGCTTAACATGTCCACAGCGATGTTCTGAGATCCTGGTAGGTAGGTGGCTGATATGGAGATGGTGTGTTGACTACACCGTATCTACAGCCTTATGGCCTCTGTACATAGGGAGTGTGACCTTGCTCCTTGTTTGTTTACGTGGAACATCCAGGTCACATTGTCTGTCATGCTCTGCATGGCCTTGTTTTTGATCAGAGGCAGGAAATGTGTGCAAGCGTTGTGAATGGCTCGCAGTTCCAGAACATTGATGTGTAGTGTTGATTCCAAAGACGACCATCTGCCCTGGATGGTGAGACTGTTTAAGTGGGCACCTCACTCCAATATGGAGTTTGTTGTGATTATCAGTTCGGGGGATGTCTGTAGAAAAGGGACACTTACACACAAATTGTGCAAGCGGGTCCACCACTGAAGGGAGTCTGACTTTTGTTGGCATGTTTAAAAGTTTTTTCAGACTGCGTTTGTGTGGGAGGTACACCATCCTGAGCCACCCTTGGAGGCAGCAAATGCACAGTCTTGCTTGTCAGACGACATAAGTGGTCACCGCCATGTGTCTCAGTAGTCAGAGGCAGGTCCTGACGGATGTTTGTGGACTGCTCACTGTGGTATTGATCAGGTTCACTAGACGCTAAGGTGACAAATCTGTGAAATGGTAAAGAGGGTGAGAAATCTCTGAACTGGTGTTAATGTTGACTTTTGAAGGTTTATTTGCAGGCTGAGCTTTGTGAAGAGTGACATCTTTTGTGTGGCTTTGATGGCTTCTTTCCAAGTAGGAGCCCTGAGGAGGCAACCATCTAAATACGGGTACATCATGACCCCTTGCTTGCGTAAGTGGGCTGCTGCCACTGCCAAAACTTTGGAAAACACTCGGGAAGCTGTGGAAAGGCCAAAAGGAAGTACCAGGTTTTTATATTGATCCTGCCCAAGGACAAATCAGAGGAAGAGTCTGTGTGCTGGATGAATAGTGATGTAAAATAAGCATCTTGCAGGTCGAGGACTACAAACTTATCTCCTCGTTCCAGAGCTAGAATGATTGTTGCTAAAAGTAACCATCCAGAATTGTGTTTTGACAAATTTGTTTAGGTTCCTGAGATTGAGAATAGGTCTCAGTCCCCCAGACTTTCTGGGTTAAAAAATAAACCAGAATAGAACCCTTTCCCTGTGTGTTGTAGCAGCACCGGTTCTACTGCACCGAGTTGCAGAAGGTGCTCTACTTCCTGTCTCAGGAGGAGCTCATGAGATGGGTCCCTGAGGAGGGATGGAGAGGGAGGGTGGATAGAGGGGGATGGAGAACAGGATAGGAGTATCTTGTTCTGATGACTTCCAATACCCTTTTGTTGGAAATGATGGTTTGCCATATTGAGTAGAGTAGTATTACATAATCTGGAAATGGATGGTTGATGGATAGTGGTGTCAGCACTGGAAATTGGGGGATGTCTGCTAAGCCCTTGACCAAACCTTCAAATTGATGTTTGGGATAGGTTGTGGTGGTGCGGTGGGTTGAAAAGAGTTTGTTTTACTCTTGGTGGCCTTTGTCCGCGCCTCTAAGGATCCTCTTGTCTCTGGGTCTACATACAGGGAGCCTGTTTAAATGTTGTGAGATGTAATACCTGCCCTGTTTATGTTGTGTTGCAGGTGTATATATGCCAAGAGATCTGAGAGCGGTTGTCAAATCCTTTAGTGAGAGGAGGGATTCATCGGTCTTAAAAGTTAACAGTTTTGGACCCTCGAAGGGGCGGTCCTCTACTTTGGATTGCACTCTACTTTGGAAACCACAACAGGTGAAGCCAGGAGGCTCGGCACATTACAATGGCAGAAGTGATGGACACAGCTGTCATGTCAACGGAATCCAACAATGCCTGAAGGGCTGTGCAGGCCAACAGGTATCCTTCTGAGATGAGTGATATAAATTGTTCTTTTTTTAATACAGGTATGCAGTCAATAAATTTAGAGAGTTTGGAATAATTCATGTGGTTGTATTTTGCCATTAGGGCTTCATAATTAGTGATTCTAAATTGTAAAGTTGCTGATGAATAGGCCTTGCAGTAGATCCAGTCTCTTCCATTCTGTCATACAGGGTGGTCCTGGAATAATGTTGCCAACCACTTTCATTAAGTGAGTCTACCTCCAGAGAATTTGGCTCAGGGTGAGAGAATAAAAAGTCTAGTCCTTTCGAAGGGATGTAACATTTTTTATCCTCCTCCTTTTATGTGTTGGTGGGATTGTGGCAGGGGTCTGCAAGAAGGCCGTGGTGGGCTTCATGATTGCAGCATTAATCAGCAGTGAGATCTTAGATGAGGTAGTTGTGTGGAGTATGTCCAAGAGCTTGTGCTTGTGACTTCCTTGAGGGGTATTTGGAGCATGTCAGCCATCCTTTTAAATAGATCTTGAAACTGTGTGAATTCATCTCCAGCAGTAGGTGGCCAAGGCATGATGGTCTCATCAGGCGAGGGAGGAGCATTGGTGACAGGAATAGCCTTCTGGTGCACAACCTCCTCTGTTTCCTTGAAAGATTGCACATGGGAAGGGTCAAATGGTGCTGCTAACGCTGGTGAGGAGACTACGTCGGGGGTGGCCAACCTGTAGCTCCGGAGCCACCTGAAGAGCCGCATAAGTTAATATGGGCTCCTTGTATAGGCACTGACTCTGGGGCTGGAGTTATAGGTGCCAAATTTCCAATGTGCCAGGGGATGCTCACTGCTCAACCCCTGGCTCTGCCACAGACCCTGCCCCCACTCCAACCCTTCCCACACCCTCCCCTGAGCCTGCCATGCCCTTGCTCTTCCTCCGCCCCTCCCCATGCCTCATACATGCCACAAAACAGCTGATCAGGAGATGTGGGGAGGGCTGCCAGTGGGTGGGAGGGGGAGGAGAGCTGATGGGGGGCTGCTGTGTTACTGTGGCTCTTTGGCAATGTACATTGGTAAATTCTGGCTTCTTCTCAGTTTCAGGTTGGCCGCCCGTACTCTGAGCTTCCCTGGGACCTCTCGAGTGTTCAGAGTAGTATTGGCTGTAGGTTGCCCATGGGTCCGAGGGCCACTGTGATGGGGAAATCTGATCTGGGTGATGCTTAGGCTGCACTTGTGGCTCAGATCTGATAATGCCTTGCAAAGTTGAGGAGTGTTGGGACGAAAAAAATTCCCCTTGCTTGTCTTCCTCGCTGAAGAGACAGTGGTAGTGAAAACAGCAAGACAATATCGGTACCAAGGAGAGGCAAATCAGGTGCCAGGGCTACTGACAGATGCGTAGGTGCAAGAAACTGCTGTACGTTAGGTACTGGCAGTGCCATCTGCATTTGCAGCGGTGCCAAGAGGTATTGTGGCACCTGAGGAATAGGTGCCGACATCAACTTCACTGGGAGGGACGGAGCAAGTTTTACTGCTGATGCATCCTTGCAATGTGGCAAGGAGCTAGCAGGTGGTGTCAATGCCTTAGAAACTGCAGAGGCATTGGATACTAAGTGTTTAGTTGTTGCTGCCTGTGCCATAGTGGAATGGGCAGTCTTTTCTCTGCCTTCCTTTTTAGAGTCTGTCCACTTCGGGACCATGGCTTTGACAGTACCGAAGTCCTGGCCCACTGATAGGTACTTTGCCGCAGTGCGGTCGGTACCGATGCTGGAGCCTGAATCGTGGAATGCTTCCTCTTAGCCCTGGTCTACAGACTGGGGGTGAGGGAAATGGATTTAAGTTACGCGACGTACTTTCTTGTGCGAGCCTCGAAGTTGTGGCAAAGGGTGCACTTTTGGGGTACGAGTTTTCCCCTAAGCATTAGACACATTGAATGTCCACCTGAAAGTGGAACTGCCTCGTGGCAGGAGAGGCAACATTTAAAGCCTAGAGATCCTGGCATTTTGAAGAATATCTCAAGTGGGACAAAATGATTTAAAAAAATCCTTTAAACGGGGAAGAAATATAAAAAAAAAAATTTCTTAATGAATTACTCTAACTATTATAGACCAACACTAATCTAGGTGTTATGCACTGCTAACACGAAGGCAAAGCTAGTGAGGCACTGTCGGAGCTCCAACTCAGACCAAGAGCAGTTGAAAGGAATGGGGTGTGTCGGGGGGGGTGAGATGGAGGCGGCAGCCACGCATTGCTAGTTAAACGCTGCTGCAGGCACGAGACTGTGAGAATGCATGTGTGGCCCAGCCAGGTACTGCTGCTGAAATTCTCCAACTAGAGGCGCAGGGGCACACAATCACCTAAAGTGGAGCGCCCACTGGGACTCCATTCAAAGAAGAACAGCCCATTACTGTGAATGACCATTAAATTGCTCCTTTCAAGGTCTCCTTCAACCACATAGCCCCACACTGAGCTCTTCTAATGGCCCGCGTGTTCAAAGTCAGCGCACAGCCACTTTCCACCTCTGTCTCCACCAATGCAGCAACTTTTCCTCTTTGACTTACAGGTAGTATGAAGGATACAACAGGTAGCTATAACCACTGCAATATTTTTCTCTCTGAGATCTAATCTGGTAGTAAACACTGCCACAGTGCTCCTTCAACCTGATGAATATACACTCAAAACTGTCATTCTGTGCTGCTGCGTCAGCAGCTGAATCTTTCCAGGATGGTGTCGAGGTGGCCAGTGTTTAGCTTTGTAAGACAGGAGAGCAAGAGGTAGGCCGAGTCCCCCAAGATCATTATTGGCATTTCAACATCGCTAAGAGCAATCTGCCGGTCAGGAGAAAGCATCCCTGCTTCCAGATTCATTAACAGCCCTGTGTTCTTAAAGATGCAACCCTCCCAGACCAATCCACACAAATGACAGTGAAGCACCCCTGGTGATCTACCAATGCTTTCATAACCACAGGAAAGAAGCCCCTTCTGTTGGTGTCCTCTGGGTGGGAACAAAATAGGGATGTGCGCGCCATCTACCACCCCACTGCAGCTCGGGAACCCATAGCTACAAATACATCCACAATACCCTACACATTGCAGAGCATCACAGTTCCGTGTAACAGGAGATGATAAATGTCCCTACATATATACATGACAATAGCCCCCACTCTGCCTTTTCCAACTTCAGAATGATTTCCCACTGACCAGCAGCAATACAAGGCTGTAAGCCTCCATGGTGCTATCACTACTCACTTCTCAACTGCCAGTACAGCTCATTTTTATGACTATGCTCTGGAGGACTGGGGCAAATTCGGCTAACAGATCCAGGAACGTGGCCTTTCACATCCTGTAGTGCTGCAGCTACAGCTTGTCCCATACCTGCAGTACGACGTGATCCAATCTGTGCTTGTTTCTCAAGCCCAGAACAGCCCTGTCAGCAGCTGGCCATGATCATCACCAAGCTCCAATTGTTTTTCGCAATGTCCCTTAACATTATGTCTTGAAACAAATCATCATGATTTCCCCGTTGCAGTATCTCCTGCAGCTCTGCAATTACTAGAGGCTCATTCATTCTGTTTGCAGTGTTCATGACAACAGCATAGAGCTGTCCAGACTCCATGCTTTTGTCAGAAATGGCAGACAGCAACAAGTGCTGCAAGAGTCTGGAATTTTTAAAAAGGAGCAAAAGATCACAAGATAAGGATGGCATTAAGGGGATGGAAAAAGCTGCAAGATGGGAACTTGACTCCTTACTCCCAGTCACCTCTGCATGCCCCACAATGCATTGCGAAAATTCCCTACAAGGCACTTCACTGGAACGTGGTATGTGGCACACTGGAATACCTATCCATGGTACACTGCACTTTGTGTCACCACAAGCACTCCCTTTGAGTACATGCAGCAGCGATGAAAGCACATTATACTAACTGCACCAGTTTCATGCTACTGCACCTTGCATTAACCAGTTTGTAGTGTAGACATGTCCTGAGAAGTGTGAATTGCCCCAATCATAACAAGCCCAATCCACTCATCCAAGGAAATACCACAGCTGCTGGGACAGGAACAGGAAGGCACCCAGTTTCACCCTCTCCCCTCAGGGTGGAGAGAGAGGATCACCTCCTGCTCAAGGGAGAAAAGGGCCTCCTAATGCCACTCTGGGACAAAAAGGAGCCCTCTTGCCACAACCACTCCAAGTGTGGGGCTGGGCATGGTAAGGAGGCAGAGTCATAGGAGACCCCATGTTATGGTGTACTATTACCCCAGATTGCTTTAATTTGGTCCTCATGTGAAGTCACAGTTCTGCAAACCCTTATTCAGCAGGGTACTCCTGTTGTTCACGTGACCAGTCTTAGGGCTGGTCTACAGTAATGCTGTAATTCTTTGACGTAACTTTGGTCTCCTTATAGCAGCGTCTACACCACGCTATGTCAATGGCAGATGCTCTCCCATCGACTATGGCCTGCTTCACATGGCCTGCTAAATCAACACTACTGCATCAATTGCAGCAATGCCAATTCAGCTAGTAGCATAGACATGGCCCTACACTAATTTCAGAAGAATACTCCCAGGAATAAGGGTTTGCTGAAACAAGAACCAAGTGGCTAAATCAAGAGGCAGTTACCTCAGTGTAACAGCCTCTAGACATCCTCTGAGAAGTCAGCATTTGTATCTTCAAACCTAAATATTTAAAAGCTACAAATCAAGTAATTTCTTCAACAGAATCTCATTTTAGGCACATCTGTCATTCGCTGCTCCTCCAGAGAACTTAAAAGTATGTACACTGGCTTAAAGTCAACTGTGCCAATATCAAAATTCAACTCCATTTTCTTCCTCAGTATCACAGTTCCATTATTACCACTGCCTATAACTGCAATGCCACCAGCTACTCTGTATGTTTGACCTCAAATATAGACCAGAAGTAATGCCATGAAAGCAGTGATTTTTGTAGAAGGCGTTCACAGCTACAACTCTCATTGGTGGCATGATAAAACCTGAACAGATAGCTAGATACATGTGAAGACCTGATGCAATAATATAATGCATCATTTTGTACTATTGTACTTAGGAACTCTACTCATGGACTGGGACCACGTTGTGTCAGGTGCTGTATAAAGAACAAAAAAAAATATTCCTTGGGGCAAGGACAATGCTTACCACAAGATATATTAAAGAAAACATGTTTATTTCAAAGCTCAATGCTTTATTAACTGCGCCTCAGCCCCACCATCATGTACACTAAGTACTGAAGAAAAAATAGTTAGGCCCTGATTCGGCAAACAGTTAAGTAAAGTTAACCACAAGCCGAAGTGCTTTCAGAACAAAGGCCAAAGTTTGTAGAGCTGCATGAAGGAAAAAGCGCTTTTGATGGGAATTTATATTTACTTACTCTCCAGGGCCTCCACAGTAGCAGTAACATTGCTGGATATTGGTTTTATGGCCTGCATCCCATTCAAGGTCTGCTACGTTGTATGGTAATGTTTGCTTCATGACTTGTAGCGCTTTGGCATTTGGTCCTTTCTTCAGCGCACCACCCCTCTGGAACAAAACAGATCCATGTTTTTTAAAAAAACAATAAGTGTAGTTATGCAAAATTACAAAATCTTTCAACACAAAGGCGTATATAGTTATAAAAATACTTTTATAAGAATTTTACCTGCAATCTTGATATACCAGCTATTTTATTAAAAATAGCCTTTGAAAAAATAATAAAATTTCATAGCTTCCAATTTGCTCACAAAAATTTCCCATCCACATCAAAGCCAGGAATTGTGGGAAGTTTCTCAAAGAGCACTAGTTAGTCATTTTCAGCCTCACACATAAGAAGCTTACATTAACCACCATACAAATACTATGGAGGAGGAGATGTACAAATTATGTCAGCCTGATAGACAAAAATTTGTTTCCATTAACACACCTTTGTTGTTGTTGCAAACACACACTGTCGACAGAGCCATTTATCATCTGAATCAATCACGCTGGAATCAATATTTGGTGTGTGACACAGCTGATGATAACCTGAATTCAAAATACAGATTTTACTGTTATAAAGAAACCCATTAAAGACTTTGCCCATATTTATAGGAACTAAAAAGTTTAAGAAAAAAAGTTGTTTAAAACTGAAGTAAAATGTTCTTCATTAAAGTGAAAAGATTATGATCAGGTAATAAGATCAATAGTGTTCCAAATGCTCTTTTTAAAGTTCTTGTGGTAAAAACTATATTCACAAATCGACAAACAAGAACTGTTAAACATTACAAAACTCAAGCCAAAAGTAGTCAAGCATTGACCCCTGTTCTGGCTTCTTTTGCCTTTCCATTGGCCACAGCTGACAAACCAAAATGTCTTAAATGGAACAAAACATGAAGAAACAGAAGTTACCTTGGCCACATTTATCACATATAACCATTTCATTAGGTGCTTCGGAATACTCTTCCTGACATATCGTACAGACCATTTCCCCACTTTCAGTGGCTCCTAAAAATAGACAAAAAGTGTAACTCATTTTATAGAATTTTCCCAGTTAAATCTTTTTTTAGACTAAAATCTTTAGTTGGGACAATCATTAATTACTTTTCTTTTTGTAGTCTGAGTCATGTGCGTATGCATTGCAGGGAGCAGATTTATGCTATACAGAGTAATCCACAAAATAGTTAAGATACTCATCACCCCTGTTTAGTTTTGGGACACAGACCAGATTTCTCACCAGCACTGTTGGTAACAACACATTGCAAACATTTCAAAGCATGACCATTAACCCCATTCCACTATAACAAAAACATACAGGAGGGGATAAAGGAAGGAGGAAGCACATAGCAACTGTGTGGCGTACTGAAGAGACTACTGGGACTATTCCTAGCTGGATGACCTTGGGCAAGGCATTTCACCACCCTGTGTCTCAGTTTCCTTTCTGAAAAATCAGGATAATGACGACAAGCACTATACAAGTTAGGTCTTTCGATTATTATCTAGCCTCAAAAGCATAACTACAAACCCAGGTAAGAAATACAACTGTCTAAATGGTCGCTAACTTCTATCAACAAACATTTTTTTCTGTTTAAAAAACAAGGAAGTTAAATGACAAAAGACTTCATTAATGTGGACATAAGTATGTTCAGTGATAACATGTGCCCTTCTAGAATGCTAAGGTCAGCAAAACTCAAACTTCTGAAAACCAGAAGACACATAGTTAAGGTAAACAGCCTCACTTCCTTAACTTTGCCTTTTGAGCAACGCCCCAATACACACACAAGCCCACTCTGGAGCTTTTCACTACAATGAGCAGGTGCTACCTACATTTGTCCTATGCTCAAACACTGAGCCTAATTACCGCCCCGACATACTTCCTACCCATTTACAAGTGTAGTGACAGTTAAATTTTACAACTCCTTCACATTTGCATTCAAGATAACATCTAAACCTATACTTTCCCCATCACTAGATCCACAGACTGCTCCCATATGCTACCTCAGTACTCATAATACCCACAGCAACAAGACCCCAGAGCCCTGCTACTGACAACCTCCGTAATTCTGTATTAAAGCAATGCAAACTGGAACCTCAAGGCATATACACACCTCTTTTCTTTGATAGTACACATAGGGGGAGGCGGATGGGATGGGGGTGACTCAGACCCAAATCTCCTATTATAATCCCAGCTCTTCTAAACTGCTCCAGTTTTTTCCTTCACTATTCAATACAGCTGCACCCAACAAAGTGAATGCACCTGGAGTGTATTCAGCTAATTCTTAGTGGTTATTGCCAGCTCCAGAGGGATACAATTAAGGTTGCATGAGTGCTTACCTTGACTACTTCCTGGGTTCTTAGAAGTTTGAGTTTTGCTAAACCTGACATTCTGGAGGGGCATGAGCTATAACTGCAACCTTAACTCTGCAGTAACAATTATTTTGCTATTTAATATAGGTGCAGAATCAAAAAGATGCATCTGCAAATTCTAGGCAACTGTGTGCTTTGTTTTGTATGCAGAAACATTATGTTCAGTAATTTTATTATGTCTTTACATACAGTCTTTATGTGCAATTTATGTTCATAGCTTTTGAAAGATTCGTCTATAGTGCTTTGCATTTCTTTAACACTGTTAAATAATCCTCAAAAATCCTGTGAGGGGGGAAAATCACTATTTATATAAAATTATGCACATAAGTGTGCAGCATTAGTTTAGCCCCATGTCCATTTGGCTAGATCATACTAGCACAAGTTTAGCTTCTGCTGCAGATGTGCCTATGGTGCTTCTTCCACACAAACAAGAATGTGACTTCTTAAAATTGAGATTTTGTTTTTTCTTAAAATCTGATACAAGTATGAAGACATTTCACATTAAGATGGCAGGAAAAATGTTTAGCCTAACAAATAGGTAGCAGTAATGACCAGGTCCATTTACCATTATTTACATTTGGCCAGGAAGATGTGACTGTTCCTCTCTGACACAGACCTTGCAACTGTCATCCACACCTTTGTCACCTCAAGATTACACAACAGCAATGCACTCTAAACAATACCTTAAAGCCATCTGAAAACTGAAGATGGGTGCAAAATCCAGTGGTGCACTTGATAAATGAACTATCAGCACTTCTCAATCTGCACCAGCTTTCTGTGGGTTTCTGGTGAAGTTTAATGTGTTGTCCTTGACCTATATGATTTAGGATTTCCCAATCTGCAAGACTGACTGCCTGTCTCCCTCCTCACGCGATGGTTTATTGATGATGGGTCTTTAAACTGTACTGCATTTGTGTTTTTAACTCATTTAAAGAGACTACCAAGGGCACTGTACTTTAGTATTTAAATTATTCTAAATAAATAAAATATTGATAATTTAATTGAAGTTCTTGCCTGTTTGTATATCCTTCCAGAGAACCCAGGATTTGGAACTGTCTTCAAATATAACGAAGCAGCTCTGTTTCAATTTGTTTATCTGAAAAATAAAGCTACAATTACAATTTTGTGAATATGTAGAAACGTTAAAAATAAGGAAGTGTTTTATTTAACGTTGCAGTCAAGCTTAATGTATGATGCTACAGGACTTTCTGCCTGTTAAAAATTAGTTTACCTTTTTGATAGTTCCAAGATAAAACAAGCCATCTGACCACCTCGCTAGGACATCCTGACCTTCTTCAAATTTACACACTGGCTTTTTGGCTTTCTGTCCATCCCGTAAGGACAGCTTGGCCAAGGATGTTGGTGTCTTTTGGTTTCGAGGTAAAGGAGACCGTTTTTGGACCAGTGAATTACCCACCCCTGTAGAGTCTCTAAAATAGAAAGAAAAAACTAAATTAGGATAATGTATTAAACTTGTCACTTGTACTTCAGCTGCCTTAATAGCACTTAAGAAAAGCCTCTCTGCTAATCCCCAGAACTGTGTAATAAATCAATAACTAAAACATATTGCCACTTCAAAAAGCACCAAAACCAATCACGGGAATCCAATACTTAAGGGGGAAAGGGAGGAAGGAGGAGAGACTGGTTCAACGTGAGGCCATAAAAACATATTTGTAAGGTGACCTATATAATCACTGTTATTCTACAGTGATAGAAGTTACTTGTCTAAGGGCAATGTGGATCTAGATAAGAAAATTGTCATTTTAGTAGTTCAAAAGTTACCACTCAGTCCTTAGAACAAACTGTCCCTTCTTCCAGGACAAGCTGATCATTTACCTGTATTTAGATCCCCTGGATGCTCTGGCTGACTCAGTATACCTAACTTCAGCCTGAAAATGAAAACATTTCCCATCTCATTTTTCGAGTACACTGAAAGGCAGCAGAAACATTCTTCATGCCTAGACCATCACTTTGCTACAATTTCTCTTCTGACTCCACTCACACAGTTGAGTTACAAACTATACAAGAGAGATTGCATATGGCAGATTGTCCTCAAAGTACACTATGGAGCCAGGGATGCAGCTCCGGGGGGTGGAAGGACATGGACAGGCGTAAGCGGGCCCGAGGATGAGGCCACAGCCAGGGGCGGGAATGGAGATGAGGCTGCAGGGCTGGCAATCAGGACCCCAGGCACAGGACCAGGACCAGGGGCCGAACTGAGTGGTGCTCCCCACCTTCCTCTCCCCATCCCCCACTCTGGAGCTTGCCTAGGTCCTAGCCACATACCCCTGAATGTTCCTCAGCATACCCCACAACTTGGGGACCTCTGTACTATGTAATACAACTATAATTTGGTGGCATTTATGAGGAAAATGAGGTGGGAAGCAAGTTTTCATTTTCCATATAACTTTGGCTAAATTTAGATACCCAGAATTTAAATGACGTGCAGCACTTAGTACAGCAGCCACAAATAAAGTTCCATTCATTTAGATCAGGGTTTCAGTTGTCCTAGCCGCTTAAACAGCAAATTTATTTTTCTTCGTTTGTCTAAAAAGACAGTAGTCAAAACAAAAAACTTGAAAATAGCTTAGGGCAGGTCTACACTATAAACTTGCATTGGCGCAGCTGCAACTCTTCTCAGCCAAGCTCCACCTTTGTGAAAAGTGATAGCTATGACGACGGGAGAAGCTCTTCTGATGACAAAGCACTATCTACATAGTGGATTAAAGTTGGTACACTACCAGGATAAGTCAACCTAAACTTCTCCGACCCATCATTCCATGGGCTTCCTAGTACACTTTGCACTGCTTTTCAACAGAGCCTGTAAACTGCGCACACAGTTCTCTGTCAAGAAGCATGGATCCTGCACAGCTCTCCAGTACTGCAAGGAGCCTTATGAACACAATGCACCTGGATCCTGCAGTGTTTCATGAGCTACAAACTGATTGGGATACTGTGGTGTCTGCCCTATTGTGTGACATGGACAGAAACAATTCAAGATTGCTGTTGGCATTCACAGAGCAGTCGTCGGTTCTCAGTGTGATAAACAAGTAATGAGTGGTGGGATCGCATTATTATGTGGGTATGCAATGAGCAGTGGCTGCAGAACTTCCAGATGCGCAAAGCCACCTTCCCAGAACTGTGTGTGGAGCTTGCCCCTGCCCTCCAGCACAATGACACGAAAATGAGAACTGCCTTAACAATGGAGAAGCCAGTGGTGATTGCTGTGTAGAAGCTGGCAGTGCCAGACTGCTACCCAATAGCTACAAACCAGTTTGGAGGGGAAAAGTCCACTTTGGAGGTTGCAGGGCCATTAAATCGTCTCTTACTACGAAGGACTGTGACTCTAGGCAATGTTTTAAATAGTGGATGATTTTGTGGCAGTGGGATTCCTTAACTGTGGTGGGGCAATAAATGGCACATACATCCCCCATTTTGGCCCCAGCCCACCTTGTGACACAGTACATCAACAGAAAGTGCTATTTTTCTATGGCATTTCAAGCATTGGTGGATCAAGATTTCACTGAAAGCAACATGGGCTGGTCAAGGTGCATGACACGCCTCTTGAGGAACACTATATAGAAAGCTGCAAGCAGGGACTTTCTTTTCAGACCAGGGGAAATGTGGAAACGTCAGCTGTGATCCTGGGAGACCCATCTCATCCCTTCCTCCCATGGCTTATGAAGTCTTACATCAGCAACCTTGATTGCAGCCAGGAGCACTTCAACAACAGGCACAGGGCTTAAAGGGGCACTGGCAGTGCCTCTTTGGCAGGTTAGACCTCAGTCAGGAAAATATTTCATTGGTCATAGTAGCCTGCTATGTTCCACATAATATTTGTGAAGCTAAAGGGGGAGAAGGTTCCACAATGTGGAGTGCTGATGTGGACCGGTTGGCTGCTGCTTTTGAGCAGCCAGATACCAGAGCTGTAAGAGGGGCTCAAAGGGGAGCTATTCAAAACAGGGAAGCTTTAAGAGGATGTTGACAATAAGCTGCTGTAATGTATTGAGCCAAGCATTGTTTTCTTGCATCATAGCATGAACCCTGTAATGACTGATGTGTGCACAGTAATTTAAACAATGCAAATGCACCTACTGGCACTGTCCGAATTTTAGCAGCAACCACTGTGTAGAGGAGACAGATTCATCCATTTTTTGTAAGTACATTTTTATTCCACACCCATGTAAATATTTCTGTGTTTGGTAGGAACATGAACATCAAAAGCACAATTGCCAATGAGGCTCTCACTGCTGGATGTATGTCCAGCTGTTATTGTGAAAAATCTCCCTCGGGCATAAACAGCCCTAGAAGATATGAGGAGTGTGTAGGGAGGGCCTAGAAGGCAGTTCAGTATGGGTTGCAGGAGGAAGTGAGCATGGATGTGTTCCACATGAATTTCACTCAGAGATCGCAACACATCTGTTTGCTCCCTGAGCAGCTTTATCATCTGCTCCTGCCTGTTTCCTATCCTGACTGTCCATCTGCAGCTTGTCATTGGTAGCCTCTCTCCATGCTGTCTGCTCCCAATTCGAAGCACCAGAGGATTGCATTACCTCCTGGAACACATCTCCCTTACTCCTTGTTTTGTCTCATCAGATGGAGAGGCTCAGCCAGTGTGCAAGAGAAGACCTTCCAGGGCACCTTTGCTGATGCTAAAGCAACAACACAGACAGCTCTATTGTGAGTGCACTCACACTTGATCCAAACAAGTTAGAAACACAACTGTCTCACTTTCCCAGCCATGCTGAGTTCAACATGAGGGTGATAGCCGTGGGTATCTCGCTCCTGAGGGTAACCAAGGATGCCTCCTGCACGCGTGTAGATGCAGACTGGGTCCGTATGCTGCCCTCTTATGTGCTGCTATGATGCTTGCAGAAGTAACTGTCGATTGGCACAGCAGGGGAAGAAAAGGCAGCCCTCCCAAGAAACCTTTGGCAGAGGATTGCAGATTACCGTCATGAAAGTTTCCTAGAGTTCTCTCTGGGATGATTCTCAGGACAACCCAGTGTGCATAACCTAATTTTTCCACAGGGCCCCGCTGCCTACCTGCACAGGGGAATGAGAACCAGATACAAACTATACCTGTGTTGGTTATTTCAATCCCTCTTCTACCCTGGTTAACAAACCAGATCAGCATGTGTCCCTGCAGAATTAAAGCACAATGAATTTACCGAAGCTTCTGTCTCCTGGATTAGGCACACCAGAGCCGGAGTGCTGGGACTTGCTAGACTGCTCCGGAATTAAAAAGAAGTTCTGGCTTGCCACGCCATCGGATGTCCCTGTTTCCTGTCCCCCATCCTCCTCCAACTCCACTTCCTTGTCCACTTCCTTGTCCACTACATCAACCTCGCAGTTCACTCCGCTGGCTATTGACTCCAGCCCCCATAAAGTATCCACAGGGCTTTTGGCAGTTGAGGTGGCATTTCCGCTGAGGATGGCATGCAGCTCCTTCTAAAAGCAGTACATCTGCAGTGCCACACCAGAGCGACTATTAGCCTCTGTTGCTTTCTGGTATGCCTGCCTCAACTCCTTGATTTTTGAACAGCACTGCTGTATGCCCCTTCTTTTTAGGTGACCCCATTCTTTTTATGTGACAAATCTGAGGAACTGTCCCAGACTGACGTGTCATTAGAGGTGGTTTTGGAACAAATTGATAAACTAAACAGTAACTAGTCACTAGGACCAGATGGTATTCACCCAAGAGTTCTGAAGGAACTCAAATGTGAAACTGCAAAACTACCTGTAGTCCGTAACCTATCATTTAAATCAGCTCCAGCACCAAATGACTGGAGAATAGCTAATGTGACACCAATTTTTAAAAAGGTCTCCAGATGTGATCCCAGCAGTTGCAGGCTGGGAACCTGACTTCAGTACCTGGCAAACCGGTTGAAACTATAGTCAAGAACAAAACTGTCAGACACAGATGAACATAATTTGTTGGAGAAGAGTCAACATGGTTTTTATAAAGGGAAATCATGCCTCAATCAATCAATCTAGTAGCAGGGCTTTGGAGCTGTGCTCCGGCTCCGATCCAGCTCCAGGCAAAAACCTGCAGCTCCATTGCTCCAGAGTTGCACCGTGCTCCACTCCAAAGCCCAGTCTACTAGAATTCTTTGAAGGGGGTCAACAAGCATGTTGACAAGCGGGATAGTGTACTAAGATTTTCAGAAAGCCTTTGAGAAGGTCCCTCACCAAAGGCTCTTAAGCAAAGTAAGCAGTTATGGGATAAGAGGGAAGGTCCTCTCCTGGATCAGTAACTGGTTAAAAGATAAGAAACAAAAGGGTAGGAATAAATGGTCAGTTTTCAGAATGGAGAGAGGTAAATAGTGGTGTCCCTCAGGGATCTGTACTGGGACCAGTCCTATTCACCATATTCATAAATGATCTGGAAAAAGGGGTAAAACAGTGAGGTGGCAAAATGTGCAGATGATACAAAACTACTCAAGATAGTTAAGTCCCAGGCAGACTGCGAAGAGATACAAAAGAATCTCTCAAAACTAGGTGACTAGGCAACAAAATGACAGATAAAATTCAATGTTGATAAATGCAAAGTAATAACATAGGAAAACATAATCCCAACTATACATATAAAATGATGGGGTCTAAATTAGCTGTTACCACTCAAGAAAGATCTTGAAGTCATTGTGGATAGTTCTCTGAAAACATCTACTCAATATGCAGTGGCAGTCAAAAAAGCAAACAAACAATGTTGGGAATCATTAAGAAAGGGATAGATAAAACAGAAAATATCATATTGCCTCTACATAAATCCCTGGTATGTCGAAATCTTGACTATTGCATGCAGATGAGGTCACCTCATCTCAAAAAAGATATACTGCAATTGGAAAAGGTTCCAAAAGGGCCTACATAAAAATGATTACGCGTATAGAAAAGCTTCAGAGATTAATAAGACTGGGACTCTTCAGCTTGAAAAAGAGATGACTAAGGGGGGATATGATTGATGTCTATAAAATCAGGACTCGTGTGGAGAAAGTAAATAAGGAAGTGTTATTTATTCCTTCTCATAACACAAGAACTAGGGGTCACCAAAATAAATTAATAGGCAGCAGGTTGAAAGCAAACAAAAGGAAGTATTTCTTCACACAACGCACAGTCAACCTGTGGAACTCTTTGCCAGAGGATGTTGTGAAGGCCAAGACTATAATAGGGTTCAAAAAAGAACTAGATAAGTTCTTGGAGGATAGGTCCATCAATAGCTATTAGCCAGGATAGACAGGGATGCTGTCCCTAGACTCTGTTTGCCAGAACATTGGAATGGGCAACAGGGGATGGATCACTTGATGATTACCTCTTCTGTTCATTCCCTCTGGGGCACTTGGCATTGTCCATTGTCAGAAGACAGAATACTGGGCTAGATGGACCTTTGGTTTGTTGATCCAGTATGGTTGTTCTTATGTTCTCCTCCATGCTCCAAGCAATCTGCCCATTGATATCAAAGTTCCTGCGGCTGGAGCAGAGCTGTGACTACACAGCCTCCTCTCCCCACAGGCCCAGCAGATGCACCATGTCCGATGTACTCGAGGGAGGAGCGCATTTGCTGAAGGGAGCTGTTGTGGTCAGCTAATCGGATGCTATGTGAGCTCTCCCAACTGAGCAAATAGGAAAAGCAATTTCAAAATTTCCTAGGAATTTAAAATGGAAGAGGCACATGCCTGTGTACCTGGCTGCAGGGCAGCAGAGTTCAAACCAGTGACCAGAGCGGTCACAATGGGCATTGTGGGACACTTCCTGAAGGCCACTTAGGGTGACATAAGCAATGTAGTATCTGCACCAACACTTCGTTGCTCTAACTACATTGTCCTAAGTGTTATGCCTCTCATCAAAGGTGGTTTTATTATGCCAGTGTAGTGGGAGAGTTAAATGTGGGAGGAGCATTGCTGTGTGTACATCTCCATAGTCAGGTCAATATAAGCTGCCTTATATCAACTTAACTTAGTAGTTTAGATAAGCCCTTACTTGACTTTTTACTCTTAATTCTTGGGATGTCATTTCACTAGCCCTCCAGTCACCATAGAGTCATCCACCCTAGAAAGAACCTGAAATTCTAATGCATAAAAAAAAGGTGGGGAGACAAAGAAAAAGTAAGTGAAGTGAGACAAAATAAGCCTTTCAGTCCTTCACACATCATAAACTTCAGACCCTAAGTTCTATGGAGCAGGAACCATCTTTTGTTGTGCTTATACAATGCCTAGCACAATAGTGTCCTGGTCCACAACTGGGCTTCCTTGGTGCTACCACAGTATAAATAATAAGAGCAGCAAAGGTTACAGTCCTAATGTTTCCCTTTGCAAGTGTCATTTATTTTAATTTTTTTTGTTTGTTGTTTTAAGTTGGGAGAGAAACTAAGACAGACAAAAGGAAGCAAGCTATACTCAGTCAGTACATATTTCATTTTCATAATGACGACTTATAAACTACTTTTCTCTTAGAAGCACCATGTAAGAAAAAACACAGCAAATTACGAAGTAGGACCAGCTGGCCGATAGAGAACCTTCTGAACTGAATTACAGAAATTGAGATTATGAGGTTGCAGATAAAGAAGAGACAGTTTTCCTTCGATGTAAAAGTTCTCTTTGGAAACTGAGTATGTGGCTGATTATTACTATGATGCAAAACACAGAACAAGGAATCAGGTGGGATAAGACATTTTGAAAGAAAAAATTTAGTTCACAACACCTAGTTTACAATAGTTAGTGCCATTTTAAATTGGAAAAACTGATTTACAAAAAGTAGTAGAATATCAGTGACCCACTGTGTTTAACAAGAATTGATAGGGAGATCAAGTTGGAGAAATTACTCTAAAAACACTCAAAAATAAACTCCCTCAAGTACCAACTTTCTTCTCTCCAAAATGTTTAATGAAAATAATTTTACATTAAGATTCCAACAGAAAAAAAAATTACATTTTAATAAGCATCAGAATTGCAATAAATAAGGGTGAAAGCAAAAATTCTCATCTTTTTGTGACTGAGCAACACCTGACTAACAGCATGAAGAAAAAAATTCAACAGAACCTAACTACAAACTTCCAAGTCAACTCAGAGACAAGATGTTCCACCATAAGTTCTCAGTTCCCTGGCACGGATCCCTGCGCTTCCTGCCCCACATGCCCAGCCGTTGACATCAGGCAAGGTGAAGAGCCTTCCTAAGCATGACCCCAGCAAACCCATCCACCTCACTAGTTTTTTTGGGTAAAAGGCTATCATTCTCCACGCTGTCTGTGAAGTCAACAGGCCCAGATCTAAGGTGAACAAGAAGGAAGTAGTAGAGGCAGTCAGCATGATACAGATTCCTCTCATTGTCATTGTGTGATACACACAGATGTCCAGTGGCCTCTGTACCTTCAAGACCATTTTTGCTGAGCACGTCAACAATGAGTGCAAGCAATGATTTCTACACAGACTGGCCCAAGCCCACAATGATGGCTTCACCAAGTACTGCAAGAAATGGCAGGATGAGACAGTCAATTTCCAGGTTATCCGGGTGTCAGTGTTCTCTCAGATGCATTTGCTTCCACTGTGGCAGAAGAAATCTCACTTGATGGAAATCCAAGTATATGGTGGCATCATTGTTGTGAAGTTGGACTGGGCCTGAGAGAAGCTGGAACAGCAGGTGCTTGTGTCAATCACCTTTGGTCAATATGAAATATAAATATCAGTACAGTCGCCAAAGGAGTCACCAGCTACTGGCACATCAAAAAGCTGCCCTGAAGACTCTCAAGAATCTGTGCAAAGTAACATGCACTGGCACTTGGCAACCTGCTTACATGGCTTTCTCTGCAGCCCAAGACAGTATGAAGGGGTACCACCACTAGACAGAAATCAATTAGATCTACAGGATTAGTCAAGGTTACCAATCAAGAATGGAAAGCAGAACAAAAAACAATGCATCAACTGATTATGATCTAATATAAGCATTAACTATCTGGACAGTTCTGTCCACTATAGCGAAGTGACTAGTGAGTATCACGTTGACTGTGCTGTTGGGAGCAAGAAGAGTAGCTTAACCTCATGCCTACTTGTACAGATGAAGAGTCAGGTCTCAGAGAAAATGGACTTTAAGTTTATCAACAACTTCCAAATTCAATCACAGATGCTTCCAGGCTGTGGGGGTAAAGGCAGCTTACATTGGACCATTCAAGAAAGACTGTGTTGCTAAAGAAGAGACAGCTTAACATCTGAAACGCTTTCCTGTGTGGCTATATCCTGTGGTCAGACAAATAAAATTATACATATTTTCAAAAAAAGCTAACTACAACTGAATGCTCTCTCCCTCCCCAAATAAAAAGGAAACAAGTAAAACAAACTTAATGAGAAATCCAGATCCTAGCCTTGTCTACAATAGGAAAGTGGTGGGATGGCAGTATTGATACTGCCATGTGTCCATACTAGCCATACTGTTTCAATTCTGCTTCAGATACATTTCACAGTACTACATATGTTGCATTTACACTGTCCAGTGCCCTTCAAATACCAATCCCACAAACATGTAAAGAAATAGCTTCTGGGAGATTTTGAAAGCCATCTGATAACATAAGCAATTATGAGAGAAGTCAAACTCTGAGATCACTCTGAAGAATTACGGCACATCTACACTGGCAAAGTTACAGCTCCGGCAGTTACAGCGCTGAAGGAAAACCGCTGTTGTGTGTTCACACTTGTAGCGCTATTCAAAGCAGTGCCCTCTGGGCAGCTATCCCACAAAGCACCTCTCTCCTTTGCCGCTAAGACTTATGGAAAGGCAGAAGGAGTCGTGGGGCATCTTGGGTCCTGTCCCAATGCCCCATGATGCATTGCTTTGCATCCCAGCTCTATCTGCATTTGGCGCCATCTATCAACAGTTTGTGTACTGCACGCCCTGCCCTGCCTTTTTCTCGCTGCAGGAATGGATCCCGAGCTGTTGGTCAGTGCGAGCAGCATTCTTGTTAACACGTCATGAGTGGGAGTGGAGTTATTTCTTAAATTACAAAGACAAGAGGAGTGCAACATTGATCTTGCCACGCATAGTAGCTATGACATGAGAATGTTTGTGGCATTCATGGAAGTGCTGACCACAGTGGAAGCTGCTTTTGGGCTCAGGAAACAAGCACTGAGTGGTAGGAATCACACTGTGATGCACTTGTGGGATGATGAGCAGCGACTGCATAACTTTTGCATGAGGAAAGCCACATTTCTGGGACTGTGAGATGAGCTTGCATCAGCCCTGCGGCACAACGATATGAGAATGAGAGCTGCTCTGTCGCTGGAGAAGTGCATGGCTACTACACTGTGGAAGCTGGCCACTCCAGACTGCTACCGATCGGTCGCTAACCAGTTTGGAATGGGAAAGTCGACCGCTGGAGTCGTGTTGACGGAAATGTACATGGCCATTAATCGCACTCAGCTCCGAAAGACTGACTCTGGGCAATGTGAGAGATTGTGGATGGCTTTGCACAAATGGGCTTCCCTAACTGCAAAGGGGTGATAGATGGCACGCACATTCCAATTCTGGCACCAGACCACCTAGCCACTGAGTACATTAATCACAAGGGATATTTTTCAATGGTTCTTCATGTGTTTGTGGATCACCATGGGCATTTCACAAGACACTAATGTAGGCTAGTCCAGAAAGGTGCATGAAGCATGCATCTTTCAGAACACTGGCCTTTTCAAGAAGCTGCAAGCAGGGACTGTCTTCCCGGACCAGAACATCACTGTAGGGGAAGTCGAAATGCCCACTGTGATCCTGGGAGACCTCGCCTATCCCTTAATGCCGTAGCTCACGAAGCCATACAGGGCAACTTGACAGCAGCAAGGAGCGATTCAACAACAGGCTGAGCAAGTGCATAATTACTGTGGAGTGTGCATTTGGCCATATAAAAGCCTGCTGGCGATGCCTGTATGGGAAGCTGGACATGGCCAATGACAATATTCCTGTGCTTATAGCCGTGTGCTGTACGCGTGATAATATTTGTTAAGTGAAGCGTGAAAGCTTCACGCAGGGCTAGACTGCAGAGGCTCAGTGCCTGGAGGCTGAGTTTGAAGAGCCAGAGACCAGGGCTATTAGAGGGGCAAATCGTGGGGCCATAAGGATGAGGGATGCTTTGAGGCAGCATTTTGAAGCTGAAAGCCACTAATATTTGTTGCTATGCTCAGGATTGCAGTGCTTGTAATGCTAGGAGGTGACTAGTGCACATGATGCAAGAAGGGGCCTTAACATAATTGTATGTTGCTTTGCAGTGCTCTTTTTGCTTTCACTTAATAGAATAAAGATATCTTTCAATAAAATAATTAATTGTTTGAAAGCAAACAACCAGAGGAGAGACTCAAAAAAATTCATCAGCAGGGAAGGGGATGGGGGAATGGAAGGTCTCAAGAGGAGGAGGGTCCCGGGACAGCTACAGATTTGTGTATGTTCAGGGATCATACCCAACCTTCTACTTTGGAGCACGATGCAGTGGGTGCTGTAGTTCAGCAGGGCCAAACTGCAGATGGGTGGGTGTTGAGTGCAGTGCGTAGTGAGAGTCCACACTGCTGGACTGTGAGGAGGGAGAAGTGGAATGCCGCGGGTAGAGAGTGGAGCCAGGAGGTTGATAAGAGTGTGTTGGCGGTGAGAGGGGCCCATGGGAAAGAGTTCTGCGACGGCGGCTGCAGTGAAGGGCAGGCGCGGAACAGTTCAGTTTGAAGAGCTAGTATCGCCTGAAGTGTGTCTGCTTGGCGCTCCATAACACTTAAATACTGCTCTAGGGCTTCTTTCTGGTGTGCCGCATTCTCCTTTCAGTCCCTCTTCTCACTATCCCGTCACTCCTTCAAATTCCTTTTTCTTGGTGCCAGAGTGCATCGTAACCTCACACAAAGTCCTCTTTAGTGCTTCTTGGACGCTTTCTAGTTCTTCGCAATCATTCTACCACCAGTAACAGAGGGAGGCTGTGCTCCAAAGGTCATCTCTGTGAAGTTTAAATGCAACATTTTACAGAAGCAATATTGTTTACAACACAGACAACACTGTTTCAGAGCTTTAAAACATAGCCAGTACTCTCACACCTGTCACTAAGTGGCTCACCCCAGCCAAGCGCACATAAGCCACAAGATCCCCAAAATGGTGATTGGGTACAGGGTCAGGGGAAGTCACTGTTCCTGGACCTTACTGTACACTGAGCACATGGCTCTTGGGCGCCTGGGGAGAGCCAGCACTGGAGGGAGGGGGGGGGCCTGATAATCATTCCTATCCCCACACTTTCCACAGGATGTGATTATGGAAGGTATCTCGCTGCTGAGGGTGAACAGGGAATCAAGGGAGGGTCTCCTCCAAGCCTGCGGCTTCTGCCCTGGCCCCAATGTGGCGACCCTGTGTGCAGTAATGGTCCCCAACCCCGTGACAGCACAGTGGCGCAGGCCAGTTACTGTTAACAGGGCAAGAAACAAAGCAGCCCTTCCAAGGAATCTGTGGGAGCGGATTGCCCAATACCTCCACAAGAGTTTCCTGGAGATTTCTGAGATACCTGTGAAGTGAGGGAGTGCATCAACAACCTGTTCCACTGCTAAAACTAGGCATGAGGTGGGAGACAAGCCTGCTTTCTTGCAACCCTCCTGCCCCCAGCAACTCACTTCATCAATTCCTAAAATCATATCCACTTACCAGGGGCCTCCTCTCCTGTTTGCGCTTCACCAAGATCTGACTGCTGTGACTGGCTAGAGGCTCCTCTTGGGGAGAAAAGAGCTCCTGACTGCATGCATCTCTGGCCTCCGAGTCATCCTCTGCTTCTGGTTTCCCCTCCTCCTCTTCATCCAAGATTGCCGCCTCCTCCACTCTCGACTGACAACAAAGCCAATGAAGTCTCTTGTGGATACTTCACAGTGGAGGTGGGGTCCCCATCAAGTATTGCGTCCAGCTCTTTGTAGAACTGACAGCTTGTGGGTACAGCACCAGAGTGGCAGTTTGCCTCCTGCACCTTGTGGTTGGTGTTCCACACTCCTTCACTTTGACCCTGCACTGCAATGTGTCCCGGTCATGGCCCTTTTCTATCACACATCTAGAAATCTGTCCTTAGGCATCATAATTCCGATGGCTGGAGCGCAGCTGTGACTGGACAGCCTCCTTTCCCCAAATGCCAATGAGGTCTAGCAGCTCAGCAATGCTCCAAGCAGGGGAATCACCTGGTGCGTGGAGCAGGCATGGTCACCTGGAAAGATTCGCTGAGACCACTGCACGTATCACAGAGTGAACAGGAAGGGGACTTTCAAATTTGCAAAGGAATGTATGGGGTGGGCTGATGGTTGGTCACCTCAGGGCAGGGCAGTAGAGTTCAAACTAATGGCCAGAGAGGTCACCATGGGACACTTCCTGGAGGCCAATCGAAGCGCTATAATCACCATGGTGTCTACACTGGCACTGCAGCGCTGTAGCCATGGCGCAAAAAGTGCTATGCCTCTCATCAAGGTGTTTTTGTTGTTTGTTTGTTTTTTAAAAGAGCACTGAGCCTCTGCAGTTTCTACGCACTAAGTGGATTGGCAGTGTGTACACCTTGGGAGTGACAGCACTCAAAGCTGCTTTACTGCGCACAAACTGTCCAGTGTAGTTGGGGCATGATGCACTGAAATCAGAAGTTCAATGGGCATGCATCACCCAATCCTGCAGAATCTGACTTTACTGAAGATGTTCACTGGTTGGAGCTTTAGCTACAGGCAGTTACTCTTGAGACAAATAGAGGCAGTTGCAAAGCTTCAGACTGATTAACTGAGCCTGGTATACCAGCATTACACCACAAAGATAGATCGTTGCTCTTCTTGGCAAAAAGAATGGCAATCATCCAGTGAAGTCAGGCTACTCAAGATATTAAGCTATGTACCAGGCTGAAGTCCATTGTGGGTAGCTGTGCAGGTTTGAATAGCAGTATATACTTTGTTGCATGTGCATATGATCAAGATGATTAGTAAGTGAAAGCAATTAAAGTTATTAGGATTTTTCAACTCTGCAAGAACTACTGATGGAACTCTTTCACCCACTCTCCCCACCTAATCTCCTAGAACAAAATAAAACTTATACCTCTAAGGATGGCTGGGCCTGATACCACAATTTTTCTAGAAAAATCCTCTGATCTTCAAAAACGGACAGCAGGGGACGTGATTCTCACTGAATATTGACATTCATGCTGCCCCCCTTCTCAACGTAATTGCAGGTGATGCTATATATCCAATTTTTTCATGTCTAATGACACCATGTCCTGCTTACACAAGTCTGGGAATGATGCCAGTTCAGCTACACTCTAAGCAGGTGCAAAGTGGAGGTAAAGTGGTTTTGGGACACCGAAAGAAAAGTAAAGTCTAGCCCATGACTGTTCAGTAGCTAATTGTGACATAGGATACACATTGGCAAAGGATCCCATTCTTTGTAAACAACTCACCTCAGACCTGTTAAATACATCTACTTTTAGCCTAGAGTGCTCACAAGTGCTATATGGTTTACAGGAGCAGTGGTTTAAGGGAAAAAAAACTGGTAAATTGGGGATCCTCTGCACCTTTGGATGATTCATTTGGGATTTGTAACTCATTACGCTAAACACATCTTGCAGGATATTTATCCATAAGCTTTATCAGGTGAGGTTTCTACAGAAAGCTCATAACTTGTCAAAACTCAATTACTGACAGATATACATTTAAGTAATATTTAAGGAACAGTGTATTTATACTCAAAGTAATCACTAGTCCAGTCCAAAAAGCATAATCAAGAGGTAACATCTGGAATACTCATCCAAGCAAAAGGGAGTTCTCACTCCTAATCAGAAGGCAAGGTAACACAAGGCTCAACTGACTAGCCTTTCTCCCTCCCAAAACTATCAGTGGAAAACCAGAGGCATTACCCAATCATCAAAACTTCTTCAAGGAACATTACAACAGAGCCGCTCTGTCTGTGAATAGAAACAAAAGACTTTTCAGTGTAACAACAAAAAGGAGTCCGGTGGCACCTTAAAGACTAACAGATTTATTTGGGCATAAGTTCTCATGGGTAAAAAGCCTCACTTCAGATGCATGGAGTGAAAATTACAGATGCAGGCATTATATAATGACACACGGAGAAGGGAGTTACCTCACAAGTGGCCCTATCAACACTGGTTCTCCAATTTGATCAGGGTGGATGTAGTCCACTCCCAATAATAGAGGAGGTGGTGTCAATTCTAGAAGAGGCAAAGCTGCTCTTGCAATGAGCCAGCCACTCCCAGCCCCTATTCAAGCCCAAATCAATGGTGTTAAATTTGCAAATGAATTTTAGTTCTGCTGTTTCTCTTTGAAGTCTATTTCTGAATACTGGCACACTTGATGTTCCACTTACACAGTGGCTCTCTTTTCCAGAAATTTCTTAAACTTTAAAATACTTCATTTGGATTCCAATTTTCCTTCCCACAACTTTATCAAGGAGGTAGAAAAACCCTGGAAAATTGGACCTGAAATGTAACTGATACAAACATATCTGAGTGAGTTTGCAGAGCCTGAAACAATAGCTGAGATGAGAATTACTTTACTCATTTCAGTAAATATTTACTCAGATGCCAATAATGATATTTTAAATTCAATACTGAAAATTACACTGCTCAAAATATGAAAGAGACAAAGTATCATTATGATCTATTCTGAGTGACATCTCATTTTTGGTACCACAAGTAAATAGGCCTGGGAAAGGAATACCCCGCTAAACTGATGTGGGAGATAAAGGGGTATCTGCACCCCACCAAGGGGAAGCCCAATTTAAAAAAAAAAAAAAAAAAAAAAAAAGAGCCCAACAAACCCTCATGGCTGTATTTTAATCCTAGTGACAAGAATAATCTATGATTCTAAGCCAAGCCCAAGGACCAAAGCAGAACCTATGCAGCACAGATGATCATATTCTGAACATCTCCACAATTCAAGAGATGTGCCCAAAATACAAACTGTCCACTTCAGACACGACTTCCCCTACCACCAATTTGAACATGGAGTACCATTTTTTTTTCAACTAATATGATAGTGGACAGAAAGGGCAGGTCTTAAGTCAGGGGTTCTCAAACTGGGGGTTGGAACCCCTCAGGGGGTCATGAGGTTATTACATGGGAGGGTCATGAGCTGTCAGCCTCCACCCCAAACCCCACTTTGCCTCCAGCATTTATAATGGCATTAAATATATAAGTGTTTTTTAATTTATATGGAGGGGTTGCACTCAGAAGCTTGCTGGGTGAAAGGGGTCACAAGCACAATGGTTTGAGAACCACTGTCTTAAGTGAATGGATATGACAAGCAAAAAAATTAATGAAGTTATGACAAGAATGAAAGGTAAGGAATGACAAGTGAAGTTATTTTTAGTTATGCACTAAAATTTGTTTATTTCTATTTAACTTCACTGACCAATATTTTAGAAAAACAAAGTCCAAAAGATATATTACCACCTGGCCTTCATATAAGGCCTGTTGTCAGATGCTACCGATGTGGTGCTCTGCTCTTTTCAATGTTGATATCACTTGGCTGCATGTGTGTGTGTTCCCTCTGTGTGCTGTCCCAGCTCTTTGAAGATAGCTGACACAGCAGACCCGAAGAGAACCCCCAATGACCACAGAGTCCAGTAAGGTACGAAGGCACGTCGGCCAGGTTTATTGCTGTATGGACATTGCAGTTCCCTGTAGATTACTTAGTCTACTGGGCAAACTACGAGAAAGTGCCTCTTGGCAATGGACTCAGCACAGTCAGTGGGTGGGACTTTAGACTGCCCCCTCAGCTGGGCAAAGACACCGCCCCAGGATACATTTTTATACCAAGGTACAAACAAGTTACACATCACTCCTGACGTACTGAGGTGAAACCCTTCTACGTAGCAAGGTACAACCCCTCTTCGTAGTAAGCTGCTGCCTGTCACCTTGTACATGTTGGTTTGAACAAAACAACTATCCATCATATTACCCTTTTGGCCTTGTCATTGGGATGGGTCAGCCTGTTCCTTGTTATCTGTGGAATGTTCCAGTATAGGGTGCTCTGGTACCGTGTTTATACTTCAATCTACTAGGTGAATATATGTTTATGCAACATCAGCCCTTTCCTTGCCAGCTTCTGTGAGCAGGGCCTGCCTCTGGCTCACAGCTTAACTTTGCTTTATGTTAGCAAAGTCTTGACCATTACTTTAGTTCAGGCCTTAGGCCTCACACCGGGCCTTGATACCAAGGTTTATATCTCAGGGCCTCCTCTTACTACAAGGCCTAATCTACACACCATTTTGGTACCATTTAATTATTTTGATGAGGGGTGTGATTTTATACTTAAAGTGGTACAACTGCCTAGCATGGACAGTTATATCACTATAAAGGCTCTTACATAAGCCATACCAATATAAGCCCCTTTATAGGAATATTACTGTGGAATATGCACATGTACCACTTAACTATATTGGTTTATAGAAAAAGATGCAATTAAGTGGTACAAAAATTTTCTAGATAAGCCCTAAGGTTTGAGAGCTTACAACACCCACTGAAATCCTTGCTACCAGAACTACGGAAGACCAGACTTTACACCGTATTTAAGCTTTAATCATCTACTTGCTTTAAAAAAAAACAAAAACAAAAAAACTACACCACTTAATTCCCAGGCTTTCTTTACATATCATAAAACCAAGAGGGTGTAAGCTCCCCCCCGACAATCTTTTGTCTTTTAAGGCAGTTTTAAAATAAGCTTGAATTCACTTTATGAAGTAACAATAATAAAAAAAAACAGATTTATGACTGATAATAAAAATTAGTAACTTCATAAATGCAGAACTTTACTACACAATACATTCATATTATACAACAATGGTAACTTGTGAGCTTCCATCACAATCAAATTCTCACTGGCTTGTAACAGGTTACTGTACATAATATATATCTGGGTATTTTCTACCCTTTTATGGAACTTTATGGCTGAATAAATATTTAAAATTTATTTTGATTTCCAAGCTTCCTGTCCCAGCCCACATACTAGATATATTACTTTTACAGAACTTTACATTACAACAACACTTGGTGCCAAAGTTGTGCTAGGAACTGTACAGACACATAAGATATAGGCCTTTGCTACACTGTCGCTTTACACCGCTGCAACTTTCTCGCTCAGGGGTGTGAAAAAACACCCCGCTGAGCGCAGCAAATTACAGCGCTGTAAAGTGCCAATGTAAACAGTGCCCCAGTGCTGTATGCTAATCCCCACGGGGAGGTGGAGTACGTGCAGCGCTGAGAGAGCTCTCTCCCAGCGCTGGCGCAGCGACCACACTCGCACTTCAAAGGGCTGCCGTGGGAGCACTCCTGCGGCAGCACTCCTGTGGCAGCGTTCTGAAGTTTCAAGAGTAGCCAAGCCCATAGGCTCTATCCTAAGGGGCAAGTGTATTTCACTCTAACAAGAAACATACAAAGGATAGAGGTAGAAACACAGCCTTATACAATTTAAGTATACAATCAAAACAAAATTTGAAAATGTATAATGTGCCAAATCCATCTGCCACTCAAGCCATTGTTAACTGACAGATTTTTTTAAAAGGCATCAGCAGAAGTGGGCCTTAACTATCATTTGAAGGAGAATATGCCTTCCTTTATGATTGCCTTCAGGGAGGCTTTTCCACATGTAGAGTGTTACTTGCTAGCAAGTGAGGCTGATTATAAATAACAATTCAGACAACATATCAACTTTTACTTAACACCTCACCCTCTCACTCCCTCCACCCCCAAACTCACGAGCTAGAGTTCCTTAAGGGTACATCCACACTATCCACCGGATCGGCGGGTAGCGATCAATCTATCAGGGATCGATTTACTGCATCTCGTCTAGACGCGATAAATCGATGCCCGAACACGCTCCCTGTCGACTCTGAAACTCCACTACTGCCAGAGGCGGAAGCAGAGTCGACAGGGGAGCCACAGCCATCAATCCTGCACTGTGAGGACGAGAGGTAAGTTGAACTAAGATTAGTCAACTTCAGCTACGAGAATAGCGTAGCTGAAGTTGACGTATCTTACATCGACACTCCCCCCCCTCCCCCCATCCTGTGTAGACCAGGCCTAAGACAGTTTGTGCTAAGATTGGGAAGTAGAGGAAAGTAGAATACTGTACATGGTCAATACATCATTTTTGATTACTTATGAGTTTCTTCAAACAGATGTTTATTCTCTCAGAGAACTAGGGTCTGGCGTACACTATGAATTTATATTGATATAGCTATGTCTCTCAGGTGTGCAGCTGCATTGCTGTGATGATTTAAGTGCAGACATACCCCAAGTGTGTCAAATGTTAAGTTCTTAAATCTAGTCATTTATAACATGCTCACAGGTGCAAAAATACACCAGAAAAGCTGACTATCTATATTAGGGTAAGTAACCCCAGTTTTCTGGCACTATCACTCTGGAGTTCTCAAGAATGCTTTATGCTGAAAATGGGGACATACTACAGGGTGAATGTTTTAAGTATAGCCTATTTAGTTTGATTTTTATACCTTGAGACCTGACACAAAGACTGTCACTCAAATAAATAGTTTACCACCAGTAAAATGTAAACAAAATAGAAATTATGAAGAAAAGTATTAAATATATTTAGTCTCAGTTCTGAAGGAACAATCCTATAAATACAGATAGCAGTGCAGAATACTGAAAAAAGGTACTTCAATTCATATTCAGCAGAAGGGTCCAAAAGGGCACAGATATTAGAACTAATGCATAAATGTTGCTGATAAAACCTTCCACAGGATTCTACAGTCCTATTTTTAGGCTTCTTAGTAAAGAACAGTCACTTTAATTATGAACCTTTTAGTTTCTGCCAAAGAATTGGAAGAGGCCAGATTCTTCCAGTATCTTTCAGAATCTGGCATAAGAAAAGGATACTTTAAGTATATGACAAAACAGGCAAAAGTAGGACAAATTAGTTTTATAGTTTGGCTCTCTTTTTGGAACATGAAAAGTACATTAAGGTGGACTTACATTTATGAGGCCTACAACTGCTTTTGCAGTGTAACAATTGTTTTAGTTTTTGAGACAAACCCTCTCATTTTTGCTGTATTCCTGTTATGTAATATCAGTGTGCTTCTAATATTCTTATATTGATAATTGCTGTCATTTCTGTTTTGTTATTTTTTTTTTTTAAGTATTGGATAGTTTAAGAGACTTTACTGTAAGCCAACGGACTGAATATATGCCTCAAAAATCTATTTTTTAAACATTTACACTCATTTCAAGGGCAATATTCATTCTACATTACAGTTTACTTCAGACCCAGTTGTGATCATAACAGAATATCATGCAGTATGCTATCCCACTAAAGGATTATTAAAATGTTTTGGGAAAAAAAATCACATTTTTGCTCTGAGTTCTTCTTTCCTCCGGTTAGACACGTGGGGAAAATCTTTATCAACCACAGAACATTTTTCATTTGCTTTTCAAATAGCTTTATTCTGTCAACTCATCCATGAGAGTCAGTATTTGATGCAAACAGCTACACCTCTACCCCGATATAACGTGGTCCTCGGGAGCCAAAAAAAATCTCACCGCCTTATAGGTGAGACCATGTTATATTGGGTTCGGTCCAGTCCAGCATACTGGCAAGAGCCGGTACGCTGTGCTGGACTGGACTGCCTTCCCCTAGGGTGATTTAAAGGGGCTCAGGCAGGAATTTAAAGGGCCCGGGGCGCCTTGCAGCAGCTGGAGCCTCTGGCCCTTTAAATCACTGCCTGAGCCCGGCTGCCTGAGCCCTGGAGGGGATTTAAAGGGCCTGGTGCTCCAGCTGCTGTAGGGAGCCTCAGGCCCTTTAAATCACCACTGGAGCTCTGGCAGTGAGGCTCAGGTGGTGATTTAAAGGGCCAGAGCTCCACACAAATTCGGATATAACGCAGTAAAGCAGCGGGGCTCGGATGGTGCTTTAAAGGGCCCAGGGCTTCCCACTGTTCTACCGCACGATATCTGAATTCATGTTATATTGGGTCGCGTTCTATCGGGGTAGAGGTATTTTCTTTCTTATGGAATACAGGTTCTTAGAAAGGATAGAAAAGCATTCCCACAGCCCTTTCATTCATAGGTAAGACTACCTAGGAATCTCCTTCATTCCACACATGAAGGAGATGCAACTGCCCTTAATATAGATGATTTATCCTCAGAAATGAAGAAATGGGAGAACTGGTTATGTCCTTGAGCAGAAATCCTAGTGAATACTGCCACTAGACTTCCTTATCTTGTAATCACATTCTCGCTGAAGATACTAAAAACCCTAACTTTCCATAATTCAAAGTATTTTTAGTATCATTTCTCATAAAAAGTATATCAAGACTCACAAAGTCTTTAAAGACTTATCACACAATGGTGGACTGGTCTCCATGAACCTATTACTAGAACAGTAAGGTTATAGGTTAACTTGTGATTGTACACACACAGAAAAAATAAGATACCAGAACATTAACAAGTCTCACCTTGTTTGTTTCCCTTCCCTCAAATGTTATTTAGCATACAGACTCCTTGGGTTAAGGACGGTCTTTTGTGCTTGTGCAGTACCTAGCATGTTATTAGTACTGCCAGAAACAAATACTTGAGGGTGGGCAAATATGTCACGAGGTCCAAAACACTTTCATTTGAGTTGTATTGAAAAAAGGGCATAAATTTGCCTATCTTAAAAAAAAAACCCATAAAGAGAACTCAGTCTTCATTTCCGTATAGGCCATCCTAAAAAAGGAGTGACCCTTAAAAGAGCAATTTATCTTCCCCAAGTTTCTTTCTATGGAATAATCTATACCTGAGAAGCAGAAGAAAAAGTGACCTTTGGAAGTCATTTAACACTAGAAATGTGTCAGAACTGACTGAGAAAGGATCCATCCTTAACTTTCTTCCCTCAAGGTTAAGTTAAACTGCCTGACAAATACCACCTGTATTTTTCAACAGGATGATCCATTTCTGAAGTGATGCCGTCAGCTTGAAATCTAGTTCTTTTCAAAATGTTAAGTTGTTTCAGGTATTATGCTACACCAGGGACCTATGGCAATATTTGTGGTTTTACAATCCTCCTCCTGGCTTTTTCAAGACATGTCTCTCTCCCTTCCCTAGAGGAAGGCCCACCAAACAAGGTGAATCTATCTACCTAAGGAAGTTAAAGATACAAAGTGCTGTTAAATGAAAAATTTAATCTGAAGTGTTATAGTATCAAATGTTACTTTTATTGTTATAACAAAACAAAACAAAAAAAAACACCACCACCAGATTAACACACACTTAAAAGCCATTCTCAGATGCACCCAAAAGACTAACACCTCCCCACCCAAATGCTACCTATCATTCATGGGGGCGGGGGGGAAGAGCTCCTTACCTAGGGAAAACTGAAAAGAACTTAATATTTCTATGATAACTTTTGGAATTAAAAGTGATGCAGTGTATAATGTACATCTTGTTACACATCAAGTTTGGCAAAAAATATTCCACATTTTACTGGATTCCAGCTAGATTAAACAAACCTTACAGAAACAGAGTGGAAATCTGATTTAGCACAATGGCAGACACATCAATGAGAAGCAGCATAGCCCTGTTCTCCCAAACCTATGGGACCACACAAAACATCACTACACCAAAAAAATCTCCTTCAGAAACAGTCTTAATAAAGGTTAACATCTCACAAGCTTGCAATTCCTTACAGATATCCCCCTTCCCCCTTTCACTGCCTCATTCTGCTCATTTCCCTTTCTTTCAATCTCTTTGTTTCCCCTGATTCTCTCTCCAGTTCTTTCTTCATACAAATTGAAATGGTGTCAATTTATTAGCCTATACTCCAATATTGCACTACTCAGGCTTTTTAAATCTTTCATCTTCAACAAATGCTTTGATCAGAATTATAACCTAAAATCTGTTTTAAAGGGATAGACAACAAATCATTTCTGTTGACATTTTTATCTACTATACTTACAGGTAATGAATATTAGAAGAAACTATTTTCTTTATTGATTACTTAGGTGTTTTTGACATTAGTTTGTGTAGTTACTGTCACCATTTCCCCCTGCATAGTCAGCCAATCTCCCCTGTTTATTGGCAAAGACAGATCATGTTTTAAATGCATTGCTAACATGCTTTGTCATTTTTTTAATTATAAACAGGGCCAAACTTTCAGAAACTCATGGGACAAATATTATCCTAAAGAAAGAATGTTGTAATTATAATTTTATTTAGGCTCTTTCATTCAGATTGTATCCAAAATGCTCCAAGCAGTTAAGTGTAACTCCAATCCTTTAAAATGTTGCCAAATGGACACTGGTCTCAATTTGAAAGTATAAATAAGCATCTTGTTATCTTCTGTTAAAAGAAGGAAAACCATCAACCCATTTTCTTCTGTGATTCAAGTGCTAAGAAAGAGCATATTGAGATGGCTTTCTAGTTACACTAATCACTACCAGTTTCCATAGTTTTGGTGAAGAAACATCTAAAGTTTCTCAGTACAACACATTTGTTATAATTCATCCATCTTTGAGATGAAAGGTGCTAATGTAAAAGGTACATTATCTGCACAAAAAGTGAATAGTCCTTCAAATAAGCCTGCCCTTCCTCCCTTTGTGTTGATTTTTCTTTTTTATATTTTAACAGCTTTGCCGACAGTCAGACACAGTTGTCTAATAAGGAAAGCCACCATCTAAACACCCAACTACTCCCCACACCGCCCAGATTCCCTCCAGACCCCCCCCCCCCCCCCCAAGATGGTGATGTGACCCTATTCCTGTTCTCCCCTTTGTTTGGTCTCCACAGAACACTTGCAAATCCCCTTATTATCTGCCTGTTACAGTCACCTTCGGAGACAACCCTTATTTCTGAAGACCTCTGGCCCCTAAATATGCCCCCCCCAGACCAGATGTGCCCACAATGAGTACAGCACTGGGGGAAGGGAGAAGAGCGGCTGGATGGCTGGGTTTCCCCGCCCGACTGGGGCTCGACCCTCCCCCCTTTCGGTGAGCCCTCTATTGGGGGGCGGGTGAGGGGTCCTAACTGCCCACCCCACGGACTCCGTGGCGGCCGCCCGCCCCCGCCGCGGAAAGCCTGGCCTCCCTCACCTCATTCGGTCTCTCCAGTGGTGCCAACCGCCTCATGCAGGGAAATCAGCGGACTCAGCACCCTCCCCCCGGAGCCTCTCTGCGGCCGGGCCCTCGGTGCGCAGCGCCCTAGACAGCCCACGCCGGGCGGAGAGTGGGGGAGGGTCAGAGCCGAGTCACACACTGCCCGGCTCTGCCGCAGCCGTTCGCCATTTTCGTTTCCCGCGGAGAAGCTGGTGCATTGTGGGAAAAAACAAAGCGCCTCACACACCCCCTCCCCCCGCGCTGCACTGCCGCTGTCCGGACAGGGGGCGGGGATTGGGGAAGGAGGCCGAGCGACAGCGGAAGGATCCGTGTCACGGACAACCTCTGCCGCTGGTGAACAAAGAGGAACTATTTTAGGCTTGATTGCGGCGAATGTGAATCCCTCCTCCGAGTCCTCCCCCTCGGAACTAGTTCTAGGAGAGCGGAGAGAGGGGGAGCGAGCGTGATTCTCCAGACTTACCTATTGTTCCCCCTTCAGTCACACCTCTGGGGGGAGGGGTTGTAGCCTGCCCCCGACCCCCCAGCCTCCCTTGTAACCGCTAACTCTTTCTCACCTACCCAGCTGTCTGGCTGTGCCAGCTCCTAGCGGTCCGACAGCCAGCAGCATGCAAAGAAATGTTGGCCTGGAGAGCTACCCCGAGGACACCTAGTCCTCTCCCCCATCCCTGCTGAGGCAGGACAATCTGTACTTAGATCATGCCTGGGTGGGTGCTTCGTCTATCCTGTTCTGAAAAGCAGCCAATGAGTGGGATTCCTTGGTGACCAGTTCTGGTGCTTAGCTAGGCAGGGTCTCAGTTCTGCTGCTTTCTTCGTTCTTCCTTTGAACCCCCTGGCCTGAGGTTTCTGCCATGAATCTGGAAGGGGTCACAACACAGGAAGGAAGCAGAGCATACCTCCTAGGCACCAGTTTTGGGAGCTGCTAACAAGAGACCAGGTGCTTATGCTCCAGTGCTGAAAGACTGTAGCTGGTTAGTTTCAGAGTAGCAGCTGTGTTAGTCTGTATCAGCAAAAAGAACAGGAGTACTTGTGGCACCTTAGAGACTAACAAATGTATTTGCGCATAAGCTTTTGTGGCCTAAAACCCACTTCATCGGATGCATGCAGTGGAAAATACAGTAGGAAGATATATATGCACAGAGAACATGAAACAATGGGTGTTACCATACACACTCTAACGAGAGTGAGCTGTTAAGGTGAGCTTTTACCAGCAGGAGAGGGGGGAAAAACTTTTTGTAGTGGTAATAAAAATGGCCTATTTCCAGCTGTTGACAAGAAGGTGTGAGGAGTAGTGGGGGGGGGGAATAAACATGGGGGTATAGTTTTACTTTGTGTAATGACCCACCCACTCCCAGTCTTTATTCAAGCCTAATTTAATGGTGTCCAGTTTGCAAATTAATTCCAATTCAGTCTCTCATTGGAATCTGTTTTTGAAGTTTTTTTGGTTGTAATATTGCGACTTTTAGGTCTGTAATCAGTGACCAGGGAGATTGAAGTGTTCTCTAACTGGTTTTTGAAAGTTATAATTCTTGATGTCTGATTTGTGTCCATTTATTCTTTTACGTAGAAACTGTCCGGTTTGGCCAATGTAAAGGCAGAGGGGCATTGCTGGCACATAATGGCATATATCACACTGGTAGATGAGCAGGTGAACGAGCCTCTGATAGTGTGGCTGATGTGATTAGGTCCTATGATGGTGTCCCCTGAATAGATATGTGGCCAGAGTTGGCAATGGGCTTTGTTGCAAGGATAGGTTCCTGGGTTAATGTTTTTGTTGTGTGGTTGCTGGTGACTATTTGTTTCAGGTTTGGGGGCTGTCTGTAAGCAAGGACTGTCCTGTCCCCCAAGGTCTGTGAGAGTGATGGATCATCCTTCAGGGTAGGTTGTAGATGCTTGGTGATGCGCTGGAGAGGTTTTAGTTGGGGGCTGAAGGTGACGGCTAGTGGTGTTCTGTTACTTTCTTTGTTGGGCCTGTCCTGTAGTAGATGACTTCTGGGTACTTTTTTGGTTCTGTCAATCTGTTTCTTCACTTCAGCAGGTGGGTATTGTAGTTGTAAGAATGCTTGATAGAGATCTTGTAGGTGTTTGTCTCTGTCTGAGGGGTTGGAGTAAATGTGATTGTATCATAGAGCTTGGCTGTAGACAATTGATTGTGTGGTGTGGTCTGGATAAACACTGGAGGGATGTAGGTAAGTATAGCGGTCAGTAGGTTTCCGCTATAGGGTGGTGTTTATGTGACCATAGTTTATTAGCACTGTAGTGTCCAGGAAGTGGATCTCTTATGTGGACTGGTCCAGGCTGAGGTTTGATGATGGAGTGGAAATTGTTGAAATCATGGTGGAATTCTTCAAGGGCTTCTTTTCCATGGGTCCAGATGATGAAGATGTCATCAATGTAGCGCAAGTAGAGTAGGTGCGTTAGGGGACGAAAGCTGAGGAAGCGTTGTTCTAAGTCAGCCATAAAAATGTTGGCATACTGTGAAGCCATGCGGATACCCATAACAGTGCCACTGATTTGAAGGTATACATTGTCCCCAATGTAAAATAGTTATGGATGAGGACAAAGTTACGAAGTTCAGCCATTAGGTTTGCCATGACATTATCAGAGATACTGTTCCTGACAGTTTGTAGTCCATCTTTGTGTGGAATGTTGGTGTAGAGGGCTTCAACATCGATAGTGGCTAGGATGGTGTTTTCAGGAATATCACCAATGGATTGTAATTTCCTCAGGAAGTCAGTGGTGTCTTGAAGAGAGCTAGGAGTGCTGGTAGCATAGGGCCTGAGGAGGGAGTCTACATAGCCAGATAATCCTGCTGTCAGGGTGCCAATGCCTGAGATGATGGGGCGTCCAGGATTTCCAGGTTTATGGATCTTGGGTAGCAGATAGAATACTCCTGCTCGAGATTCTAGCGGTGTGTCTGTGCGGATTTGCTCTTGTGCTTTTTCAGGGAGTTTCCTGATCAGATGGTGTAGTTTTCTTTTGGTAACTCTCAGTGGGATCAGATGGTAATGGCTTATATAGAATGTGGTGTTGTAACTGGCTGGAGGCCTTATCCTTTAAGGGGGCAGGCCAAAAAGCAGACAGGCTTGACAACCTGTCAGGTAGCAGTTAAGCCATTTTCACCTTCTTCCTTATGCTGCCAAGTGCATGATGGGAGTCATTGAAGCTCCTTGCAGTAGTGACCATAACTATTACTTAGCATGGTCTATGGAAGTGTGTTACTGAGTGGCTTTTATTTTTATCTTTCATATTTATGCACTGAAACTTTTTTAAATTATTTGTTCTAACAATCAATGAGATTATAGTTCTTACACGGATTCACTCGTGTTAGTTTATTGTGGCTATTTAATATTACAGGTAGAAAAATAGTCTAATAGTCAAAATAGAGTCTGCCTTGGAGCCTCTAAGCATTTGTGTAATGCAAATATTTACCAAGTGTACAAAGTAACTGTATAGAAGATCCAAATGAGACTGAAGACTAAGTTGCTGGCAGTGAGCAGCTAAGATTCAATAATAGGCACACGACTGACAGAATGAAGAAACTTAACTCCATGCTTCAGTTTTCTACTCTGGTCTACAGTCTTCTTATGGTAGGGTAATTTAGTGCTTTGACTAGAACTCTCCCATTATAGGATAAACAGTTTGGAACAAACATCACACAATCTTCCAGCTTTCTCTGGGCTGTAATAGTCCTTAAACAGCTCTTCCCTGTCCAGGTGTCCATTTTCCTGTTGACACAAACTGTGTAGGTGGGAGGAGCACAGCGATCCATCAGCCCTTCTAAACTCAGTATGTGGGGGCTTTTTCCCACTCTTATTGAAAGTCCAAGCTGGGGCCCCTAAACAAAGAAAGCAGTATCAGATTCCCAAACTTGCACCTCTGCTGAACTGTCACAGGCCTTCTCCTTTTCTTGCTTCATCCCTCTTTTCTACTCATGCCTGTTTTCAGACCATTTTCCCACAGCCCTACTGGCTGCTTCTCCAACAATGTTGGTAGTGAAATACTGCAGATCTGGTTTCTCTCTAGTGTTTCACAGGCTGCCCTTTTTTAGTTTGGTTGGCACATGATCACTCATGAGCCCCTCCAGACAAATCCTCCAGAATACCCTTGTCCCTGACTGTACCAGGACCAAGTTGTGCCTATAACCTCCTCTAAAGAGTTAGTGCATACACTGATATGGGCTGGTAAGAATAACACTGACCTCTGCTTCTGAGATAGCTGTAGCTTCTTCCAGGGCTTGAGCCATTTAAGTTTCTTTTAAAGTTCCTCATCTCTTCTCCCTACATCTATTTCTAAACAGAGTATTGCCCATATATTAGTACATCTTTTAGCATAGTAAAGATGTAGAAGAATGCTCCATTCCAGTTTTTTTCCCCTTTTGAAGGTCATCTTTAAAGGAAGAGTGTTCTGCTATTTCTCCAAGTCATTACCTTGTAGAAGCTGGGTTCTGTTTATACCAATTACAAGGCAGGCAATATCAAAATCTGTTGTTCACAATCCATGACCTTTAGGCTGTGTATACACTGAGAATTTTACAGAATTCTTTTATATTTGGTCTGGTGGTGGCAACAGTGGCTAGTATAGATGTTTTTACCATATGGTGTTTTTACCATCCACGTGGTATTATTCAACAGTGTTCAGAGCAGGTCTGCACAACACTGAGTAGTACACAGACCACTGGATGGTCTAGATTAGTTCTCCCACTGTTGCACCAGTGGAGTTTCATTAGTAGAGCTTCATTAGTGTTAGATCCACACTGAGGAAAATCTAAGTGCAGATACGGCCTTTGTTTACATCCAGCTTTCTAAATCTTCAAAGAATGTAGCCCCAGGAAATACCTGCTAGAAAGGCAAGTGTTTGTTTTTTGTTTTATTCTTCAATTCAGACTGCATTAATTACAGTAATGTAAGATCTATTGTTAACTAAAGATTAAGAAATCAGGATTCTCTATTTGTGTTAGGATGGACTTGGGCAAATCAGTGCTAGGAACCATCCCACCCCCCATTATTTCAAGGTCATATTTGACTTTTCAAACTGAACTGCTGCTATTGTGGTATCTTTAGTATGGCTTAGGAAATCTTAGGTGATGACATTTGGAGATAAATAACCCATTAGTTCTTTATTACAGTGGATGTATTGGTTTGGCCAGTACTTTGCTTTCAAAGGTGTTGGATATACATTTCTACTGCCTTATTGTGCCACAATTGTGTAAACACAGTTATCTAGAACTGAGATCCTGGGGTGAGATTCTGAGCTGCAATTCTAAGATTGCCCCTAACTCATTGCCCAGCAGTGACTACGGCAGCTTTCAATTACCTTAGCACATTTCCAATCCTGTGCTGCTCTGAGGGCTACCACTGCCCCAGCATAATTTATACAGCCCTGGGGTAATTTATAAGTTGCTGCAGCATCATGGGCCACAGCATTGCTGAGAAACTCCATAGTCTTGCATGATATGGCCCCTATTGAGCATGCTCCTCATACCCCCCGCATACTTCTACACCAGCCTTTGCAAGGGAGTCTTTGCAATGCAGCTGATAGCTCCCTTGTATAGTGTCTATACGAGGAGAAATCCTCCCTGGTCAATTATGGTGGTTTTAGGGTCCTTTAACCAGGTCTTATTTCATTCAGTGATAGATCCTAGTACTACCTCAGTTTCCTTCCTTCCACGAGGAGACAAAACCATCACAGTAATGCTTTGTAATTACTCTCCCCTCCTGGGAACTGGTTTATTACCTAAAATAATTAAGGGAAAGCTGGATTCTTACAGCCTCCTCCTCCAAGCTCACCAGTCCATTACATCCCTCCTCTTGAACACTTAATTCCCTCTTGCGGGGAATTTTTCTTCTTTTTTTCCTGCCCCTTTTTCCAAGCCAGATCTTTCCCTCTGGCTAGTAAGGAGAGCTTCTTCTCCAATCCTTTTTGACCCTGGTTCCCCCAAAAGACTCTCTCTCTTCATATCAAACCCTAGCACCCTGCTAAACCAATTCAAGACCATGCCTAATCTCACCTGACTGCTGGAGCAGATTGGTTGTTATAGGAAACCCTGCTCCCCAGCTATCATCATGTAATGCCTGGTCACCTGATCCAACCATCACCCAAAGCCATCATGTGGGAAGCAAATAACCAGGCACAGGTGAGGCGGAACCCAACTGCCCCTAAAGGACTAACTACTCATGCTATGACAGTCCCCCTCTCTCTTTTTTTTTTTTTTAAAGTATGAAGGCCCTGGTGTGAGTGTGAAGATCTCACTACTAGAGCGTAAACAATCCATCTACAGATAGTGCTCTCCAATCTGAATACTAACAACTGGAATAAAAAATCTCATAAGTCTATATTTGGCTGTGAATGGAAAGAGGATTTCCAACACTATTGGCACATACAGTGCAGAGAAATCAACAATAGTACTGAAACTCAATCTGTTTCAAACACTCTTTACACAGTTGTGATGACTGTAATGTGAGATGTGTATAACTAACATGGTTTTGAGTGAACAAAAGCCTTTACGTGCTTTTTGTCCAGCCACAGTAATCAAACAGAGCCACACCTTGGGTATACTCGAACCTCAGGGATGATTATTCCTTATAGTAACATATGTCAAGTCTACATGTTTGTTATGGCTTGTGATTGAACCTTTCTCCTCACTTTCTATTGTTTTGTAATACTTACTATTGTAAGTATTTGAATGTATAGTTTAACAACTTATGCAGTGTTTTCCCCAGGAATTGAAATTAGGGGGTGTGTTCAAATTTACGGGGAGTGTGTGTGTCAGGGCCGATGAGGGGTGAGACCATGAGGGTAAAGGTGGGCTGTATGGCACCATAGTAAAAACAGAAAAATGTTTCATGACCATTTTATTAGATTCAACTAATGTTTTAAAATCATCACACAAATTAAAGTTAGCTACTCTAGCCTTCTATGAAGCACTACATCTACATCCTTCTTGGTTTCATGTTATAATTTTGCACAACTCTGTTAATGAACTACTTGAACGCAATGCATTGATCTTTGGTGTCTTCTCGTATGTCCGGTACTTCCATTCCTTCAATTGATATGCTCAATTAGTTCAATCACAAGATCAGGCAGAAGGCAACTTCTTTCAGAACACAAAATTCTATTCGATGATGAAAAAAATGCTCAACTGTAGCTGTTGTGACTGGGAGTAGCAAAAGATGAATTCCTACTTCTTACATCCTAGGAAACACAGCACAAAGATTGGGTCAAGCCACTAGTGATGATAAAAAAGAAGTTGAAGTCAAATCTTTATTCATTCATCCTATGATATTCCACTCTGTGTTCAAATTCTCTACCCTGTCCTGAGCACATGGCAGCCCCATTGCTGGTAGTGCTGCACTCCACTCAACTGTCAGTGTTTTGTAGGACAGGGATCTGTAAAAGCTATGTAGCAGTTGAGTAGAATCTAGAAGTCGCTGTTGTAGATTTTTAAGAATCGAGTCTGTGTACTTTTCCAGTTGTCTTAACAAACACTTCTTGTCCTCTTCACTTAAAAGATTCAATATAAATGCCTTCACTAGTCAACTTCTGGACTGAAGTCTTTGCTTCTTCCAGTACATTTTCAATGGATAGCTCTCTGATTGATCCAAATGTAGCTTCTGTTGCTGGACAAAGAGCTACTACTCTTGTAGCAGATACCTGGATGGCATTGTTTAATGACCCAAGTGGTTTCAACAGTAGATTTACAAGAGAGAGAATGGCAATAGTTGTCTCTGAACATAGTATCAAAAGTAATCCACCAGCCTCACCACTTAGTTCCATCCCATCTTGGTAGATACTTTCCAAAGTCAGTAATAATGGCTGGAGTAATTTTAAGACAACAGCCAAGGATCGCTCATGAGAAAGAGGGTTTTCCCAGGTTGGACTAATTTGAACTTCAGTCCCAGTGTATCTTCTATATTTTCCAAGATATTCAGTCTTTTTGGACTCTTGCTGAAAAAAGAATATAAGGAAGACATTACATTTATAGCTTTTTTATTGTCTTTTGAAGTCTGCAGCTCGTACTAGCACTAGTTGGAGTAGATGGCCTCTGCAGTGTTTATAGGGGAGATTAGGGCTATACTTTTCTCTGAGCAAACCTCGTACTCCATCATGTCTTCCAGAGAAGTTTGCAGCTCCATCAAATGCGTAAGCAGCCATCTGTTTGGGGTCCAATTGACAAGCATTTAACTCCTCTAAGATGTGGGTTGTCACAGATGCAGCCAATATGTCTTCTGTAACTTGAACATCTAGAAATGCGTCTATTGGCCTACTACTGACATCAAGATAATGTACACAATGGCTTAATACTTGATGTCCATTTACATCGGTGCATTCATCAGCCATGTATGCAAATTTTTTGAATGTGGTAAGAGAGTTCTTCACTTTTTCAACTGTTGAGTCTTTCACTATTGTACCACATGCTTCTAGCCGGTCACTTGAGTTTTTTGCAGAAAGATAGTGAGCATTTGCTGGTCTTGTTCAGAACCAGTGTTCAACTTCAGGATGAACAGGTCACAATAACATTGGCCTCCAGTTTGTAGTGTATGGTATCTCTTGCTTAAATAGAAAGTATGATGCCACAGCCATGTGTGTTCACATGAACTGTGTTGTGTTTCCACCATTCTTAACAGTCTCATTAACACTCACCAGTGTTGTCCTTGGTCAGTGGAGACTCAGAGTTCAGAGGTGCTTTCACATGAGTTCACCTTCCAGGTTGGGGGGCAGGAAGGCACCTTGCTCATTCCTCCAGCTGCTCACTGTTCACTCTGGCCACTGTTGTTCGTTGTGCCACCATTCACTCCACTGATCTGCTGCTAATAGCCCTGCGCCATCACCTTCTGCTTCCACCTGCCACTGTGACCTCTGCGAGTTGGTCTCTTGAGGTTCTACCCAGCTCTCAGTGATTTCAGTTGAGCGGTCAGTGGGGGAACCTCACTGTTAGTGCAGGCTGGGCCGTCTCTTCTACAGAAACACTGTCTCACATCAGGTCTAAGCACTTAGACCTGATTAACAGTGATTTCATCTGTAGTGGTTACTTAACAAAATAAAAGACTATCTACGGAGCCTAATCAGCTCTGTCTTTAAACAGTGGAGAGGGACAGGTCAAACATTACTTGTGACTCAGGCAGACGATCAAGCAAAACACCTGTCCCCACCCTCTCTCTTGACACCCTCAATCAGCACAGGCTAAGTATAGTTCTACTGCCCTTTACTCATACAATAAGAATAACAACATTTCATTACTCCCTGCATTCAAGTGATTTATAACCCAACCGCAACTAAAATCTGTCATTTGGGCAACACAACTCTGTTTGCTCGATACCTAGTGTGACGGGGCAAGGCCAGATGGCTCTAGTAAAGTAATGGGAGCCAGATATATTAGCCACAGGCTAAACAAATCCCTGTTATCAGGATAAGCAAATGGCAGCTGCTCCAGGTCAATTAAGACACCTGGGGCCAATGACCTGCCCGCTGCTCGGGCTTACCTCGACCGGGTCCTGCGAGAGGGCACGCCCCGCCCACCCTCCACCCCAGGCCCCGTGGACATTTTTATCGGGCCCCTGCCCCGTGGACCCAATCGGCCCCCTCACCCTTTCACTGCCAGCCGGCTGCATGATCTGCAGCCGGTTTTGTTCCAGACCGCGCCACGGAAACATCTGTACTCGCTCGTGCTCCATACCCTTCACTACCTCACCCTCGCATCCCGCCCCGATACCAAATGGCGGGACCTCCTGCCGCCTCTCGAGGGTGAGGAGCCCCGGTGGGCCAGTTTGTACTCTGCCCTGGTCCCGAGGCCCGCCGGGGATATCAGTTGGAGGCTCCTTCACGGAGCCGTGAGCACGGGCGTGTACTTGGCGCGGTTCACATCTGTCCCTAGCACCTGCCCTTTCTGTGGTGAGAAGGAGACCTTGGTGCATGTTTATTTGGAGTGTGCCAGGTTGCAGCCCCTGTTCCGGCTCCTCCTGAATATTTTCCTGCGTTTTTGGTTGCACTTTTCCCCTCACCTTTTTATCTACACGCTCCCCATCCGTGGCCCCACGAAGTTGCGGGATCTCCTTCTCAACCTCCTCTTGGCTCTGGCCAAACTGACCATCTACAACACCGGGGAGAGGAGGTTGGCCGACGGGATTTCCTGCGACTGTAGGGCCTATTTCCGTTCCTCCGTCTGCTCACGCATCCGGGCAGAGTTCCTCTGGGCGGCGTCCACTGGCTCCCTTGACGTCTTCGAGGAGCAGTGGGCGTTGTCCGGGGTTCTCTGCTCGGTGTCCCCATCGGGTTCCCTTCATTTAGCCCTATGACCTCACTCTCGATCCTGTGTTTTTTTCATTAGTTGTCCCCCATAATAATTTGGTGTCCCAGACCTGTGGGTCCTCCCCTTAGGCTGAGGGGAGGCCCTTTAGAAGTGGGCGGGCTTCGCCCGCCCACCCCCGCTGGATGCCAATAGGGCCAATGAAGATCTTTCCAGAAGGCAGGGAGGACATCTAGGTTGATTGGGACACCTAAAGCCAATCAGGGGGTGGCTGAAACTAGTTATAAACCTCCCAGTTAGTCAGATGGGCGTATGTGCCAGGAGCTGTAGGAAGAAACTGCACTGTTGGAGAGACTGAGCAGTAGAAACCATATCAGGCACAAAGAATGAGGTCCTGAGGTAAGGGTGAAGTGGATATTGAGGAAGTGGGAGCTGCTGTGGGGAAGTGGCTCTAAGGGAATTGTACATGTCCTGTTTCTTAAAAAGTCAGTTAACGTAGCCGATACTACTAGGGTCCCTGGGCTGGAGCCCAGAGTAGAGGATGGGCCTGGGCTCCCCCCTGATTAATCACTGAGACTGGGAGACAAGAGACTGTGCAAGGGAGGTTAGCTTCTCCTTGCTTCACTTGCTTGCTTAAGACAAAAATGGCTCAGTAGGCTGTGACCCTTCTCTCTAGAGAGAGAAGGGCTACATGGAAGGTTACAGTGAGCCTCTGAGGCTAGCGAAATCTGCCAGGAAATGCAGGACCTACAGAGATAAGGACAGAGCTTTGTCACACTAGGTAGATTAGGTGTGAATGTAAATCCAATCTGGTCCTGAAGCCTTTCTCCCCAGCTCATCACTAGCTGTCAGGGAGAGCTCGTTTAGACTTTGCTTACAAATCATAATTTGAAATTATTAGGTTGGCCAACATCACTGAAATGAATGCACTGACATTGTCATAAAAACCAACAGCTGTATAAGGAAGCTAGTCTATTTTCATATTTTTCAAATCTATTATACTTTTTCAGACGTATTTTATCATACACTTTATATGCTTTTAAAGTGTGAATTAATGTTTCAATTTCAATTCAATTTCCAAACAATCACTAAATTGGCAACACTGCATGTAACTAGTTCACAAAACTGGGGGGAGGGAATATTGGGGGAATTCAGGGGCGGGTGTAGGGAAATCCCTGACTTACAGTGCTGTGTTTTCACTTTCAGACACATTACGTACAGAAATATCTTGACAGAAGCTGTTACCAATTGAAATATCTCTTTCTGAAACCTCAGTCAAACTTATTCTTGTGAAGAGGCTTAGGGGAAAGACCATTTAGATAATCTGTCATATCAAAATCCAGGTTCTGCCTAGTCTAATATCTACAACTTTACTCTGTATACTTTAGGAAGTAACCTGTTTCAGTAATTGGTTTAGCTGAAGTGGGGCTGACAACAATTAGCTGTAAGTGTAGACAAGAACAAACCTAGATTAGTGCCTCCACCTTAAAGTTTTTGAAACCGATAGTCTCATTTTTTTTGTCTTCACCTATTTCCTTCATTTGACTATTTCTTGTTTGTCCATTACATTGTTAAACATATCCTGAAAATGTACATGTTTCCAGTTTGTATTGATAATACACAATGTCTTTGTTTTCTGTTACATCAAATCTTTCAGTAAATAGGGAAGAAACTTTAATAATGACTATACTTTCACAAAGCCTCTAAGTTTTAGTGTGGAACTGAAAGCAAGGGGAGAAATTCTGAAACATAACTGTAAATAGCTCACAACTTTGCTACTTTCAGAATGATGGACCATCTGCAGTACAAAATTAATCATGGGGGGGGGTCCTTAACATGTTCTAACAGTGTCCCTATATCATACTCCAAACTTTCATCTGAGTTAGAAGATGGAACCATATTTTAATTTTGGGGGATAACTGCCATGTTGTAAGTGTGGTTTCTTCAATACAGTTCACTTTGCAAGGTAGATGGGCCCTATGTTTATGACATCAGGTACCTGTGGCATAATGACAATGGACAATAAAACTCAATCTAACCTCAAAATTTGTATTTTTAAATCCTTCCTTTTTTTTACTCTAGTAAACTGTAATACAAACACTGCTGTGAATCCAAAATTACAACCCAAACCAGACTGCTATCAAGTACTCACTCAGGAATGTCACATAAATGAAAATGTTGGAGTTGATTCCCATTTACAGTATGACCCCTTTGCAGTGCACAGGCAATGTAAAGGGGTATTCAAGTGGGTGTAAGTGTTGTGACACCATGCCCCATATTCTTCATAGAAATAGTTATAATATGATTATAGTACAACTATGATGTATTTTGTGCAAGATAAGGCATCATTGGAAAGGTTATGATTTTCTGAATGTGATTAACCTATTTGTACGTATCATTTCTGTATCTGAAGTTAGGAATACTGACTATGTATCAGTTACAAATGGGTTTACACCTGGGGAATGCCCACCAGACAGAATGCAATCAGTCTGGATGGGCCATTAGGAAAAACAATAGGTCTTTGAAGATGCTAATCTCCCACCTTCCTGTGGATGCTGAAAATAGACTTTGAGTTATGGCTTCAGGGTCATGTGATCATGTCACTTGATACTGGACTCCATAATAAAATTAGTACTTTTCCAGGCTGCAGTCGTGCTGGAAGACAAAGAGTTCCTGCCACATGTAAAACACATTTAAGGCAGGGGAGTGACATAATCATCAGTAGTTCTTTGCTGAATCCCTGCCCAAGATGACTGCTGTAAATACCCAAGACTGAAGTAGGGAAGAAAGGACTGAACCTAGGCTAAAGTGTGTCTGGCTTGTGAAAGAAATACCTGGAGTCTTAACCTGAAAGCAAGAGCAACTTTCCTTCAAGAACCTCTGCAATCTGCATAAAACAACATTAGGGAGAGAATTTGTTAGTTATAACCTATTTCTTTAATATGTTAAGCTTAGCTTGTGTGTTAGTTTAACGTGCTAGGTAATCTGCTTTGATCAGTTTGCTATCCTTTATCACTTAAAATAATCTTTTGTAGTTAATAAACTTGTTGTTTGTTTTCTTTAAAACCAGTTTGTGGAATTCATAACTGGGAGGCAAAAAGCTGTGCATATCATCTTCCACATTGAGAGAGGGAATGAATTTCATGAGCTTATCCTGCACCGTTCTCTGCGCAGTGCAAGATGGTGTAATTTTGGGTTTTCACTCCAGAGGAGGGTGTGCACTTGAGAATCTGGGCAGTTCCTTAGCTGAAGTTTTCCCATGCAGGGGCTAGTCAGAAAGCCTGTTTACATTACAACAGCTGGGTGTGTTCCTACCTGTGTGTGTGTGTGTGTGTGCTAATAAAGTGTAGTCTGAAGCCTGAGGGAAGGTTTGACTGGCTTGCCTTACCAGAACAGTGTAAAGAGAACCCAGGCTCATGGGACAGGGGGCTCAGTGGTACCTCAGTTTCAAGTGGCACCATGGGGGGAACCTGTCACATATGTAATTTATAGTTTTATACTGCCAGAGGTCTGTAAAGGGTCTCTAGCAAAAATAAGAATTTGGCCCATATAGGATAATGCTGAGTTAGCCCAGATGACTGGCACCTAGGTCTGAGCACCCAGATTAGCCAAGTCTGAGTACAAGCCTTACCTGCATTGCTGTGTCTCTTTCTCGATCTCACCGATGTGTATCCGGGGGCATATTCTGGTTTCTTCTGTGCTGAGATGCTTTAGGATTCTTTCCCAGTCAATTGTGGAAGAACTTGTCTGTCCTTTAAGGGGAATTGTGGGAAGGCATTGAAGGACTATCAGCATTCAAGTGACTTATCTTGCCCCCTCACTGCAATATGGGCAGGTTCAAGTCCAAGGTAAAGTGGAGTCTGGGGTTTAACCCACTCCCTCAGCCTAGTAAACTAACCCCCAGGTCAGAGATTTTTGTGTATGAACAGTTAGTACAGTTTGGGCTAAAACCTGGGTTAACTCTGCAGTGAAGATATACCCTAAAAGGCTAACTTGCAAATGTAACAGAATACCATACTAGGTGAAGGCATAGCCTAAAGTGTAGGGAAGATGGTGACTCTACCCTTCACTACCTAACTGCAGTGAGGAAAAATGAGATTCCATATTCAAAATATAATTTTATACTGTACAAAATAAAGGATTAAAAATGACTGACTTGCTGGAGATGTTTAGTATAGTGTGAAGTTGTCTGGGGCTGATCTAGAGTGTAACAATGTTTTTAAAAGCCAATATTATGCCCCTTCCATGCTGCCAGAACAACCTATAAGCAGAAACACTTTTTTTTTTTTTTTTTTAAATTTAACATGCTAGAACATATAAATGGAAGTTCAGGTACCAACTGTTGTAGAGTATTCATTTCTGTTACCTTATTGTGTTATCAGACATGGTGTCAGAATGATACTCTTAAACAAGATCCATAAACAGATGGTCATTATAAACGCAATTCAGCAAGGAGGAACAATTAGATCTCAGACTTCTTTATTTGTATTGTTTAAGCATGGGAACAGTCAGGGAACCCACCTGAGATCTCCCTGTAGACAAATTACATATGGTGCACCTTTTTATGCATAAGCATTAGTGAGATAGTGTACTTATGATGCATCTACTATGGAAGGGTCAAAATATTATCTTCAACTTTAAAATTCAAGAAGGCAGGTGATGGGAAGTCATATGAGAGAAGGAATTTAGACCCATCTACCCATCCTAATTCTAAAATTACAATAATAAACCTCTTGTACATTTATATCAAACATCAGAAATAGCCACTAATGGATGGATAGCAACTTAAAATCTTAAATGTAATTTTTAAGTCTTTTCTCAATAGATATTTTTTTCACTTTGGATCAGTATATCCTTGGGCCCTATCAGCACTACAGAAGAAGTGTGTAAAGTGTCTCTGACATAGTTGCACCTAACACAGCTTAGTGCTTCCATTCAATTGCACTTTTTCTGATGCTAGCCTTTCTAGTCCCCTCACACAGCAGAACCGTGTTTGCATCAGATATCAGTGCACTCTGGGAAAATCTGTTCCATATTACCTCAGTTTCTGGTGTTCATAAGTATTTTTAGGGTGCAGTGTTCTTAGAACTACTAATTAAATATCACATTTTTAACACTATTATAGACAGGATGTAACATCTTTACGAACATGTTAGCTGTCATGGTCAATCTAAGGGCATGTCTTCACTAGCAACATTAAAGCGCTGGCCGTGGCTGTGTAGTGATGGCATAGCTCCCAGCATTATAAAAAAAACACCTCCACCAGGGGGATGGCTCCCTGCACTGTCTACACTAGCACTTTACAGTGCTGAAACTTGCAGTGCTCTGTGGTGGTGGGGGGGAGGCAGTTCACACCCCTGAGCGAGAAAGTTGTAGTGCTGTAAAGTGCCAGTGTAGACAAGTCCTAATGCTCCCTACTAGGTTTGAAATTGGGGTGAGTCATTCGTGCAAGCTTAACTGTGGTGCAATGCATCTACCCAGGGGGGAGGGTTGCATTAGGGTGTTAGAGCAAATTCCTTCACTCTCCCACTTCCCTGGTCCTTCTTGCATGAATAGAGAGCAACAATACCCGAAGTCCAAACATGCAAACAAATTGATGTTTATTAGGGTGAACTTCCAGCAAGCTTAAATCAAAGTTCCTTTTTCCTTACTTTTGAATCCCAACTTACTTCCTGTTTGCCCCTAATTTATATAGTAATATTCTTAGCTATACCTTAACCAATCATTCTAAAATTCACCTAACCAATCCTAACATTGTAACATGATTAGCTAACCAATTATATCCCACCACCTTAATTAGTTTACACCCACCAAAATTAATTATACAGCAGACAGAAACAATCACAGAACCAGACAGTGACCATGCAAATAAACATAGCAAAGTAGGAACTATAATGACAAAACAATACAGAAGTGAGGATTTCACAGCTACATCTCTACAGACATAAGGATTTCCCAGCTGTTGTGTCCACTGACAGAAAACTATCAAACTAAATTTTCTTTTACATCTTCGAGGCTCTTCCTTTTCTCTGGAGGTGATGGATCGGATCACCTTCCTAACAGCCCCAGATTGCCTTATTTCAATATGGCTAGTTTGGAATGGGAGGATGTGACTGCATGCTTCGTAGCTTATGGCTGCCGCTTAGCCAAAGGCGTTGGCCTAAGAACAGGGCCTCAAATTGTCACAGAGAGAAGGCCCTTACACAGATTCTTTCTTTTATCTCTGTAACTAGTTAAAGTATAAACATATACCTAAATTCTTAAAGTATAGGCCTTTACATACAGGCTTGAATATCTATATCCTAACATAGAGTAGCTATATCCTTAGCCAAATTACACGTATTCTGATCACTTGGATCAGAATAAAGCCATCACTTCCCATTCCAGGATTAATCTTGTAGATTTCCCTTACAATTCAAATATACTTAATCACACAGTACAAAAATATAAATATAAATTAATCAGTACATATGACAGGTAGATCTAGATAAAAATAAGCATTGCCATATGAGGTGTTGAAATTTTTATAGTGGGGGGTGCTGAAAGCCATTGAACAAAACAGTAAACCCTGTATTTGATGGAAACCATATATTTGGTTATTACTACTTCAAGCCAAGGGGTGCTGCTGCAGCCCCAGCACCCGTAACTCCAGCATCCCTGCATCCACATTGATCATCAAAAACTCTCCCTTTATTCATATTTGTGAAAGGTTAATTTAAAGCTTAATTGGAGCCATTCAGATGCTAACCTTGATGCATTAAACAAAACAAATCAAATGAAGAATTAATACATTTGTCTCCATAATATCCTGATCATTCTGCTTACTTGTTATATCCTTTCCTGTCCCATTTCATCTGTCTTGTTAAACCCATAGATTGTAACTTTTTGAAATGTGAGTTGTTTTAACATATGTTAGTATAGCCTAGCAGAATGGGGCTTTTAGACACTACCAGAATACAAATTATTGCAATTATTATGAACAATGGGATCATAAACCTCTAATGGCCTGCATACATAATCCCTAAGAGCCTAAGTACACTAGCTTTGTGTGTCAGGGGTTGTCTATATTGTAGCAACAATTATGCTAGGTGACCTGTGTCTTTAAACCATTCTACAGGCATGGTCAGGCCAAACTTCAGTGAGGTCTACTAGGAAAAATGCAATGAATATACCTCTGGATCTAACAACAATGCACTTCAAACTTATTTTAAATTGCTGAGAAATATCTATCCAATAAGAGGCCAATTTTAGAGATTCCCTAATATGCTGGCAGATCAGGAGCCAGTTCATGTCAAGATCCCAGGCCTCACTGAACACTGACAAATGCATAGCTGGAAACCGCATAGCTGGAAACCAGTCTGGCTCACCTGTGGGTTAGTATAGTTAAAATAGATATTCTTGTTATAAGACTGTGTTTAGACTTTATGGAATGCTTTTAGGATGCTGCATGTATTAATCCTACTTATAATATCTGTATCCCATGCTATAAAGTAATTATTCTATAACTGCAAAATGTTCTGAAACACTGTAACTCACCAGATAAGAAAAAAGCTTCACCTAATACAAAATGCTGGATTCCTTCAGAAAGTGTTATTTCCTCTTGTCAGTCATGGGGAACTATTGGATTGGAATGGGCCATTGTGGAACAAAGACTTTGCTGATTGCTCCTCCCACCTACCTATAAACCGCTTATGTGCAGAAACACTCATCCTCTCATCTTGGACTCCAGGGAGATGGGGATAAAAATCCCTGACCAGAAGGAATTAGGGTCTTTTCAGGCTGTTTGGACTCTAAGGGTCAAAGTTCCTTAAACATAAGCAAGAGATCCCCAGGACTAACCTGGATTAGCCCTAATGGACATAGAGTTGCTGAAATATGTCAGCTCTCTATCACTATCTGAAACCTAAAACTGAAACTCATTTTTGTGTGTGTATGTTTGTTTTTAAATAAGTCTTGTAAATAAGCCTCGTTTCTTTTTCTAATCAGTTTATTAAAGGATTGGCTATCAGAATTGTCTTTGGTGTGAGATGGAAGATGCAAATTGACCTGGGGTAAGTGATTGGTCCCCTGGGACTGGGAATAACCTAAATATTTTATAATCTTGGGTGTAAAATGAACATCATTACAGAGTCAAGCTTCCCTGGGTGGGAAGATAGATGGGAATGGTGAAAAGGATTGTCTGTAATGCCATGTTAAGGCTGTATAGTGCCTGAGAAGTTCATTCTTTTTACTTGGTTCATGAAATCTAATTAGAGAACTCACCAGGGCTGGCTCCAGGCACCAGCGCAGCAAGCAGGTGCTTGGGGTGGCCAACAGAAAGGGGCGGCATGTTTAGCTCTTCAGTGGCAGGTCCCTCAGTCTCTCTTGAAGGGAAGGACCTGTAGCCAAATCACTGCCGAATAATGAAGTGGCGGCGGTAGAGTTGCTGCCAAAGTGCTGCCGACTGTGGCTTTCCCCCTGTCCCGCCACTTGGGGCGGCAAAAATGATGGAGCCGGCCCTGGAACTCACAACCTGTTTGGGGATTGTCCTCCTTATAAAATCTGCCCTGAAGTTGTTGATCTTGCTCATGCGCCACTCCAGACAGCATGATAACATACACTTACTAAATTTATGCAAAAGAATTGAAGTCCAGATTCTGTATCACTGAATTTAGTTTCCTCTACTTGTATGTAGATTTTGCTCAGCAGGTGGTCTGTAGCTTGCAACTGAAAACACTTACCAGCTGTTAAATTCTCACATAATTAAGCTTTTAAATTAGAACTATCTTCAATTTGCAGTTCAGATGCCCCTCTCAGATGGCTGAAAACCCATTTCCCAAGATGAAATCTAAAATTAAATGAACTATGCTGTTCCTAGAAGAGTGGAGGTGACCAAATAAAGAGTCTAATCCTGTAAACCCAGTATTTACATTGGTTGTCTTAAGTGGGACTACTCATATTAGTACAAGGGTTTTGGTTTAGACACCCCTCCCCTTTTTTTTTTTTAAATGTGAGTTCATGCAAACACATGGTTTGTTGCCATGTAAAATTGTGAATAAAGATATGGAGGAATTTTCAGTTCTTGTTGCATTTCCATTCTCTGCCACAGCTGAGGTTAGCAGGAGTGCTCAAACTGGGACACATTTCACATATAAGATAATGTGCTACTGGCCCCTCGATTCTGAAATTCACTCCCCTTCCACAAATCTGTTGGTCTTTCAGGCAAGCTGCAAAATCATCATCTTTTTGAGCAGGCCCTTAGGGAGGGATGAGGTGTCTAGCATTTCATTCAGATATGTGAGGGGTAAGAAAATTTCTATTTGGCCTGTAACACATTTTTGCTAGCTGGTGCTGTTATGAGTGTAAGGAATGTGCTGCAGCTTTCATTTTCATAATGATTTTTGCATGATATTTTTAACTAATCACAAGGGCACGTAGAGCCCAGGGCAGGCAGTATTTTATGAGTGCTATTTAAATTCAGATAAAAAACAAACATGAGGGTCCCAGGCTCAAAGGACAGAGCCAGAAATCTATGGTTGGGGATACATGGTGCTGGAGGGAAGATTGCCAAAAAATGGAAAACAGAAGTTAAACATGTCTGTTGAAATGGGAATTGATTTTAATCCTGCTTTTAGATTGCTTTTTGGCCAAATACAAAGCAGCAATGCTGTGTTAGAACAGAATCAGGATTGTCAGATTATATGGTATGAATGTGAAGAGATTCAAAGTATGAGTGAGGTTTTAAATATTGTTTCAACAAGACCAAAATGCTTAGACTGCACCTTCTGTCTTGAGATTCTCAGTGTTCACAAACTTGGAAAGTGTGTACCCCATTTACAGATAGGAAGAATGAGGCACATAGAGGTTAAGTGACTTGTCTAACATAACCGGAAGATAACTCTGTAAAATCTGGGATTACAAAACAAGTCTCCTGATTCCAAGTATTATTTTCATTTGTGATTATACACTATTAAAGCCCTCAGTGCTTGATGCAGTACAGAACACAAAATGAAGACAGTCCGTACCCTAAAGATTTTTACACTCCATTAGACAGTTGAGAATCTGATAGTCTTTTTCAGAATAAATTGACAATCTACTAGCAAATTTACAGTCCAAAGCCCTGATCCTCCAAACACTTACACAAGTGAGTAGTTCCACTGAACACAGGGGGACTGCTAAAGTGCCTGCAGAATCATGTTGTAATTATATCCAAATCATAAGACCTTAGTGCTTCCATCTTCATAAGAGAGATGCCATAAAAAGTACTTGTTAAAATTAATGGAAAAACAAGGGAGTCTGCAGATAAGTGGGACTTGGCAAAGTCTGCTGAAAGGTTGAGGAAAAAGACCAAAGCTGCATTCCAGGTGGTGGGAGCAGAGAAGGAATACTATATTAATTCTCCCTGCAACCACACTGATGTCCAGGAGATAATTTTATTGTAGATAAAACGAAAATACTCTATTATGTAACTCTGTCGTGAAGGGATGTTAAACATTTTTTGCTTCAGTTTAAAAAGTTAAGGAGTTTGTTTGTACTGCAGTGAGTGCTAACCAGTACAAGTAGATTATAACTCTTACTGGTACAGTACTCAACCTCCCCACACACACACACACTTTTTTCCCCCTTGACTAGAGCCCTGTGGAAGCAGATATCCACAGAGAGAAATTGGTATCTGCTGAACTGCAGGGCCCTCCCAGGAACTGCAGAGGTGAGAGGAGCAGAACATGGGGCCGCCGTTCCAAGGAGCCAGCGCCCCACGCCAGCAGCTCCTCCAGCACAACTGCATCTCCCATCTGGGGTCTGTACAGCCACACTGAAGTACAGAGCTGGGGGCAGGGCTGAGGGTGGTACACCCACATCAAAGGAGCTGCTGGTGGGAGGAGCTGGCTCCTCTGAGGGGTGGTCCCACATTCTGCTCCTTTTGCCACCCCTGTGCCAACAGAACTCCCGGTGTAGACACAGCTATGGTGTTGGAAGAGTGCTTCTGTCAGTGTAACTGTCATTCAGGGAGGTGGGGTTCCTACACTGACATCCTGGCATAGCTGTTCCTGACATACTATTCCCTTTACTTCCATCAGCCCCTGGACTTTTTGCATGGGCACACTCTAGTCCAAGCCCTGGTCTACACCTAAAACTAAGGTCAACCTAGCAACATCACTCAGGAGTGTGAAAAATTCAGAAAATTAAGCTGATCTAAGTCTTGCTTTAAACACATCTAGGTATTCCATTGACTAGATACCATCTCTCAAGGGAGAAGATTATGTACAGCAATGGAAACTCTTCTGTCACTATAGAAAGTATCTACAGGCACAGCTGCTAGGGCTGGCCTTACCATGAGGCGAACTGAGGCGGCTGCTTCTGGTGCCAGACTGGGGGTCAGGGGAGGTACTACTAGGACCCAGAGTGTAGAAAATTGTCTGCTGCTGGTGCATATGTATCTCTCTGCTCTAGATGCACAGAGATGATGGAGTGCTGTGCTGGAGGAAGGAGGGTACAAGAGACATAACAGGCAGGCAGGAGAAAAGGTGAGAGGGAATAACAGAAAGCAGCAGGAGCTGCAGGGGGAGAGAGGAAGAAGAGCCTCTTAGGTACCTCTCTAGGAGCACCCCCAGAATCCTGGACTGATTAACACCAGCTTCTCATGGAGCTTCCTGTTTCCTGCTGCCTCCCTGAACCCACTTGAGGAGAACAGGCAATCAACTGACATCGTAGGAGCCAGTTAGGCCCTTAAAATGCTGATATCTTCCCTCACTCAAGCCCTGCTACCAGCCTGCTTGTTTGTTCCCTTCAACTGAATGAGAGCCACTATAGCTGGCACAGAACAGCAGTCATGAGTGAAAGAAGAAAACGCCCATCTGGGGCAGCATTCAGAAAAAGAAAGAAAGCAAAGGAAGCTTTTCTACCTAAGCAGAAAGGAGCTCTCCTGAGAGACATAGACACAAATGTTCACGGTGAGCCTTCCGGCCCCAGTGAGGATGTGAGTGGTGAGGAGACATCTGATCTTCTAGTTAGTCAGAGTGCAGGTGACCTGGCAGGTACTGCAGCATCCATATCTCCATCTCAAATGGATGTAACCATGCACATTCAATAAGAAAAGTGTAGATCAGAGAAGAGTGTGGTGGAGGCACAAGAAACAGCTGCTGCTGAGTTTAGTTCCTTAAGTCTAGATGATCCAGGGCTGTGGACCCACTTGAGCAGTAGCCTGAGGGACTTCCTTGTACTGCATGGGCCACAGCAAGTGGAAAAACGTCATGTTCCCCAAAGACAAGGAAAATAGAAGTTTCCATCCAACACATTACTGGTGTGAAATACCCAGTGGTGACCAAGTGGAGAGGCCATGGCTTATGCACTCAAAGCCAGAATGCTGCATACTGTTTTTGTTGCAAACTCTTCCAGTCTAATGTCCCAGCCACACTGGATTCTACAGGAAAAAAGGACTGGAAAAATCTGGCTAGAAATCTGGCATGCCATGAGAAGCAAATCACCAGAGAGCATTCCATAGGTGGAAAGAGCTTGAGATGAGTGTGATGGGTTGGATCACAGAAACCCTCTTAGGATCGGCCACCTAAAGCACCACTTTAATTATTCAAACAGATAAAAATGCCACTGTTTACTATGCAGACAAGAAAAGTTACATTTGCTGTTCAGGCATTTGAAAGTTAAGTGTTACTTAAAATTTTTGAACAAGGCATTTTAAGTTCTTCTTTATTGGGGTAGGTAGCAGAGCAGTACCATGAGAGGAGTAGAACAGGAAGAAGGCAGAATTGAGACCTTTCAAAGTTTTGGCCCAAGCGAGGGGGCATGAGGTGGGGAGCTCAAATGACGCCCCCAGGTGCCAAAATGTTGTGGGCCGGCCCTGACAGCTGCAGCACCATTGCTATGTCACTGTAGTATCTGTAGTACAGAAATACCCCAGTGCTTCTTGCCTTGCATTGCATAGTCTGGAAAAGTGGGCTTGGACATTGTGATGGGGGCAAATAAACCCCACACTAGCATGGAAGGGGTAAGGAACTGCTTTTGGGCTGGAAGGGCCCTGCCCCTCCATACCTGCATATCATGCCAGCACTGGAGGAAAAGTTAAAATCGAGGGAACTCCCCTCAGACCCAAGCAACCCTAGCCTAGGAAGGGAACAAACAGTTGAGACTTCTGCCCTGAAGACTTGCAGAGCCCCTGCCCTCACAGAAGGAGAGTGCAGGACCCCTGAGCTGAAAGGGAAAGAACGTAATGCCTCTATATAAATCCATGGTACACCCACTGCAGATCTGGTTGCCCCATCTCAAAAAAGGCATCTTAGAACTGGAAAAGTACAGAGAAGGGCAAAAAAAAACAACTAGGGATATGAAACAGCTTCCATATGAGGCAAGATTTAAAAAGTCTTTTCAGCTTGGGAAGGAGACAACAAAGAGGGGATATGATAGCAGTCTTTAAAATCTTGTCTGGTGTGAATAAGGACATGTTACTTTTCCTCCTTCATGTAACACAAGAACTAAGGGTCACCGAATGGAATTTATTAGGCAGCAGGTTTTAAAAAAAAGAAAAGGAAGTACTACTTCACACAATGCACAGTCAACCTGTGGAACTCATTGCCAGAGGATATTGTGAAGGCCAAACTATAATAGAGTTCAAAAAAGAACTAGATAAGTTAATGGATGATAGGTCCATCAAGGGCTATTAGCCAGGATAGGCAGAAATGCAACACCATACTGTGAGTGACTCTAGCCTCTGTTTACCAGAAGCTGGGTTTGGACGACAGGGGATGGATCACTTTATTACCTGTTCTGTTTATTCCCTCTGCAGCACTTGGCACTGGCCACTGTTGCAAGACAGGATACTGGGCTAGATGGACCATTGGTCTGACCCAGTGTGGCATTTGTATGATACTTACACTGGAGCCCCACGGAACTCTGGAGTGGATGGTGACACTCCAAGGGCCTTTCTGAAGTAGGGCAGGCACATATCCTGGAGAGAGCTGCTTACTAGTTTTCTTTTCCATTCTTTTGTTTAACCCCCTTTACTGACTGCTAGCAGTTCTGTGGTTCTGCCTGGAATCATGGGAGGGGATGAGACTCCAGAGGCCTGCTAGAAAGACACCCTGTAACACCTGCTAGGGTGCGGGATAATTGGACTACATGTGCTCCCCTTGTAGCTCCTCAAGGGGGGGCTCTACCACGGACAGGTTTGTGACTTGCATTAACTCCTTTTGTGCAGCTGCTCTGCAAAACAAAGGAACTTTAGAAAAGTTAACTGCCCATTCAGACAAAGGAGAGTGCTTGAACTCATACAATCCCCTCAACCACTGTCTAGGCATGGAACTGCATTGGGTAACTTTAATTCTTTCTCTGTCTGGTGAGTTTGGTCCTGAGTCCTTATACAATGATGACTTGTAACCTTCATGACAGTAGCAACTCCAGTCATAACAATAGATATAATAAAGTTTGTCTATATAAAAGATAAATTCAGCCCATCTATTAACTCAGATTTTCATGCCTACATTGCTTTTCTTTCAGAGATTCATGTCATACATTTAAGTGAATAAAAGTTTTCATTTAGCTGGGCTGTCTGTGTGTCCTTTTTACATGTATACTATTTTCATTATAGTTATTTTTCAGAAGAGTAGGTTAGATTTAAAATGTAATTTGCAAAACAAAATTGCAGGGTACAAGCAAACCCAGCCTAGTAATGACTTAGTTTCTGTTAAATCGCAGGGATGATTCTGAGCTGGTCTCTATCCAAACAAACCATCAAATATCATATCATCTAATTTGGATACACCCGGGGCGGCTCTAGGAATTTTGCCGCCCCAAGCACAGCAGGCAGGCTGCCTTCAGCTGTGTGCCTGCGGAGGGTCTGCTGGTCCCGCAGCTTTGGACCGAAGCCGCAGGATCAGCAGACCCTCCGCAGGCAAGCTGCCGAAGGGAGCCTACCTGCCGTCCTCGCGGCGACTGGCAGGGCGCCCCCTGCAGCTTGCCACCCCAAGCACGCGCTTGGCGTGCTGGGGCCCGGAGCCGCCCCTGGATACATCACTTAGACACAAATATAAAAAACCTCTAAATCTAATTTATTATTCGCAGTATAACTATAACTGCTTTGGCCAAACCACTATAAAACAGTAACCTATGACTCTACAACAGTGATGATACATAATTTTATCAAACTAAAATCTCTAATTACAGAAATATTGTATATTATAATTAGCAATTTCTAAGGTGCTTCTAACCCCAAATTACCTGCTGTTCAGTGCAATAAAGAACAATTAGAAACTGAAATACTAAGAAGTTAATGTCTTAACATTACTAGCGTATAGATGCATCAAAGGTACATATTGTGCAAAAGTGTGTATATATATTAAGGAAATCCCATCACAAGACTCCCCCTGCACATTCTGTCCTTTTCTATCTACTTTGTTTATTTTTTATGGTGTTGTAAGAGAAGTGTTGAGTGTGTCTGTGCATTCAGATATTCAGAAAATTGCAGTTACTCTATTAATACTTTATGGCATCTTTTATGCAAAAGATCCCAAAGTGCTTTACAGAAAGTTGTACAGGAATTAATTAATCTATAATTGAAATGCAGCTACCTCTGGGGAAGAAACACAGCTGTTATTCTGTGCCAGAAATTTACTTAACTATTACTTTGAAAAGAAATGAGAAATATTATATCAAGTTGAAACCACAATGAAAATATAAGTAGATTGTAAATATTGGTATCTGATTTAGAATTTAACCAGAGCATTGACATGTCCTGCATAATGTGGGATTTTTCAGAGAAAAGTTAACATGATATACAAGTAACCTCCGATTTATCAGGTTTAAGAAAATATTAAAAACCAACAGATGGTTACATTGCTCTAACACACATTGCTTTTGAATCTTGAGGTTAGATACTCCCTGAAGGGGATGAGTTATTTCCTAAGCATGCTCACTGATAAGAAACCTCAGATTATTCATTGCAAAACTCTTACATTCCTAACATAAAGGTCTCTGCATGATGGAAGACTAATACATGAAGAAAAAAGTGGAGTAAGATTATTTTATTTTCAATCATCAATCAAATGTTATAAAGGATGTGTTATGCAAGGCCCTGGGACATGCTCTCACTCTTATTCGTGGATTCATAGGACCAGACTCTCAGCTGGCGTAAAGTGGTGTGGCTCCACTGAAATCAATGAAGCCATGCAGATTAATACCGGTTGAGGAGTTGATCCATAGATTTTTAAGGCCAGAAGGGTCCATTATGATCTAATTGTACCTGTTCCATAAAATAGTGTTTTACCTGGTGATTTCTGCATCTAGCACAAGAAATTGTAGTTTGAACTAGAGTGTATATTTTATAAATATTTGTATTTTACAAAGATTTAGTCTTAACTTAACAAATCCACATATTGAAGAATTTACCTCATCCCTTAGCAATCTATTCCAATGCTTAATTATCTTCAGTGTTAAAAATTTACATCTTATCTCTAATTTGAATTTTGCTGACTTCAGCTTCCACTGTTGGACCTTGCTATGCCTAGGTGTGTTAGATTAAGGATTGTGAACAAGTTGACTCTTAACCTTCTCTTCGCTAAACTAAATAGTATCAGAAGGGTAGCCCTGTTAGTCTGGATCTGTAAAAGCAGCAGGGAATCCTGTGGCACCTTATAGACTAACAGACATATTGGAGCATGAGCTTTCGTGGGTGAAAACCCACTTCGTCGGATGCAGTGGGTTTTCACCCACAAAAGCTCATGCTCCAATACGCCTGTTAGTCTAGGGTGCCACAGGACTCTTTGCTGTTTTTAAACTAAATAGATTAGTCTCTCACTGTAGGTGTGTTTTCCAAACTGTGAAAATTTTCTTATAGCTCTTTTTTGATCCTTCTCCAATTTGTGTACATCTTTTTAAAAATGTGGACATTATCCTTGGAGACAATATTGCATTTGTGGTCTCATGAATGCCATATACAAAAATAATTGGAGTCTCAGAGTTTAAGGCCAGAAGGATCACCAGATCATATAGTCTGATCTCCTGTATATCATAGGCCACTGACACCACCAAGCACCCACACACTAAACCCCATAAGCCCATCTTCCATTCCTGCTTGATAGTCCCCCGTCTATACATCAAGGGATTATGTTTTTGCCACAGCATCACCCTGGGAACTGATGTTCATCTGGTTATCAAAGTCCTTTTTGGAGTCACTGCTTTCCAGGATGCAGTCCCCACCTTTTTGTAAGTATGGCCTGTGTTCTTTGTTCTTCTATGATTTACCTTACATTTAGTTGTATTAAGAAGCATGTTGATTGACTGCACTCATCTTACCATATGATCCAACCTGCTCTGTATCAGTGCATCCTTGACATAATTTATCACCCCACCAATCTTTGTGTCATCTACAAACTTATCAGTAATGATTTAGTATTTTTTCCAATTCATTGATAAAAATATTGAATAGCTTCCTCTGCCTCCATTTAAAAAAAAATGGTTTTTTGGTTTTGCTTTGTGCACCCATGCCTTTTTAAATCTTTCAAAAACATGCTTGAAACTTAACATTTGTCCCACCAAATAATAAATAGGCAGTATGGCATTACGTTTTGGGAAGGTATCTAATGGGACATGATACAAATCCTAAAATTATCCCATCTTGTTCAATATCTTCACTAACTACAATGAAGAAAAGTCAAAAGCACATTAATTAAATTTGAGGACGACTCTAAATTAGGAGATGTGGCAAACACCAGGGAAGATGTACCCTAGGAATAGTAAAGAAAGGGAGTTAGAGAGATTAAAAAAAAATGAGCAGAAAGTAACAATGAGATTCAACATGGAAAAATATAAACTAATCTGAAATCTACATATTCAATGAGAGATTCTTAGGCCATGTAACTTGCATCAAATAAAGTTTGTAGTGTAGACATCAGCATGGAGCCACCACAGTGAGTATGCATACTTGGCTCTTTGCACTAGCGCTGTGTGTATTCACTAGGAGTGCCTGAGATGATGCACAGTGAGGTGCACCATGGGTAGGTATCCCCGTGTACAACTTGCCATTGTCAAGTGCACTGTGTTTTGCATGATGGGGCAGGGATCACAGGGAGTGAGAGACCAAGTTCCTATCACACACCTTTTTCCATCCCATAATGCCATCCCTATGCCATAATTTTCATGCCTTTGAGTTAAAATCCCACAAACCCACTTGGCACTTATCTGCCATCTCTGACAGAAGCCTGGAGCCTGTAAAGCTCCGTGCTATTGTCATGAGTGTTGCAAACACAGGATGTACGATTTCCCCCCCCTATTTCCTGTTGGGGCTCCTGGGCCTTTCTTCTGTCCACTCTTCCCTTCTTCATACATTCTGAAATATTCATCCTCCAGGCCCTCCATTCATGGCCCAGTACAGCACTGGCTTAAAGGGTCTCACTGTACATGTCATCCTGAGTCCTCTTCCTTCCCCTCCTTACCTGGCTCAGGCATTCCATGAGTGTGGAAGGGGAACCCCTCAAGGCCACAGATAAAACATACAGAGGTACCATTATCAGCACAGTCACAGCAAAAGTCAAGTTTCAGAACTCCCTTCCCTTTGACTCCCATGTAGAGGAAATAGAGAAAATGGACTCCTGTGTCAGTTGGTTTGAACTCTGACACTGTAGTAACTGTTATCTGGAGACAGCAGCAACAATCCCATGTAAGAACACCCTTTGGTGCACTGGTGTCATACACAGAGCAGTATGATCTCATGCCTAGATGGCAGTATACTGAATTTGGGTAAGACTAATAAACAACATGTGGGACAGTATTATGTTTATAGCCTGGACTAACAGTGTCAGTATAGTGTGTCAGTTTATATGTTGAAAAAAATATATTCCTGGTGGAGAGGGCCAGTACTGTGTAGTGATGAACCATCAATGGTATTTTTATGGTCAATTGAAGCACAAGACCTCAAATTCAAAATTTGTATTATACCAAAAAGGCATATATATAGATTTGCCGTATGATCAATGTCCCCTGAACCTGTTATCTTCACTATATTGTGGTGTATGCATCAGAAAATCAGGGCTTTAAGCAAAAGGTATCAAGTACTACCCCACATATTTCCTATGGGAAATCAATCCCAAATTATATATGCACCAAAAGAACCATTCAACCTCAGGTAATCACTCAACCTCAGGTAACAATACAAATAACTGAATAATTATGTTTTCATTTGGCCTGCAGTTACAGCAAGGGTATAGCAGGTACCAGAACACCCTTATGCAACTAATCATCCCAGACAGTTAATCACAGCCTAACAAATTTCTTAGCCTTGTCCTGGAAATCCAGTAAGGCCCTAAATTTATGTGATAGGGTTTATTAATAATCGCCCTATCAAAGGGACGGTGGGACTTGTAGCCTATACATAAGGCATAAGTATAAGTTAAAGTAGTAAAGCAATGAGCCTACAATCTCAAGACCTGTAAAATAATAGCTGAGCTAAACTAATCAAGGCATAAGGCCCAGAAAGCCTTAACATAAGCAGCTATCAAAGAGGAACCTTAGAGCGTAAGGTATCACAATATAGACAGCTGCTAAACTGCTGACAGGTAACCACAACATCTAGTTTATGCCAGTTTGAGATATTTTAAAGTTAGGAAAATCAGCAGATGCCCAACCACAAAGATGCTATGGTAACTAATTGATGTTTATGCTAATAAGCTTGAGGTAAAAGGATTAGTAACCTATGGGAGAAAGGCACCCCAACATTAGTAGGGTGAGGAAATACAAATAAGGAAAAGGGGAGAAACCTCTACTGAATATGCATTAGGCATAGTGATGTCAGCTAAAACATTATAAAAGTTATAGCCTGGTCTGTGTGCTTTGGGAGATGTAACTCTTGGGAGATGCCAGGATGATGACCACTGGTTGATGGTAATAGTGAGTCTGATGATGAGGAAGATAATGATTAACATTTCAAGTTGTTTTGCAAGGAATGGTGTGAGTGTATGGATGCTCAGATGCACATTCTATATTATCTCTATCTACCCTGCTGTGTTGGAGTGTTTTCAACTTTGCTAACTGTGTTAATAAAACTTTTACAAATACAGAGGGTTTTTCCTAGGTGTGAGTGTTGCAACTGGTGCACATTGGGGTTACCAACTGAACAGTAATTTTAATAATACTAGGCCTGATTTTGAGACAAGAACCTGTCACATCTCAAGAGCACCAACTGGGATGTTAAGTCATCAATATAATTAATATACAATCAATAGATCAGGCAACTCTCCCCTAAAGTTTTAAACAAGATACAGTAACTCCTCATTTAACGTGGTCCCACTTAACCTTATTTCAATGTTACGTGGCTGCTCAATTAGGGAACATGCTCATTTAAAGTTGTGCAATGCTCCCTTTATAATGTTGTTTGGCTGCCTGCTTGTAAGATTCTGTGGAAGAGCAGTGACTTTACAAGGGAGTATTGCACAAGTTCCTCTTCTCCAGCACTTCCCCCACCACCAAACAGCTGTTTGGCGGCCCTTAGGACTTTCTAGGAGGGAGGGGGAGGAGCAGGGAAGCGCCTCGTCTCCAATCCTCCCCCTCCCTCCTGGAAAGTCCTAAGTGCCACCAAACAGCTGTTTGGCAATGCTTAGGACTTTGTGGGGGAGGGATGTGGCGTGCTCCAGAGAGAAGGTGGAGTGGGGGTGGGAAGAGGTGGGCCTGGAATGGAGTGGAGACAGGAAGAGGCAGGCCTGGAGCATTCCCAGCAAAGTCCAAGCCTGTTCTTCTCTGGGGAAGCTGCTGCTGCAAAGGTGCTTCCTTGCCTGCAGCAGGCTGTGCCTGTGTGGGGTAAGCCAGGGTACTTCCCAACCAACTTGCCCAAAAATTTCCTTGAAACCTAACCCCCCGCATTTACATTAAATGTTATCTGAAAATTGGATTTGTTTAACATTGTTTCACTTAAAGTTGCATTTTTCAGGAACATAACTACAACGTTAAGTGAGGAGTCACTCTATGCTTATTGACACTTCAGTTTCAGAGTGCTTGCGCACAGCACTGCTCTCCAGTCTCAGCCATGGGGAGTATGGCTTGCCAGAGGTGAGGGGGTGAAGAAATGAGTAGGGAATTTTTTGGTTGCATGAAACAATAGGAGTATAGGGCAATGGCACTGAGTACTAACACTTTCCCACAGGTGGTGGTGGTTTTAGATCAAGGGTGGGGCAAACATTTTGGCCTGAGGGCCGCATTGGATTTTGTAAATTGTATGGAGGGCCAGTTAGGGGAGGGGATTGTGGTCTGGCCCTCCCCCAGGACTCCTGCCCCATCCAACCCTCCCTGTTCCCTGATGCCCCCCCCAGACCCCTGCCCCATCCACACATCCCTGCTCCCTGTCCCCTGACTGCCCCTGGACCCCCGCTGCCCCATCCAAACCCTCCCCTCATTCCTGATGGCCCCCCTGGGACCTCTGCCCCTGACTGCCCCCTTTCCTCCCCAACCCCTATCCACAACCTCTGTCCCCTGACCACCACCCCAAACTCCCCTCCCCTCTATCCAGCTCCCTGCCCCCTTACCGTGCTGCCTGGAGCACTGGTGGCTGGCAGCGCTACAGCTGCATTGCCTGGCTGGAGCCGGGCTACATTGCTGGTATCACCATGCAGCACAGATACTGGGTCAGGCTGGGCCTGCAGCTGCGCTGCCCCAGGAGCTCACAGCCCCACTGCCCAGAGCATAACACTGGCAGTGGAGTGAGCGAGCTAAGGCTGTGGGGCAGGGGGAACGGTGGGGGAGAGCCTGGGGCTAGCCACCAGGGGCAGGAGCTTGTGGGCCAGGCAGGATGGTCCCGCGGGCCGTACTTTGCCCATCTCTGTTTTAGATGATACCTCATTCCTCAGGGTAACAAAGGCAGTGAGAGCACAGCTGTTGCTGGAGTCCAGAAGCCATTCAGGCCTGTATGCTGCTAACCTGTTTACTGCAGTAGAACCTGCAGAGGAAGAAATAAGGCTGTCATCCTTATAAACTTTCAGAAGAGGATTGCAGAGTACCTCCTTGGAAGTTTCATTGAGACCTCTCAGGAGGATTCAAAGGACATCCCTGGGTACACAAACAAATTGCTCCACATTCCAGGCTCCAGCCTAACTCTAAGGGAATGAAAAGCAGGTAACAACCTCTCTTTTGTACTGTGACCTCTTCTAGTACTAGTAAATTAGTGAAAAGTCAATAGCTCTGTCATACTACACTAGAGTCTAGCACCTTCAGTACATTAAATACTAATGGGAAATATATTCACACACTTACCCAAGGTTCCTTCCCTGCATCCAGCTAGCCCATGCGTGACTGCTGGGACCAGCTGAACTGTGGTCAAGCCTTAAACAGGTTCTGGCTAGTGGCATAGCTAGACCTCCTTGGTTGCATGTCTCCCATTATCCTTCTTCTTGCTGTTCATGGCAGGGCTCTGGCTTGGGCTTCTGGGAGGTATCCATGGTGGTCTACAGGGTACTAGTTGTAAAAGCAGCAGGTCTGTGGCTCAGCACTGGATTAATGGCTGGCCTCCCGGGTCTTCTGACATGTCTGACTTAATTCCTTCACTTTCACACGCATGGCTGCTGATCCCAGTCATACCCATTCACTTGAATCCCCCAGGCAATCTGCTAGTAGATGTCAATGTTTCTATGACTGCTTCGTAGCTGTGCCTGCACAGCCTCTTCTCCCAACATTCCCAGGAGATTCAATACCCTGATCTACTCCAGGTAGGAATGCATCTGGAGCATGTAGCTGGCCTGATCAGGTTGGCAGTTGTGCACAACAGGGGAGAGCTGCTAGATGTGCTTGCCAAGCTGGACAATCAGGGAAAGGCTTCCAGTCTCTGTGACCTCTAGGCAGTGGATGTCACAATTGAGACCAGAGTGGTCTGGTCAGTGTTGGGCATTGTGGGACAGTTGCTGAAGGACTGTTAGGATCAACATAGGTCATACAGTGTCTACATCTGCATTGTGTTGACATCAGTATGTCAACCATGGGTCAATGCCATTTGGAGAGGTGGTCTTACAGCATTGGTGAAATGGGGTACTGTAATGTTGGTGGGAGACACATTTAAGTGTAGACATATGCACAATTAAGTTAATGCAAGGTACCTTACATCAACCCAACTTTGTAGTGTAGACCAGGCCTTAGAAAGCAACAGTTATGTTGAGACTTATATGTATAACTCTGTAAAATGATGTGGGGGCAAAATAGGCTAATGCAGTTTTGGTGTATACATGAAGAGGTATCACAGTCATGCAGTAATAGTCTCTCTCTCTTTCTCCGTCTTTGGATTTGGGGTCTCTACACATGAAATTTAAGTTCAGTCTGGGCACTACAGTAACAGCAAAGGCTTTTCCCTCTCCACCCAGCATAACTGGCTTTCACATACTTTTCTCCCACCAGGATCCCTGCATCAGTTAGTGCACAGGATGGATGCACATTGGGTCAGAATTAAGGTTGCCTGAGTAACCATATAGCTGGCATTTCCTAGCTTTTGAATGCATGACTTTACAACCTAAATAATGTTCTTTTAACATAGCTTTTTTGTTTTGTATATATGTGGCTTGCCTAACAATGGATATATAAGGAAAGGGGAAAATAATACATCTACAAATATTTCAAAGATTAAAAGGTAAGGGATTGCTTTAGGATTTTGCTTTCAGTATGAAGAAGCTGAACCATTTTAGTGGGCAAAAGAATTGCCCTGCAAAAGTGTACTAGGTTGAATTACTGCTATGCAAGAAAGGGAAAAATGCTTATCCACGATGATTACTTGGGAAGACTATTAAGGCACTCTCCAGAGGGACCAGGGAGGCTGTATAATATCTGGTGCATGTGGAGTTCTACCTCTGGTAACCTTTCCTCAATGTGTTGCCAGAGACAAACAAATACTTTGAGGAAGAATTTGTAACTGTGAACCAGACATAGAGTTTTCTTTTAGATCAATTGTCAGCCTGTTTTACAGAGTTTGACCAGAGCCATCTTTATTTTTTTTTAAGAAGATTGGGTCTGTAAGAGGAAGAAAATCTCAGGGTTACATTGTACCCCAGGCTGCACAGCCATTGAGGGGCATAACACCTCCCTCAACACCTCTGAGTAGCCAGCTGTAGTTGGAACTGGGCACGTATTAGTAAACAGGTACTGTGTTCCTACTCTCCCTATGTAGGTGAGGGGGTGGGAAGAAGGTAGAGCCTATGCTTCCCTTCCCCTCTGTCCTCCAGTATGTTGGCCAGCACAGCTAAGGAGGCATGGTAGGGTGGTTGTGGTAGACTGCTACTAGTGAGGATTTATAGCAGATTATTTCTCTAAAGCAAGAGGGGAGAGAGGTATGTGATGGGGTGTTCATCTCACACTTGTCCTGAAGGGGTTAACATAGGCTAAGCAGGGCAATTAATCATACAGACCACAGTTGAAGGAGATCAGGTAGCTTAAGTAATCCACTGACTGAATAAGGAAAGAGCATGCCCAGCTGAAGAGGAATGAGCTAGGCTGAGGCCTGGTCTACACTATGAGTTTAGGTCGAATTTAGCAGCATTAAATCGAATTAACCCTGCAGCTGTCCACACAAAGCCATTTTTGTCGATAATCCTCCTCGAGGGGAATAGCGCTGAAATCAACACTGCCGGTTTGAATTAAGGTTAGTGTGGTTGCAATTCGACGGTATTGGCCTCCGGGAGCTATCCCACAGTGCACCATTGTGACTGCTCTGGACAGCAGTCTGAACTCAGAGGCACTGGTCAGGAAGACAGGAAAAGCCCCGCAAACTTTTGTATTTCGTTTCCTGTTTCCGCAGTGTGAAGAGCTAATCAGCACCGGTAACCATGCAGAGTTCATCAGCATAGGTGACCATGCAGTCCCAGAATCGAAAAAGGGCTCCAGCATGGACCATACAGGAGGTACTGGATCTGATCGCTGTATGGGGAGACTAATTCATTCCAGAAGATGGAATGCCAAAACATTTGAAAAAAATCTCCAAGGCCATGACGGACAGAGATCATAACAGGGACTCAACACAGTGCCACATGAAACTTAAGGAGCCAAGACAAGTGTACCAGAAAGCCAAAGAATCAAACAGACGCTCCAGGACAGAGCCACTGACATGCCGCTTCTACGGTGAGCTGCAGGCAATTCTAGGGGGGGCCGCCGCCACTACCCCAACCCTGTCCGTGGACTCCGATGATGGGGTACTCTCAGTCGCCATGCCTGAGGATTTTGCAGACGGGGAAGATGAGGAGGACGGCAAGGTTGAGGAGACCACACAGTACACCATTCTCTCCCCAACAGCCAGGATCTCTCTCTCACTCTGACTGAAATACCCTCCCAACCCAGTATCCGAGACCGTGAAGCTATAGAAGGGACCTCTAATGAGTGTACCTTTGTAAATATAAAACATGGTTTAAAAGCAAGCATTTTTAATGATTGATTTGTCCTGAGCACTTGGGATGCATTCATGGCCAGTGCAGCTACTGGAAAAGTCTGTTAATGTGTCTGGGGAATGGAGTGGAAATCCTCGAGGGACATCTCCATGAAGCTCTCCTGGAGGTACTTTTTGCAGGAGGTTTCTAGGGAGAGCAGCCTTATTCCATCCTCCGTGGTAGGACACTTTACCATGCCATGCTAGTAGCAAGTAATCTGGTATCACTGCATGACAAAGTCTGGCAGCGTATGGTCCCGCTGTTTGCTGGCATTCAAGCAACAGCCATTCTTTATCTCGCTGTGTTATCCTCAGAGATCGTTCATGGTAACCTGGTTGAAATACATGAATTTTAATTAAGGGGACATTCATAGGTGGCCGTTCCTACTGAGCTGTTTGCCTGTGGCTGAAAAGAAATCTTCCCTGCAATTAGCCAAGCAGTGTGTGTGTGTGGGCGGGGAGGGCACTGGCACTGAGCTGTTCATGTTTGGCTAGCAGGGATTGTCCCTGATACCAGCCACGTGGTGCAGGGAGGGTTAAAGTAGTCATCCCAGAGAAAAGGGGGGGGGTAGTTTGGTTTCTGCTGCTGCACGTTAACACAAAAACCACAGCCCTAAATGGGCAACTCAACGGGCTTTGCTTGGTATAGGAAAGGACGGTACTGCTGTTATGAAGGTTGCAGAAGTCGAAAGACTATTGCTTACCATGGCCTCCTGCAAACTGAATTCTGTTGCCTGGCATGTTTGATCTCAACACCAAAGCTGCAGGCACTCAATATAAGATGCAAAAAAATGACCTTGTACCAAAATCACATGCGTTATGTAATGTGAATAGTATTGTTCACTGTGAAAGAATATCCATTGTTCTGTAAGATGTATCTTTTGCAGCAGCAGGAAAAAAAAAGGGGGAGAGCTATTTAAATGTTTCAAGCCTCCCTCCTCCATCCCAAAGGCTCTCAGATAAGGTGGTGGGGAAAAAAAAAGCATGTGATAAAGAGTTCTGAGCTCATGCAGGCCACCCACACTGAAAGAGCTCAGCAGAAAGAGTGGAGGGACACAGTAGCATAGGACAGGAAAGCGGCCCGTGAACATGAGGAGAGGTGGCAGTAGGAAGATCAGAGGATGCATAAAGCAACACTGAGGCTACTGTAGGAACAAATGGACATGATTCAGCATCTGATGGAGGTTCAGGAACATAGACTCATAGACTTTAGGGTCAGAAGGGACCAATGTGATCATCTAGTCTGACCTCCTGCACAAAGCAGGCCACAGAACCCTACCCATCCACTTCTATAACAAACCCCTAACCTATGTCCGAGTTATTGAAGTCTTCAAATTGTGGTTTGAAGACCTCAAGCTGCAGAGAATCCACCAGCAAGTGACCCATGCCCCATGCTGCAGAGGAAGGCGAAAAACCTCCAGGGCCTCTGCCAAACATCAGCTGGAGAGACTGCTGCTGCAGCCCCTCTTTAACCACCCTCCCTCCTCCTCATGTTCCATAGCTGCCTCTTCACCCAGATGCCCAAGAACGTGGGGCATAGGCTCCAGGCACCTCAGTGGGCAGAAGGCTGTCATTTGACAAGTATTGAAGTGGCCTCTTCCTTCCCTCCTCTCCCACCCCACCCAGGGTACCTTGAGTTATCTCCCTATTTTTATATTTAATAAAGAATACATGGTTTTTAAATAAGTGACTTTATTTCCAATTTGTGATCAAAGGGGTGGGGGGGGAGGGTGGTTTGCTTACACAGAATTTTAGAATCAATCAAGGGCGTGGGTTTTCATCAAGGAGAAACAAACAGAACTGTCACACCGTACCCTGGCCAGCTATGAAACTGGTTTTCAAAGCTTCTCTGATGCACAGCGCTTCCTGATGTGCTCTAATTGCCCTGGTGTCTGGCTGCGCGTAATCGGCTGCCAGGCAATTTGTCTCAACCTCCCCCACTACCATAAGCATCTCCACCTTACTCCCACAGGGATTGTGGCACACATAGCAAGCAGCAATAAAGGTGGGGATACTGGTTTCACTGAGGTCTGAGTGAGTCAATAAACTGCACCACTGACCCTTCAGATGTCCAAATGCACATTCTACCACCGTTCTGCACTTGCTTAGCCTACATCTGAATAGCTCCTTACTACTGTCCAGGGTGCCTCTGTATGCCTGCATGAGCCATGGCATTAAGGAATAGGCTGGGTCCCTAAGGATAACTGTAGGCATTTCAACATCCCCCAACAGTTATTTTCTGGTCTGGGAAATAAATCCCTTCCTGCAGCCGTTTAAACAGACTAGAGTTCCTGAAGACGTGAACATCATGAACCTTTCCCGGCCATCCCATGTTGACGTTGGTGAAACATCCCTTGTGATCCACCAGTGCTCACAGTACCATTGAAAAGTACCCCTTGTGGTTTATGTACTGTCTGCCTTGGTGGTCCAGTGCCAAGATAGGGATATGCATTCTGTCTATTGCCCCACCAGAGTTAGGGAATCCATTGCAGCAAAGCCATCTACTATGACCTGCAAATTTCCCAGAGTCACTACCTTTGATAGCAGCAGCTCAGTGATTGCATTGGCTACTTGCATAACAGCAACCCCCACAGTAGATTTGCCCACTCCGAATTGATTCCCGACTGGCTGGTAGCTGTCTAGTGTTGCAAGTTTCCAGAGGGCTATCGCCACTCTGAACTGTGAGGGCTGCTCTCATCTTGGTATTCTTGCAGTTCAGGGCAGGGGAAAGCAAGTCAAAAGTTCCATGAAAGTGCCCTTACGCATGCAAAAGTTTCAGAGCCACTGGGAATCATCCCAGACCTGCAACACTATGCGGTCCCACCAGTCTGTGCTTGTTTCCCAGGCTCAGAATTGGTGTTCCATGGCATGCACTTGACCCATTAACACCATGATGTCCACATTGCCAGGGACCACACTTTGAGATAAGTCTGTGTCCATGTCCTCACTGTGCTGCTGTCACCTCCTTGCCTGGTTTTTCAGCTTCTGGTTCTGCATAAGTGTGTGAGGTGTTTACAATGCTCAGAACTGCTGTGGTGACCTGAATGGGCTTCATGCTTGCTGTGCTACGGCATCTGCACAGAAAAAAGGTGCGAAACAATTGTCTGCAGTTGCTCTCAGGGAGGGAGGGGCGACTGATGACTGTAGCTATCCCACAGTTCCTGCAGTCTCCACCAACCATTTGAATTCTGGGTTGAACTCCCAATGCCTGATGTGGCAAAAACATTGTCACAGGTAGTTCGAGTACATGTCATCAGCCCTGCCTCAATGAAAGCAACAAGAAAAAAGTCTCACCTTTTTTCACTGTCACCGTATGTCTACTGGATGCTGCTGGCAGACACAGTACTGCAGCACTACACAGCCACATCTCCTTGCCTTGCAGACAGCAGATGGTACAGTATGATTGGTATCCATCATTGTCATCCCGTGGGTGCTCCCGGCCAGCCTCGGTGAGGTCAGTCAGGGACACCTGGAAAAAAAGGGAATGACTTCAGGTCATTCTCTCTAAGTTGTGTGTAATGGAGATTCAGTCCTGCCTGGAATATCATGAGAGCTGGAGGCTTCTGCCTCAGGCTGCTCTCCCAGTTGGCAGCACTGCACAGTCACACCTACCCCAGCCTACCCCTTGCTCCCATGGCTCATGAAGCCTGGACAGCAGTAAGGAGTAGTTCAACTATAGGCTGAGCAAGTGCAGAATGGTGGTTCACTCTCCCTCCCCTCCCCGCTTTGATCTCTGCTTGCAGAGGCAATAACATCAGTGTTTCAAATTCATGCATTCTTTATTACTTCATCACACAAATGAAGGGATAACTCCCAAGGTAGCCCAGGAGGGAAGCAATGGGTGGGGTGTTGTACGGGCACCCCCTAGAATGGCATGCAGCTCATTGTTTGTGGGATGTCTGGGGCTCTGACCCAGAGCAGCCACTTGTACCTGTGGTTCTTCAGTAGGCTTGCCTGATATTCTAGGCAGCACAGAATCTCCATTAGACAACATTTAAAGAGAATGACCTGAGGAGTCATTCCCATTTTTGTCCATGTGCTCCCAACTGACCTCACAGAGGCTGGCCAGGAGCACTCATGTCTGCTTAAGCACCACCGACAGACCTCACTGAGGCCAGCAAGGAGCACTCATGACAGCAGCAGACAGTACAGTATGACTGGTAACCGTCTTTGCAAACTTGTAAAGGCAAGGAGCAGCTGCTGTCTAGCACTGGAGTACCATGTCTGCCAGCAGCATCCAGTAGACATACGGTGACAGTGAAAAAAGATTGAATGGGCTCCATGCTTGCCATGCTATGGCATCTGCTGAGGCAATCCAAGGAAAGGGCACAAAATGATTGTCTGCTGTTGCTTTCATAGAGGGAGGATTGACTGACAACATTTTACCCATAACCACCCGCAACAAATTTTTGGCCCCATCAGGCACTGGGAGCTCAACCCAGAATTCCAGTTGGCAGCGGGGACTGCAGGATAGCTACCACAGTGCACTGCTCTGAAAGTCAGCGCTTGCCATGGTACTATGGATGCACACCGCTGAATTAATGTGCTTAGTGTGGATGCATGCACTCGACTTTATACAATCTGTCCCCAAAAACTGACTTCTGTAAAATCAGAATAATTTCGTAGTGTAGACATACCCTGAGCTTAAAAAAGCCAGGAAGTAGTCCTCACTGAAGATTACTTAGTTCACACCACAGTTATCTGCAGGCACTCTTTGGGAGAAATGAGGTGTGGTTGCAGGGGCTATAGAGTCAAAGTAGCCCACAATACCCCCCACCCTCCAGGATGAGAGAATTTCTGTGTTGGTGAACAGGGGAAGGGGGGCCCAGGTGGTTAGGAAAGGCTTAGGGAAAAGGCAATAAGGTACAACATGGGACAGACTGCAGCTGCTGATTAGAGGGTCCTGAAGCTGGAGTAAGGGGTGGGCCCATGTTCCCCTATCAGCCACTGGGGAAATGGCACTGGCTGGGCAGTGAAGAGGAAGACTGCCTGAGTCTGTTTGGAATAAGGGGCTTTGATAGCCTGCAAGGGGAGAACACATGTGACTTGGTTGGAGGCTAAGCCACAAACAGAGCATCTTGTCTTGCGGAGAGTCAGAAGGAGATGGTAGGGCATATGGCAAGCAGTGGAAGGGAGGTGTGAGACCTACAATCAGCTAATCTCCAGAGCAACCAGGAGGAAACAGAGTAGTAATGAGTAGATCCCATGACAAGGTGCTGCTCTTATAGGGCAGCTTGGAAAATTGCAGTGGAGCCCCATGTTAATGTCAGCTGGAATATTTACCTTAAAAAGCAAATACACAAATAAGAAAAGAATTAAGACCATAGAATCAAGTCAACATTGACAAAATTATTTTTCAGTGGATGAATATTAAACACAAACTAAGTAAACAAGTATTTCTGTAAAAAAATGCAAAAATTTCAAGCAATAAACATGTGTATTAAATTACTAACTCAGATGGGGAACAGCCATAGACAATTAGCCAAAGTACCCATGATGAAAATTTGGTAGTCCTCTAACATTAGGTTAAAGGACTTTTGTGAAGATTTTCAATATCTGATTAAAACCTTTCCCCAAAGCTTATAATCTAGAGGACTCTTGAACAAGAAATACAATAATGTTAGCAACTGTGTACCAATCAAGCCTTTTAAAATTCATCTCTGAATGAAAATCCTGAACCTAAGGAAAATTAGCAATTAATGAAGGAAGTAGGCTGGAAAGGATGTGTATATGTGCACAAAGGAAGACTTTTTTTTAAATTGGCTGACTAAATCTGAACTGTGTAGTCTTTGTAGACTTTGAAACAATAAGAACACAGATGCAGACTGTTGTATAGATTTGCTAACAATTGGCCATTAATGAGGTCTTCATTTTCATGACTACAATCAAACCTTTTCCTCTGAACAGAACAACTTTAGAATATCCTAAGTGCCCTAATATATGCAGCCTACTATATTGAATTTATTAAAACAGATGTCCAGTAATTTAATTGATAGATACTTCTTATAAAACATCTGGTGAAGCTCAAGTTTCTTTGAAATTCAGAACTGAAATTAGATAGTAGTGTTTGAGTAAAGAGCTCCAGTCACTTTGCAAACATAACTGATTTCACTAACTCTATTTTCTTAATAGCTAAGTCCACTACATGATTAACTTCAATGAAATAATGGCTATATAGCTCTTGTTTTAAGATGTAGGAACACAAATTCAAAACAGCATTATTTGCTTAAGTAACACAGGTTTTCTTCAAACATAGGTTAGACCAAGCTCTTTATTCAGGAGTATACAAATTCTACTGGATGACTGTGGAGAGCTTAAATTCTTCCTGAAATCTTCCATGTTGTTAGTCCCACACTCTCTTTCAACCTATGGCCAAAGCACACTGCACTCTGGATGTTCCAACAAGCATAACAGCCTTCAGACTGTTTTAAATTATGCTGGGTCCCTAACCAGCCCCAACAGGGCTAGCACTTCTATTTAGGCGACCTAGGCAGTTGCCTAGGGTGCCAGGATTTGGGAGGGTGGCAGACTGCTCTGGTGGACCTGCCGCAGGCACGCCTGCGGCAGGTCCACCGGAGCCGCGGGACCAGAGAGAGCCGGCCCTGTGCCTAGGGCACCAAAAATACTCGTGCTGCTCCTGAGCCCCAAGCTGACTCCAGAATCAGGAATGAGTATGAGAAGTTGGTGTGCCAGGTACAGTTTAGTGCGCCTGAGGACTGAGCCCTATCTAATTGTAAACAGAGTCAGGATGAGCTCTACCCTGACATCTGGTGGTGAATTGTGGCAAGTTGTGGAAAAGAACTTCAGGGGTTGATCTTGTTTGCATAGGCACACCCACCCCACCTAACATGAGTCCAAATGTTCAATTGGGTTGCTATAGGATCCCCCGTTTCTCTGTTATTGGGGCAGGAAGAATAAAGCATTGTTACCCTGATTATGTGAATCAAGGACAATGAAACTGTTTTATGACAGAGGGACTCGCTATCAACTAAGTAGTACTCGCTAGACAAGGGTTCCAAAACCCTAGCCCCAACCTCTCTCAATTTACTGGTAGTTGTACTTGATTGTGTGGGTCTGCAATACCATTTGCACCTTTTTCTTGGTCTACTGTAGACTATTAGAGCTAATTTTAATTCTGTTAGGAGTCTAGTTACAGGCTGCTGAGCTGAATTCACTTTGGGCCAATGGTGTACTGGCACTGAGGCTCCCCACTACAAGCTGAAAGAGATAAAATTATTGAGTGCTAGGGGAGGCTGAAGATATGTTGCTAAGCAGCTGGCAGAGCAGTTTGCAGAGTGGAGCAATTCACGGTGAAGGCTGCAGCAGAACCCCATGGAGAGGCAGAGCAGTTGGCCTCAGATCACGTAAGGTGCCCTTTACCACCACCATGTGCTGCCCCCCCCCCCCCCCCCGGCTGGGAGGTAAGACTCTGCAGATAAACTTTTGAACTCTGTGGCTGTACTGACCAGGAACAGAGATTTGTGTTGTTGGACTTAAGACTCCGAGGGGAAAAGGATACTGCCAAACTTACTTGGGGTGGGGAGGGGTGTCTTTTGTTCATGGTTTGTGTTATGAATCCTGTTTGTGGTGTTTCCCCACCATAATGCTGCATTGTTTCCCTCCTTTATTAAAAGCATTTTGCTATACTCAGACTCCATGCTTGCAAGAGGGGAAGTATTGCCTCTTAGAGGCATCCCGGGGTGTAGTATGGGTGTAGTATGTAGTTGTCCAAGGTCACTGGGTGGGGGTTTGAGCCAGTTTTGCACTGTGTTATTGAAATGGAACTCCTAGATACTGAACCCGGCCCTTCTTGCTGCCAACTCAGATGGGCAGAAGGGTTACATAATTACTACAAAAACCTTGGTTTTATTTGGAAATGACACTGAATACAATGGATGAAGTTCAGTGTTGACATAAATTGTGGAGAAAGTTACATGTTGGGTGTAAGTAATAAAGCAGTGTAGCTTGTATTGTTCTGACAAAACACAACTTGCACAAATTACAGAGCAGAAGAATGTGTATATCAGGAAAAACAACATCAGGAGTGGGGGAGGGATGGATGGCTTTATGTTGCACCTTGTTTGATTTTCCTGCTGTCCCTCCCTTTCCATTCCTTCAGAACATTCCATTTGTTTTGCACTCCCCCTGAATGCCAAGTCAGTAAAAGCTATACCTCTTCTGCTGCTATTACTGCTAAATTGGCCTGGAGATTCCATGTGACTTGCACCCACATACACTAGCCTGAGGCCTTGGCTACACTCACACTTTACAGCGCTGCAACTGGGGTGTGAAAAAACACCCCCCGAGCGCTGCAAGATACAGTGCTGTAAATCAGGGCAGCAGCGCTGGGAGCACGGCTCCCAGCGCTGCATGCTCCGACTACACTCGCACTTCAAAGCCGGGGCAGCGCTTTGAAATTCCAAATGTAGCCATACCCTGAATTTGGCCAACTCTATTTACAATATAACCAAAAAAGCTTACCTGACCCTACATAAGGGAACAAAGAAAAAAATAAACTCTAGTGCTGGAAAAAAGCATCTACTCCTATAGTCAATAGCGTGACTAAAGTCTCATGTACTGAGTGAGAAACTTAGTGAACACATGCCTGGATATGGTGGGATCCAGACATAATCAGAAATGTGACATCTAGACCTCTGACTACCATGTGAGAAACCCTGGCCCAATGCACTGGATGAAACAATTGCTTCAGATTATTCAACAAGATTTTCAACTTTTGCTCTGCGTTGCCTCTAATGCTCTCGCCCTCTCCCATTCGGAGGGAGGCTACTCAGGCTAGTCCTATAGGGTCCAGACCAGAGTCTGAGAGACAGGCAAATAGTCAATAACAGGCTTTAACCTGGTCTGAGGTAGCTCAGGTAGAGTTAGCCCTTAACTACAGTTTATCAGGGCTGTCTTTGGTCTGGGCAGAACTTGTCAACTAGCAAACTAACAGTCTCAACAGGGCTGGCTGTGGCCTGGGCAGAGCTCAGGCAGCCAGCAAACAGTCTCAAAAGTGAATGAGTTCCTACTCTTGCACCAGGATGGAGGTGGCAGGGGGACACAAGCCTACCCTACTCCACTGCATCCCATCCCAGAGCCCTGGCAGGGGCAGGACTGGCTGCCCCTGTGTCAGCAGGGGTCCAGACACAACACACCAACTGAGCCACACTGGGTTCTGCAACCAGCTACTCCATGGCTGTCCCTAAGCTACTTCCTGCCTCCCCAGGGTTTAGTACCTGCAGCCTCCAGGCCTCTTCCAGATCTTTGGGGTAAACAGAAGCAGGTACTATGGGCCAGTTCTCAGTCACACCAGGGGATCAGGAACAGCCAGACATGGATTCCTCTCAGGGCCTCCAGAGAGTAGACTGAGTATTCTCCTCTGCTGCAGGGCGGGCCTTTTATACTTCCAGCCCCACCCTGTCCTCCCAGTGAGGGAGGTGGGGTGATCGAGGCCCCGCCCCTTCAGGGGCATGGAATGCTCTCGCGCTCTCCCAGTCGGAGGGAGGCCACTCAGGCTCACTACATTGCCTTTCTGTTCCACCCCCACACTGTAGCTGGACTAATACAAGGAGGTGGAGTGAAGAGAAGAGTAGAAATGATGCAGAAAGCATAGCCAGTGCTGGGCCTGTTGCTATAGGAAGAGAAGAAGAGAACATTCTAACTGGTAAAATTTTGACTGTTAAAGCCTGGATTACTTTAAGAGGTACTGATCTTGTTCATGAATTAGCAGGGCTTCACTTCAGAGAAGGTCCATCAGTGACTGTGTTATTCCAGAAGTGTTACTCACAGCATCCCTGGGCCTTAAAATGCAAGACACTTTAAATTCTGCACAATTCTCTACAGCTTCATAGCTTCACAACCATATGTAGTTTCCAGACTCACTTCCTTCTTTAAAAGAAGGTCCTACCACAAAACCACTACTTAGAAGCTCAGCCTAGTATTTTTCTTTACCTTCAGTTTAATCAGAACAGCCTTCCTTAAGGAATGTAATAAAATATATACTTGGTATATGCAGAATGCTTTCCCTCCATAGATCACAAAGCCCCAGATTTTTAAAGGTATTTAGGCTTTGATGTGCTCAGTGCTGCAATGTCTAACTGATTTAGGAGCCTAGGTCTCATTTTTTCAAAAGGGATTTAGGCTCTTAGGAATCCAAATCCCATACTGTCAAGGGGATTTAGGCTCAGGCATCTGCTGATCTATGATTGTTTGGAGGAACCTAGTGACCTACAGATCTCTGGGGTACCGTAGGGGGAGAATTGCTTCATGGGAAATCCTTGGGGGCCTGTGGGTTGGACACTGGGGATGCTCTTGATCAATGAGGGCTCTGAGTCTCCTTTTGGGCAATTCTAGGCTGTGGATCCCCACCTTGCTGGGGACAGCAAAGACTATTTTTGGGGGAAGTGGGGAGAGTGGTAACCCCTTGGGGTTTAGAGAGCATGTCCCCTTTAAAACCTCTTAAAGCAGAGGAGGTGCTGGTGTCATAAACAGATAGCTAAGGGTTAATGTCTCTTTCACCTGAAGCACCTGACCAGAGGACCAATCAGGAAACCGCATTTTTTTCAACTTTGGGTGGAGGGAAGTTTGTGTCTGAGTCTTTGTTTTCTGTCTGCCTGCTTTCTCTGAGCTTTGGAGAAGTAGTTCTGTTTTCTAATCTTCTGTTTCTAAGTGTAAGGACAAAGAGATCAGATAGTAAGTTATATGGTTTCTTTTCTTTGGTATTTGCATGAATATAAGTGCTGGAGTGCTTTGATTTGTATTCTTTTTGAATAAGGCTGTTTATTCAATATTCTTTTAAGCAATTAACCCTGTATTGTGTCACCTTAATACAGAGAGACCATTTGTACGTATTTTTCTTTCTTTTTATATAAAGCTTTCTTTTAAGACCTGTTGGAGTTTTTCTTTACTTCAGGGAAATTGAGTCTGTACTCATCAGGTAATTGGTGGGAGGAAGAAATCAGGGGAGATCTGTGTGTGTTGAATTTGCTAGCCTGATTTTGCATTTCCTCTGGGTGACGAGGAAAGTGCTTTTGTTTCCAGGACTGGAAACGGAGAGGGGGAGTCACTCTGTTTGGATTCACAGAGCTTGTGTCTGTGTATCTCTCCAGGAGCACCTGGAGGGGGGAAGGGAAAAAGGATTATTTCCCTTTGTTGTGAGACTCAAGGGATTTGGGTCTTGGGGTCCCCGGGGAAGGTTTTTCAGGGGGACCAGAGTGCCCCAAAACACTCTAATTTTTTGGGTGGTGGCAGCAAGTACCAGGTCCAAGCTGGTAACTAAGCTTGGAGGTTTTCATGCTAACCCCCATATTTTGGACGCTAAGGTCCAAATCTGGGACTAAGGTTATGACAGCTGGTTGTTCCAGTGGGGAGGGGGCTGAGAGAGAGAGAGAGGTGTGAATGACAGTGATAGATGTGAGTGTGGTCTTTACATAGCAAAGCAGCCGAGAACCAGCCAAAATACCAGGTAGGACAGAGTGCCAGCCAGGAACATCCCAGGATGGGAGGCAGGAGGAGTGCTGTGCTGGGAAGGAAACACCTGAGAAGGACAAACTGAAGCCAGACCCAGTACTGCCATCATCCAGAACTGTATGGGTCTGTGAGTACTGGGGCTTGTGACTTTGCACTGGGAACTAAGGAGGGAGGTTGTACCTAGTTAAGTGAGGTTGTTGCACTGCGTGGGTGTGCAGAAATGGCAGAAAAGGGCACTGGAAGGGTTTGTTGGGGAAAGTTTACTGGTGCCAAAGACAATTAGGAGCACCCAAGAATCACTGCTGGACTGGAAGTCTGCCAAGGATTCCTGAGGTCTGAATTTAGATGCATTGCTTAGTGTCTATCCTTGTATACGAGGGTAACGTTGGGCCCGTGGGTCCTTGTGTTGGATGTAACCTTGCTTTACTGCTCCCCCTCCCTCTTCCCTCTATTTTCCTCCATTCATCTCACTGTCAATAAATATTTCCTTTTCTTGTAGTCATTGTACTAATCCACTGTGTTATGTATTTAGTCAGTGGGGTTAGGAACAGGTGCTCCTGGGCTGGAAGGGGGATTCTCTACTGTGTTCCTGCATGTGCCTTTTCTTGGCCAGAGCTGCCCTGTAGAGTGGACTCCATCTTGGCCATGAGAGTAGGGTGGCCAGATGTCTGGTTTTTGACCGGAAAGTCTGGTTGAAAAGGGAACCTGATGGTGTCCAGTCAAATCTACTGACCAGACACCCTAAGTCCAGTTACGGTGAGCAGAGGAGGTGCCGGGTCATCACCCACTCCAGCCCCTACTCAGACAGAGCCGACTGTCTTCATCAGGCAGCTGCAGCTCCCAGCCCCAGCTCTGCAGGTAAGTCCCTCCTGAGCTGGGTGGGAGGAGGAAAAGCAGTGAGGAACTTGGGGCATGGGGGAAGAAGAGGGGATGGGAGCAGGGCAGGAGTGTGGGGGGGAAGAGATGAGGCAGGGGAGGTTCTAGCACTTCTGCTAGTGTCTGGTTTTTAAATATTACCAAGTTAGTAACCCTACATGAGGGTGCTGTAGTTATACTGAATGTGGGAGGTGACCCACTAGAGAGCTATTGCCAGAGCTGGCCTGCAAGATACTCAGAATTTATGGATGGTGAGGCAAAGGCCCAGTTTGCAAGTGCAGCAGAAAATTTGAACACGACTGCCTAGGTACTACTGGGACAGATGTATTAGAAATCCCATAGTGAGGCAGATAGGAATAGCGTTGTTGGAATAATCAGCATGAATAATGTATTTCAGTTCTTCCCCATCAACTATTCAATAAAGATTTTCATTATTCAAATGCCTCTGTACTACTGGGATATTATTTTGTGAATATCTTTAACCAATCTGACACATTAGTAATAACTTCCTCCCTTATTTGACCAGCACTAGATGGGACTAGACCTGCTGCTGCTGTCTGACCACATGGGTGGAGAGAAGGGAAAGGAGAGATTAGGGGAAAATTAACCACACTGGGACAGTGCCTAGTGCCCAGCAGCTTAACTCCAGATCTGGGTGCTACTCCCCCCCAAAGGCCTAGAACTACGGAGAAGGGCACCCTAGCTCCACGGCATTGGCCCAGGGCCTTCGGGGGAGGGGGGCGTGGATCTGGGCTCGTGACTGAGGGGGTGTCCTACCCACTATTGCAGTCGCTGCCCCACGTACTGGGAGGGTGCTCGCCACTAGGCTGCGGGGTGGGGAGCAAGCCCGGCCCCTTAGCATTGGGGCGGCCAACTTCCCCTTTAAGCCGAGGAGGCGGCGCGGGCGGTCTGCGTCGGCAGAGACACTGGCCGGCCGCCCTTTAAGACTCCGCGCTGCCCTGCCAGTTGCTGCTGCCGCCGCCAGCGCCGAGGGGCAGCGAGGCCGGAGCCGCTACCTGCTTCTCCTGCGCTGCGGGCCGCAGCGGCCCCCGCCCCAGCCCGTTCTCCCGGCGCCGCGGTGCGAGCGGAGGGGGCTGGGCGGCCGGGCGGGGAAGCGCTGCCTCCGCTCCGCCTCTGAGCGCAGCCCGCTGCGGGGATGTGCCATTGCCATGGCGAGGAGGCTCTTCCCGGGGGCCTGGCTCAGGAAACGCTACTACGCTCAGGTAGGCCGGCAGCGTGCCGCCCCCCGGCGCTGGGTCGGGGCCGGGGCGCTGTACGGGGCGGGCACCTGGACCGAGCCGGCGGGGAGGGACGTGCCAAGCCCCCCGAAGCTCTGGTGAGTCCAGCCCGGCTCCCCTCTGCCCGTCGTGCAGGGGCGCTGCCGTCGCGGCCCCTCTTGGCTTTGCCGTCTGTGCGCGGCACAGAGGTGTGGGCATTCCCCGGCCGGGCGTGGGCGCAGCTATCCCCGCGTGTCAGGCGGCGCGGGCCGGCACCAGCCCGCTGCCCTCAGCTGTGCGCGCTCCAGCTGGCCGCGGGGCTTGGGCAGCTTCCAGGAGTGGGGTGCGGAGCAGCCTCGGCCGCGTGGCAGGTTAGACATCCCAGGGCTGTGAGACCGGCAGTGTCGCAGGGGCACTGGACCTTGTAGCCCGATTTCATTGGTAAGATCGAAAACGCCAGCCGCTAAGCTGAAGTATCAGCACCAGTGTCATGTGCATGTCACGGGTTAATGCAGGTGTATAATGCCACACCATGCGCTCCCGCTCTCTCACTTCCTCTCTCTCTGTATTGACTGTTAAGGTTAGTGTATGTTGATGGCTGGGCTCACTGGTTCTTCATCAGGCCTCCTAACACACTGTCCTAGGTCTCTCATCAACTCTATCACTCACCTTAACCAACTCTCTTCAGCATTGCAGTGTTGATGATCATGTAGTGTGTAAAGTCATCTCTGACATAAAAGGTTCAGAGAAGGGCAATTAAAATGATTTTGGGGTTTGGAACTGGTCCCATATGAGGATGGATTAAAGAGGCTAGGACTTTTCAGCTTGGAAAAGAGGAGATGAAGGAGGGATGTGGCAAAAGTAAGGAAAAGTTATTTACTCGTTCCCTTAATTTCATTTGGTGGCCTCTAGTTCTTATATTAACGGGCAGCAGGTTTAAAACAAATAGAAGGAAGTTCTTCACACAGCACACACTCAACCTGTGGATCTTCTTGCCTGAAGAGGTTGTGAAGGCTAGGATTATAAAAGGGTTTAAAAGAGAACTGGATAAATTCATGGAGGTTAAGTCTATTAATGGCTATTAGCCAGGATGGGTAAGGAATGGTGTCCCTAGACTGTGTCTGTTTGTCAGAGGGTGGAGATGGATGGCAGGCAAGAGAACTTGATCATTACCTGTTAGGTTCACTCCCTCTGGAGTACCTGGCAATGGCCACTGTTGGCAGACAGGATACTGGGCTAGATGGACCTTTGGTCTGACCCAGTACGGCTAGTCTTATGTTATGTTTACAGGGATTATCAGAAACCAGAGAGAGGCTGGTATGTGGACTAATGTGTGCAACAAGTTCCAAGCTGCTGTTCAGATGGCTAGCTGCACCTGTCATATTACCAGTGGCTTTCTGCCAGCACTGTTTTCATGTTATATATTTTAAAACTCTACAGACATCCATTCCATTGAGAAGAAAATGACAGGATTCAATAACCGTTTAGACTGAATGTAATTCTTTATATGGGCAGCAAGATGGTTCATTTTTGACACATCTGCCCTAAAAGCAAACCATTTGAAAGGGATCTGTATTTTGTTGTTGGGAAGAACTGTATCTTTTATGTGCAACAGATGCTTCACCCTGCCTGTGTGCACATGCATGTCATTGTGTGTGTGTGTACCTCCGTATGTAGTGTAGGCAGTATAAATATATGCTATGAATATATATTACATAAATTGTCTGTGCATACACTTACCCCATCTGTAATATTAGGTAATAATAACAATCTTTGTAAAGTAACTCAAGATCTTCTGGTAGAAAATGCTCTTTGTCTTAAGAATACTTTGTGATATGGAGTCTCAGGGCTTGTCTACATCAGAAAGTTGCAGCGCTGGTGAGGGAGTTACAGCGCTGCAACTTTGAAGGTGTACACATCTGCAGGGCACCACCAGCGCTGCAACTCCCTGTTTGCAGCGCTGGCCGTACTCCCGTTTTGTCTCGGGTGTAGAGGATCCAGCGCTGGTGATCCAGCGCTGGTAATCCAATGTAGACACTTACCAGCGCTTTTCTTGACCTCCGTGGAAGGAGGAAGCCTCTGGTAATCAAGCTGGTCTCCTTTCCCGGTTTGCTCTCTCATTCCCGGAACCCCGAGCAAGCAGGTCTCCTTCCCTGCGGTTTGCAGGGTGGTTCGGGGAACGCGAGAGCAAACCGCGGCGAAGCTGGTCTCCTTTCCCGGTTTGCTCTCTCGTTCCCGGAACCCCGAGCAAGCAGGTCTCCTTCCCTGCGGTTTGCTGGGTGGCTCCGGGAACGCGAGAGCAAACCGCGGCGAAGCTGGTCTCCTTTCCCGGTTTGCTCTCTCGTTGCCGGAACCCTGAGCAAGCAGGTCTCCTTCCCTGCGGTTTGCTGGGTGGCTTCGGGAACGCGAGAGCAAACCGCGGCGAAGCTGGTCTCCTTTCCTGGTTTGCTCTCGCGTTCCCGGAACCCCGAGCAAGCAGGTCTCCTTCCCTGCGGTTTGCTGGGTGGCTCCGGGAACGCGAGAGCAAACCGCGGCGAAGCTGGTCTCCTTTCCCGGTTTGCTCTCGCGTTCCCGGAACCCCCCTTGAAGCCGCCCAACAGCGCTGCAGTGTGGCCACATCTAACACCACTTGCAGCGCTGGTTGCTGTAAGTGTGGCCACTCTGCAGCGCTGGCCCTATACAGCTGTACTAAAGCTGTAACAACCAGCGCTGCAAAATTTTAGATGTAGACATGGCCTCATATTGAAATCCACAGACTAACTATGAGCTCAGTCTAGGAATGTCTTCAGGCATATGGGGAGGAAATTCCTTTTATTTGCTTCATATTTGCATTTTCATTTGAGTGAGTGTCTATTGCTTTTTCTGTTTTGAGAGAGAGTAAATAGAGCACTTGTCTAATCTTCTCTGTACTATTATTCAATTACTATGTCACCTCTTTCCTCATTCTTAAACCTAGTAACCCTAAACTATCTTTTTCATCTCTTTGTACTAAAGTATTTTCAGATCTCTAGTCATTTGAATTGCCTTTCTGTAGACCTTTATAGGGGGTGTTTGGAGTGGAGGGGTGTAACAATGCTGGTTTTGGTGAGGCCCAATTGAGAGTGCCAGTTCAGAACAAATTGCTTAAAGCAGGGTGGTTACAGCCCAAGGTTGGGGGTTTTCCACCTCTAAAGCAAACCAAATCAGACAGGCAGAGAGGACTTTGGTTTTACCCCACTGGCTAATCACAAGTCACACAAGCAATTCCCTTAGACACTCCAGTTTCCCAGTATCACCACCAGTGCCATTTGTTATAGGGACAAATGATTATGAAAACCAATGCCCCAGTAAAAGAAAAAAGGGTCTCCTGATCCCAAAAACCAAGCCTCAGACCCACATCAGTATACAAATCAGATCTTGCCCACAAATCATGCTGTTGCCAATCCTTTAGAGTCTAAAGTCTAAAGGTTTATTCATAAAAGGAAAAAACTATAGATGAGAGCTAGAATTGGTTAAATGGAATCAATTACTTACAGTAATGGCAAAGTTCTTGGTTCAGGCTAATAGCAATGATGGAATAAACTTCAGGTTCAGTCTCTGGAGTACATCCTCAGCTGGCATGGGTGATCAGTCCTTTGTGTAGAGCTTCTGTTTGTAGCAAAGTCCCTCCAGAGGTAAGAAGCAGGACTGAAGACAAGATGGAGGAGCTGCAGCAGCTTTTTAGTCTCTTGCCATGTGGACTCTGCTTTCTTTGTCCCAAAGAGAAGCTGTTAATCACATGGCATGGAAAAATCTTGGAGTTCTATCCATAGGCATGCCCCTTGTTGAGTCACAAGGTGTGTCAGCCTTCTCTCAAAGGGTCTGTTGTATAGCTTATGGTCCTTAATGGGCCATCAAGCAGGCTAGACAGAGCTGACACCAATTTGTCTAGGGTGTCACCCAGAAGCATAGCATAAGTTTTTGAAATACAGACAGTATAGAACCAATATTCATAAGTTCAACTACAAAAAAGGTACATCCATATAGACAGCATAATCATAACCAACAAACCATAACCGCTCCAGAGACCCCTTTCATGACAACCTTTTTTACAATATTTGCTGCAAATATATAACAGTGGTCACAACAGTCATCTATTCTAGTTACAGATTATGTCAATAACGTCACACTAGACCTTTATGGGGGTATTTGGAGTGGAGGGGATAGTATTGACTTCTGTAATGAAGCTGTTGTTTGTTATGCAATATTGTTTAACATTTGCGTTTAAATAGTTTAAGGATAACCCTTCCCATTTTATTTAGTTAAAGTACGTGCTATAAAATACATTTTAAAAATTAAATGAGACACTTGTACAGGCTTCCTAGCTAGAATCCTCTAATCTAGTTGCCTCCTCTACCCTAATATGACTCAATCTAACCACCATCAAATCTCACCATTTTACCTCCACTCACCCCTCACTGGGCTTGGGATGGGAAAACCTGGCTTTTGAAACCACTTTTTGCAGAGACACAATTTTGAAATATACAGAAAACGTGAGTCAGAATGTGATAGAACTTCTCATTGGGATCCCTGGAACAATTATTTTTCCTTTTAGTTTCCTATTATATCTATTGGGGGGGTGGGGGGGGGGAAGAAGGAAAAGTAGTAGCCATTGTGACTTTGGGCTGATGCCTCTAAAAGACTGTTTTATGGCTCTGTTTTGAGAGGGTTAATGAGATGGTCTTTGAGTGTGAGTTTATTTTGCTATGTTATGATATGTGCCTTCTGCCACTTGATACATGTGTAGAATTGGCAGGAGGCTGTCAATATGTTGGCTTTACTTCTTGTTATGTGGTGATATTCCCACATTATATAGCTCTTCCTTCTAAAGATCCCAAAGGGCTCACCAGACTTTATATAAAGGGTTCATTTAACCCATTATTGAAATGTAGTTATGTCTGGGATGGCGATTGGAAGACTCTAAACAACACATAGCAATACTACACAACAGTGCAGGACAGAAAGGGAATACTATTGTAAAGAGGGAAAGCTATTGCCTAGTTCAGTGGCCCAAAGGTTGGTTAAAAGTGAGGATGCAAATCTAAACACTTGTTTAATGTGTAAACCAGATAGACATTGGGCCAAATTTTCTACTCTTATCTGGCCATGTTGTGTGCCTCAGGCTGTACAAAGGGGCTGAAATCTGGTTATAGTGGGCTGATGGATAATACCCTGGCCAGGGAGGATGGAGTGGTTTGATCTCTGAGCTGCTGTAAAGTCATCAGAAGGCCCCTCCCAACCCTGGCATCAGGGGCAGCAGGTTTGTATAATTTTTGGTAGTGCCCAGAATGGGTCCAAGTCCTCCCCCACTCCCACCTAAAACTCTGGGAGGGAGTTTGGGTGTGGGAGGGGTGCAGGCTCTGAGAGAGTTTGGGTGCGAGCTCTGGGCTGGGATGGGTTTGGGGTGTGGGAGGAGGTTTGGGGTGCTGGGTGTGGGCTCTGGGAGGGGGTTGGGTGTGGGCTCTAGGCTGGGACAGAGGGTGCGGTGCAGGCATGGGGCTGGGCCGGGGATGAGGAGTTTGGGGTGCAGTAGGTAGGCTGCCCTGGGGCTGGGGGCCAGAGAGGGGGACTCACCCCAGCCCTCTCTCTGCAAGCAGCAGTGAGCTTTGGAGGGGGAGGGGGGTCCTACCTGACACTCACTCAAGCCCCACCCCCAGCTGTTGCTCAGGAGGTCCTGTCAGGATAAGCCCACCTCGCCCTTGGAGTTGACTCAGGGTATGGCTACATTTGGAATTTCAAAGCGCTGCCGCAGCAGCGCTTTGAAGTGTGAGTGTAGTCGGAGCGGCAGCCCTGGGAGAGAGCGCTCCCAGCGCTGCATGTAAACCACATCCCTTACGGGGATGTGGTTTACATGCAGTGCCCTGATGGCACTGACTCTTTACAGCGCTGTATCTTGCAGCTCTCGGTGGTGTTTTTTCACACCCCTGAGCGCGAAAGTTGCAGCGCTGTAAAGTGTGAGTGTAGCCATGGCCTCAGTTGCCTGCCGGGGGGGGGGGGAGGAGAGAGGGTGCTGCCATGTGCCTCCTCTCCTCCTCCCTCTTCAGGCGCAGCAGCCACCTCAGGCTGCCTTCAATACCACTCCCTTGTAGCCGGCTGCGGCCGGTGAGGAAGCACAGCACAGAGCTGCAGGGGACAGTCACCTGCTGCCCAGGGCAAGCAGGGATGCTTGGTGGGGAGAGGGCAGGCGGGGCTGGGGGATGCTCCGGGGGAGGTGTGCGGGGGCAGCAGGTGGGGCCGGGGGAGAGATCGGGCCCTGAACACTGGTGGAGCCAGGCCACCCGGGCTGTGAATTTGCTGGAGCCCAGACACCACGGGCCCATACAACTTGCCGCACCTGCCTGGCATAGATACTAGGAGAATCAAGTGTTTTCTCTGTAGTGTTTCTCTACTAGCATTTATTCTTTTAGGGAATATAGAGCAGCCCTGGGCTGCAATAATTTACACTGGTGTTGGGACAGTACAGACCAGCCCTCAGAATCTGGGACCCAGAACTGTCTTGTTTGATGCTCCCCTTCTTGGAACATGGCTTCAGAAGAGAATCTGTCTTGCTGCTTTTTAATTAAATCTTCCTTACTAACAGTCAAAAGCAGTATATCCCGAAGTGTGGGTATATTTCCCCTGGGGAGGCACAAATAACTAGCCAGAATGGCACTGGCAGATCTGTTTTTTAGAGCCACAGATTTCAAGCCTCTTAGCCTTTTAAAGAAACCAAGTCTCTACTTATTATGGTTGTAAGGAAAAACTTGACCATGCATCTGATGAAGTGGGTATTCACCCACAAAAGCTCATGCTCCAATACGTCTGTTAGTCTATAAGGTGCCACAGGACTCTTTACTGCTTTTACAGATCCAGACTAACATGGCTACCCCTCTGATACTTGACCTGTGTGTAACACACAGAACAAGTATCTGATGAAGCAACGTCTGCCTGAGTGTGAAGGAAGTCTGAAACAATGGCTCTGAAATATGAAGTACCCCATTCATTTCAATGGATGCTAACTCAGTAAATAATTTAAATGTTAACACTGCTAACAATTTCACTGCTCATCAAACACACCTGGGTGTGTCTGATTCCCTTTATTTTGAAGGGAAGGGGGCTTAGCTTTTAAAAGTTTGGGGGAATGCTGATCTAGGTTCTTCCTAAGAGCAGCCAGTTTACCTGCAAATCTTTTAACTAGAATAACTGTATTGTGAGGCTGAAGAGATTGACAAACTAGTAGGTTCATGTATAGCAACAGTAGTGTAGAGAAGAGCTTTTCATGATTGGAAATTTGAGCTACCAAGAGAGATACTGTGCTTAATTTTTTCGGTCATAACATGTGAAGTCCTACTGGCTTAAATAATATTGTGAGGCAAAATTTTGCATGTTGTCTTTAAAGATCTGGTAGCAGAAAATTACTGTCATCTGATTTCCCTCAGTTTTTAATCTTATTTCTCATGTTCTTTACTTATGAGAGGACATCCTGTTTTTCTATCTTATCTTTTTTTACTATAGTAAATGTCCATTGCACACTTGTTCCTCAAATTGGTGATTTATTTAAAATATAAATAATTCAAGACATTCATCATCATAATGTATATGTTCACGACTTTTAGAGAAAATGTGAATGCATCCATGCCTTTGCAACTGAAGTTCTCCATTATTCACAAACCCCAAATGTTATGTGTTCACACCAACCTGGCTGAAACATACTGTGTCTTTATAAATCCTTTAAAATAGAAATGAGCAGATAACAAAAGGAAATTCATAATGTGGTCAAATGACAATATTAATGAACTGGAAGCATAATAAACATTACCAGGAACCTGCAGTACAGAACTGGAACCTGTGTTCTATGTAGTTTATTTAAACATGATTATATAGGACAGTGGTAAAACACTTTTTTTTTTTTTTGTAGAATTAACCAAAGGGATACATGTTACTTAAAACCTTCTTATAGCAGAAGAATATAAAGTAGTTACAGAAAAACTGGCTAATAATTCTTCCTGATATCTTTCAGTTTGCTATTACCCATGTCATAGAATATCAGGGTTGGGAGGGACCTCAGGAGGTCATCTAGTCCGACCCCCTGCTCAAAGCAGGACCAATCCCCAGACAGATTTTTGCCTTGATCCCTAAATGGGCCCCCTCCAGCATTGAACTCAAAACCCTGGGTTTAGCAGGCAAATGCTCAAACCACTGAACTTATCCCTTCTCCCCGTCCTCTAGAATGCATCCAGCTTTGAATTTTGCCAGAAGTGGTTTTACCAGATCTGCATCCCAGGGGATGACAGTATAATTACCATGCAGCACACATTTTTGTAAAAGTGATGGCAAGATGTTTGACTGTGTCTATGCTTTTTTAGGTTTGTCAAGCTTCTTCCTTCATGCCTGTGTTCCCTGGCTCATGTCCAAGACCAAGAGTATTGGTGAGAATGTAGGGTGGAAGAAAGAAACAGTATTTGCTGGTTCTGAATTATTTTCTTCCTTTCTGGCTCATCTCAAAATTCTTGTCCTCCCAGAGTCCTAATCATATAATGATTGTTCATAGTTTCCTATACTAGATTTCATATGGACATATGGCAATATCTGTATGAATAATTATCTACACAGTGAATATATTAAAACAAACTTTCCATAAAACCTACATTCTTCTTTTTCCCTTGGTCACTACCAGATTTTCTAAAATTATGTTTTGGCATAGTTCTGTTTCTGTTCTACAGTTGATCAGCCATTATGTTAAAACCTTTAAGCAAACAAAACAAAAAAGAAAATCCTGTAGCTGTTTACCAGGATACTTTTCTAATAAAACTTAAGGCAAAGAGGTTTTCTTCACACTATTTGCATTAGCTTTCACTTGCTGTAATTTCTGGTCAGTTGTGCCAATCTTACTTCCATAGTTTGTGTGGGGGGAAGAAAACTGAGGAAAGCATGTTAAATATGCTTTACAAGAACTGTCAATAAATCTATATTGTGCTTCTGAATTATAACTTCTTTGTCGAGGGGAGTTTTGCAGGGAAGAAACCTGTAACCGGCTGCAAGAAGGCAGTTTTTAGGATTGCCTTAGGTTCTAAGGATCTGATGAAATCATTCTTAGCCACTTTTTCCTGTAGGTATTATTGAAGATTACATCAAGAGCAGGGTAACTAAATTAGTTGCAAAGCAGCAAAAGATGCACTCATTAAAAAATCCAAGGAAAGAAAGGGTCTTCCTGCAGTAGAACAGAGTATCTTTCTTTCTAGCCAAACACTGCCCCCAGTGTCCTGTTATCTGCAGACTTGCTGCTCTGCAACTGCAGTCCTTCCCAAGAGAATCCTTCACCTCTTTTGTTTAATTGCTGTAAATTACTGTGGCATCCTGCCTAAAGTTGCTTGTCCAAAACAAAGTTTGCAAGCCATATTGATCCCAGAGTTGTGGGAACAACTCTTTCATACAAATGCCCTGCCATGAAGAATATTCAGTCTGTTAAAATCAGTCTTCCTAAAATGAAAAATATGTCTAAAGGACTAAGTTAAAGATGAACTGCAAAACTAAAGTGAGAGTGGAATTAAGTCCAAAGTGCATGCTGAACAGCTCCTACTAACCGGGCTTTTTCTGTTGCGGTATGTGTGTTTGGAGGTGGTGGCGTTTAGAAATAAGTTGGATTTTTTTTTTCTGGGCAATAGAGTTTAAAGGGAGTAACTGAAATCCAGTCTTAGGCTGATATTTACTACTGATATAGTGCTATTGTGTATTCTGTAGAACCCCAATCCCAGGTTGTCATAACCTATTCCCAGATTTGGACCTTAGCGTCCAAAATATAGGGGTTAGCATGAAAATCTCCAAGCTTAGTTACCAGCTTGGACCTGGTAAAGCTGCCACCACCCAAAAAAATAGTGTTTTGGGGCACTCTGGTCCCCCCAAAAACCTTCCCTGGGGACCCCAAGACCCAAATTCCTTGATTCTCACAACAAAGGGGAATAAACCATTTCCCTTCCCCCCCTCCAGGTGTTCCCTCCCTGGGTTCCTGGAGAGATGCACAGAAGCAAGCTCCGTGAATCTAAACAGAGGAATTCCACCCTCCCTATTTCCAGTCCTGGAAACAGAAGTACTTCCCTCTTCACCCAGAGAGAATGCAAAGTCAGGCTAGTAAATCTAACACACACATTTCCCCCTGACTTCTTCCTCCCACCAATTCCCTGGTGAGCACAGACTCAATTCCCTGGAGTTCCCCACTAAAGAAAAACTCCAACAGGTCTTAAAAGAAAGAAAAATACATAAAAATGGTCTCTCTGTATTAAGGTGACAAATACAGGGTCAATTGCTTAAAAGAAATATGAATAAACAGCCTTATTCAAAAGAATACAATTTAACACATTCCAGCAACTACACACATGTAAATACAAAAGAAAACAATATAAACCTTACTATATTTGTACTTACAACTTGGAAACAGAAGATTAGAAAGCAAGAGACAGAAATCCTCTCATAGCCGAGAGAGAGACAGGCACAAGACCAGAACAAAGGACTCCCACACAAACTTCCCTCCACCCAGATTTGAAAAAGTCTTGTTTCCTGATTGGTCCTCTGGTCAGGTGTTTCAGGTTACTCCTTTCCAGGTGAAAGAGACATTAACCCTTAGCTATCTGTTTATGACACAGGTACTGAACAGAATTGCCCTGGACTATACCGTGAAGGAGCTCACAGTGTATAGATAGCTTTACACTGGTGAGCAGTTACTCAGCTGATTAGTTTATTGACATCAGTACACATTACATTTCAATTGTATGTAGATACCTAGTTGACTTACATTAATATTGCTGAGTTCTAATTTAAAACAAAACAAGGGGCTTGTCTTCACTGCATTGTTGTTGTTTTTGAGGAATACTTTCAATGTTGTCCCTTACCTGATTCAGGTCTGCACACAAACTTCTCTAGCTAAAATCAAGTGGTGCATTAAGCTTGAGGTAGGTGCTGGTGGCCCATTGGGGTGGATGGGTTGAAGCTTGAGTTCAGCTGAAGTTGGCATAGTAATACAGTTAGGACTCTGCTTACAGTACATTGAAGTATCGGGCGGTCCCCCCATGCCTTCCTGAAACTCCCACCCAGGTTAATTGTTGTCTGTCCTCCCCTTGCATCTTGATTGGACACTATTTCCACCCTGTATTAATACTCAGTTTGATACTTGGACCCTGTCTTCTATGTGGCCCTCTGCACCTGTAGCATTTGTTCTAGCTCAGCTATTAAATCACTGAAGACACTCTACTGCTGGGAAATGACTAAGTGAAACCCTGGCAAGCTCACTCTACTACAGTTTGACTGGGTGATTTCCAGCATGCAGCTCTATACCTGGGCAACTCAAAGCCTCTTGGGAAGTTCATGAGTGACTGACCATGGAGGATCCTGAGAAGGACCCAGAGCTGGGCCTGTTGCTGGTCAGAGTTCTTGGGTGAGGCAGAACCAATGCTAGGGGCTGCAGTCACTCCATCCTTGACTAAGACTCTGGGAGGAGATGCTGAAACAGCATTACTTCAGCCAGGTGAGGACTTGATTGACCATTGTTATGGTTAGGGGGGATATGACATAAGGGACCTGTTATTGGTTCTACAAAGGTAATCTATACAAGGGGATGTGATGTGATGTAGGGTGGCCTTTAAGAGATGCCATCTGTAGCTTCCCTTTGGGGTATGGGAACAACCATTACCTTCACTATCCCTGGCATCCAGGGGGTAGGTTTTAGGTAATGCTGCCTCAGCGTTTCTTGCTGGGCATAGGAAACCATGATCTCCTTCCCCCCGCAGAACCTGGCATCCAGTAATGTCTACATTCCATGCTGTGCTGAGTGGACATACCAACTGACATTTCAGGAACTCTGGAATTTAGCAGCTGCAAAGCGAAGAGTTTCACTTAAGGCCTTCACTCCCCTCAATTAATATCTTGATGTGACAAAGAAAGCTAAAGGGGAGATTCTCTTCCTTTTTTACCCTACACAGTAAAGCTATATACTGTTTCTTTGCTTTAAAACCCATCTGCATAGGTGCAGTCCAGCCACACACTCAAAAGGTCACTGACTATCAGAACCACAGTCTAGAACCAGAGAAGCAGAAGGCAGAGAACACAGGAGGACCTTTTGATGGAGATGCATAGGGACTTTGGCAAAAAGTCTGACCTGCTCTTTGAGCTTCAAAGGGAAATGCTGGAGCTGGAACAGCAATTCCAGACTGCAGCTAAGATGATGCTGGAGAGGGAGGAATGCAAGGTGGCAGAGTAAGTTGCCCATAATGTGCTATGTGCGAGCAAGACTGCTAGCAGAAGCACAGGAAGAACCCACACCAAATGATTGCACGTCTTCTAGGCATTGTGGTCAGCAAGTGCCAGAACAGCCTGGCCACTGCATTTGCCCAGATTCATCTCCAGCCTAAACTTGCAGCCATGCACCATAATTAAGGCTAATATTTTGTAACAGATTTTTTTAGTAAAAGTTGTGGGCAGGTCATGGGCAATAATGAAAAATTAATGGAAGACAGTGACCTGTCTATGACTTTTACTAAAAAATATCCATGATAAAATGAGGAGCCTGGGAAGCTGTGGGTGGGCTGGGAGCTCCAGGGTCCCCCTCTGCTGGCAGCTCCAAACTCTGAAAGTTCCACCCATGAGCTGTGGGGGTGCCACGTGCGATGGCCAGGACCTGCAGGAGGTCTGCCTATTGGCAGCGGCAGGGGACTGACCCTGCAGCTCCCAGCCGGGGCTGGCTGAAGTCAGAGGTCTTTGGAAGTCACAGAATCCAGTCAATTGGCAATTATTTTTGGAGCAGTCAGATGCCCACCTAGACTGAGAGTAGGTCTACCTTTTGTGGTTATGAGTGAATGTTCTGCGTATGCTTGTAGCCATCCTTGAGCTGTAATTTTGTTCAAACTCTCAGGGTTTGTCTACACTTACAGCACTGCAGCAGGCAGCGGTACCATTTCTTGAAGGCACTACTTATGCCAATAGGAGAAGCTCTCCCATCAGCATAGGTACTCCACCTCCCTGAGAAGTGGTAGCTATGTCTGTGGGAGAAGTAGTCTTGTCAATATAGCACTGTCTATGCTGGGAGTTACGGCGATATAACTGCATAACTTGGGTATGGTGATGTAGTTAGACTGACATAAATCTGTAGTGTCGACCAGGGCTTAGGCTAAGCAGGGGAAGACTTGATCAACATCTGAATGGAAGTCCTTCAAGGAAAAACCCAGCTGCTATAGAAAATGTTGCTGCTGATTCAGTAGTTAGTACCCTTCCCTCCAACTTTGTTGAAATCATATAAATTTTTTTTTAGTATCTGCTCTCTACTCTTGTCTTGTAGAGAGAATGTTGCTGTTGTAACACTAGTTTTGCACATGTATTCTGCATTGAGAGTGACTACACAACTGAACTTGTTGGGCTCTCCACTTCCTGCCAAGAAGTTGCAGGATCCAGCCCAAAGCTAGTAAAGATGCATAAGGAATTGGGGTAATTAGGTAAAATGTGTAATGTTGAGCCCCTATATCTTGTGCTAAGAACCCCTCTGCAGCTGGAACTATTTCAAGATATGTTGAATATGATCTCTTCAGATTGTAGGGGAACTGAGACTGAGATCTGATGCTTCCACTCTGCATTTTCTTCTCGGCATAAATAAGAGGCAATAGTCAGTCCTTAGTGCATATCCTTATTAAAGAAAATTGAAAAATAGGTCCACTAATATTTTACGTTATTTTTTCCTAATTTGAAAAACTGCAGTTTGCATGTGCTCCTAGAAACTTGCTAGAACTCTGCAGCTAAAATCTCTGTATGCTCAAGCCAGGAGCTCAGCAGACTTTTTTTAATCCATTCAGCTGCAGCTATGGGTTGCCATAGGCTGGGACCAAGCACCTGAACTGAGAAAAGGGAGAGAGTCTCCTGTTCTCTCAGTCCCTTCCTGCTGACACCAAGACTATCTGGAGGAGGAAGCTATCTGATACTAATGCAGAGGGGACAAGAACCAGACTGGGGGTGGCAATGGGAGTTGATCAGGACAAAGCCTCTGGGAGTTGTGGGGAGGACTAGAAGCTGAGAGGGGTGGGGGAAAGAAAGGGGAAATTGAGAATTAGTAGTGAAGGAGTCTAGGACTGGCTGGGCAAGAAGATTGGGATTGGGAGCTGGTGTAAGGAAGTGATGGGTAGGGGAACGGGACTAGGAGCCATTGGTTGGAGAGAGAGACTGAACTTGGATGAGGATTGGAGGACTGAGAGCCGGGGGGACAACAGGAGACAGGCAGATTGGATAAGGTGCCAGGAAAGGATGAAATTGGGACTGGCTGAGCAAAGAGACTAGGAACAAGGAGGTAGGGGGAACTTTATATTTTTTATTACAAATATTTGCACTGTAAAAAAGTTTCAGTTCCTCCATTTCAAGTACTGTTGTGCAATCTTATCATGAAAGTTGAACTTACAAATGTAGAATTATGTACAAAAACACTGCATTCAAAAATAACACAATGTAAAACTTTAGCGCCTACAAGTCCACTCAGTCCTACTTCAGACAAACAAGTTAGTTTACATTTAAAGGAGATAATGCTGCCCACTTCTTGTTTACAATGTCACCTGAAAGTGAGAACAGATATTTGCATGGCACTGTTGTAGCCAGAGTCACAAGATATTTACGTGTCAGATGCGCTAAAGATTCATATGTCCCTTCGTGCTTCAGCCACCATTCCAAAGGATATGCATCCATGCTGATGACGGGTTCTGTTAGATAATGATTCAAAACAGTGTGGACCAATGCATGTTCATTTTCATCATCTGAGTCAGATGCCACCAGCAGAAGATTGATTTTCTTTTTTGGTGGTTCGGGTTTTGGTGGTGGTTTCCGCATCAGTGTTGCTCTTTTAAGACCTCTGAAAACATGCTCCATGCCTCATCCCTCTCAGATTTTGGAAGGCAATCCAGATTCTTAAACCTTGGGTTGAGTGCTGAATCTGTCCTTAGCCCTGGTCTACACTACGAGGTTAGGTCGAATTTAACCACATTAGGTCAATTTTTATAAGCAATGCGTCTACAAAACCGATGGAATGGGGCTGACCTAAACGGCTCTTAAAATTGACTTCTGTACTGCTCTCCGGTGAGGGGAGTAGTGCTAAAATTGACCTTACTGGGTCAAATTTGGGGTAGTGCAGGTGCAATTGGACGGTATTGGCCTCTGGGAGCTATCCCAGAGTGTTCCAATGTGACCGCTCTGGACAGCACTTTCAACTCCAATGCACTAGCCAGGTACATAGGAAAAGCCCCAGGAAACTTTGAATTTCATTTCCTGTTTGTTAGTGTAGCGCAGGTGATCAATGCAGTCCCCCCAGGATCGCAGACAAGCTCCAGCATGGACTGAAAGGGAGACACTGGATCTGATTGCTTATGGGGAGAAGAAGAATCTATGCAGGCTGAGCTCTGATCAAAAAGAAGAAATGCTAATATATATGCCAAAATTGCACAGGGCACGGTGGACAGAGGACACACATCAGTGCCGCGTGAAAGTTAAGGAGCTCAGGCAAGCCTGCCAAAAGACAAAGGAATCAAACAATCACTGCGGGTCAGAGCCCCATACATGCCACTTCTATGATCAGCTGCATGGCATTCTAGGTGGGGACCCTACCACTGGCTGTGTACACCTGCAAGGGTGGTGGGGAGTCTCGCGCAACAGGGAGGAGGATTTTGTGGAGGAGGAGAATCTGTTTTCCCCAGCAGCCAAGACCTTTTCATCACCCTGGAGTCAATACCCTCCCAAGGCAGGATCCTGGACCCTGAAGCAGGAGAAGGCACCTCTGGTGAGTGCACATTTGTAACTACAGTACAGAATTTAAAAGCAATTGTGTTTTAATGTTTGACTTGCCCTGAAGGGTTAGGATGCATTTGCAACCAGTACAGCTATGGAAAAGTCTGCTAATGTCTAGGCTTTTGAGTGGAGCCTGGAGCTGAAGTGTAGACCAGTAGGTTTTTGCCCAGAGCTGGAGCAGAGCAATTCAAAGATTTGATTGCTCCAAATACCTAGTTAACATGTCTGGGGATGGAGTGGGAATCCTCCAGGAACAGCTCCATGAAGCTGTCCTGGAGGTACTCTGAAAGCCTTTGCAGAAGGTTTCTGGAGAGGGTTGCCTTACTTCGTCCTCCACAGTAGGACACTTTACTGTGCCAAGCCAATAGCAAGTAGTCTGGAATCATTGCAGCACAAAGCATGGCAGTGAATGGTCCTGGATTTTGGTCACATTCAAGCAACATTCAGTCTATATCTTTCTGTATTAGCCTCAGGAGAGTGATATTCATAATCACCTGGTTGAAATAGGGAACAATAAAAGGACCCCATTCATGCTGGACTGTTTGCACTTGGCTAAAAGGGATCATCCCTGAGAATATCCACATGGTGGGGGGAGGGGTGAAGGGCCCATCCCAGAGAATAGCCTCGTGGTGGGGTGGGGAGAGGTATGTGCTGCACATCCACCTGAAAATCACAGCCCCTTCTTTTAAATGGCAAACCCAACTGGCATTGCTTGCTATGGGAAAGGAGGGTGCTGCAGTTTGAAACCATTCCCACATGTTATGAAGGCAGAAGTTAACCCCATGTACCCTTTGGATTACCATGGCTGCCTGGCAACCAAATTCTGTTGCCCAGTCATGTGTGATGTGTCATCATATTGGCAGGCGCTCAATATAAAATGCAAAATGTGACATATCTAAAGTACATGTGCTGTTTGCTGTGAATTGCTTGATTCACTGCAAAAGAGTCTCCCTTTTGTTCTCAGAAATGTAACATCTTAAATTTTCTTCTCCCTTTTTATGCCCCCGCAGGTGCAAATGTTTCTATGCTCTCCCATCTCTATTTCCTGAGATTTATTGCTGAGGCTAATGGGAGAGTGGTTGAACTGCAGGAAAGGCAACAAGAGCACAAACAGCTGCTGCATCCACTGTATAACCGCTTGCCCTCCTCCCTAAGTTCCATTTCCTCCTCACTCAGCTGCCCAAGAATGCGGGGGGTGGGGAGGCTTCAGCCACCCAGCCACTCCAGAGGATAGCTCAAGCAACAGAAGGCTGTCATTCAAACAGTTTTGATTTGTAGTATGGCTTCAACAAGCAGTGTGGCCTTGTCCTTCCCTCCTCCCTTACCCTACCTGGGCTACCTTGTCAATTATCTCTCTTGCATGGTTTCAAAACAATACTGACTTTATATCCTTTGCCAGCTGTGATCAAAGGGGGCAGGGTGGTTGGCTTAGAGAGAATTAAAATCAACAAAGGGGGTGGGTTTGTATCAAGGAGAAATACACACAACTGTCCCACCATAGCCTGGCTAGTCATGAAACTGGTTTTCAAAGCTGATTCAGTGTGCCTAGCTGTGCTCTTCTAATCATCCTAGTGTTGGGCTGCTCCACTTGGGTACCAGGCAATTTGCCTCAACCTCCCAGCCGGCCATAAATGTCTCTCCCCCCTTACTCTCACAGATATTATAGAGCACATAGCAAGCAGCAATAATAATGGGAATATTGGTTGTGCTGAGGTCTAACCTAGTCAGCAGACACCGCCAGCGAGCTTTTAAACGTCCAAAGGCCCATTCTGCACTTGCTCAGCCTGTCGTTGAACTGCTTCTTACTACTGTCCAGGCTGTGTGTGTGTGACTTCATGAGCCATAGGAGCAAGGGGTAGGCTGGGTCCCCAAGGTTAACTACTGGCATTTCAACATCCCTGACAGTAATTTTCTGGTAGGGAAGTAAGTCCCTTCTTGCAGCTGCTCAAACAGCCCTGTGTTATTAAAGATGTGAACTTCATGCGCCTGTCCCAGCCATCCCACGTTGATGTGGGTGAAACGTTCCTTGTGATCCATCAGTGCTTGCAGCACTATTGAGAAGTATCCCTTGCAGTTTATTTACTGGTTGGCAAAGTGGTCCGATACCAAGATAGGGATATGCATTCTGTTTATTGCCCCACCACAGTTAGGGAATCCCATTGCTGCAAAGCCATCCACTATGAGCTGCACGTTTCCCAGAGTCTCTATCCTTGATATCAGCAGATCTATTATTGCATGGGCTACTTGGATCACAGCAGCCCCTACAGTAGATTTGCCCACTCCAAATTGATTCTTAACTGACCGGTAGCAGTCAAGCATTGTAAGCTTCCACAGGGAAATTGCTGCTTGCTTCTCAACTGTCAGGGCAGCTCTCATCTTGGTATTCTTGCACTTCACGGTAAGGGAAAGCAACTCACAAAGTTCCAGGAGAGTGGCCTTACGCATGTGAAAGTTTTGCAGCCCCTGGGAATCATCTCATACCCACAACACTGTGTGGTTCCACCAGTCTGTGCTGGTTTGTTGGGCCTAGAAGCGGCGTTCCACTGTATCAGCCTGTCCCACTGCCACCATGATGTCCCAATTGCCAAATCCCATGCTTTCGGGAACATCTGTGTCCATGTCCTCACAATTGTCCTCATGCTGGTGTCTCCTAGCCAGGTTCTGCACATTCTGCAGTATAATGTGTAAGGTGTTTACAATGCTCACAACAGCACTGATGAGCTGATCAGGTTGCATGCTTGACATACTATGGCATCTGCACACATAACCAAAGGAAAAAAGCATTAAAGAATTGTATACCATTGCTTTCAAGGAGGGAGGGGAAAGTGACATCATGTACTAAAAACCACCCATGACAATCTTTTTGCCCCATCGGGCATTGGGAGCGTAACCCAGAATTCCAATGGGCAGCAGAGACTCCAGGAACTGTGGGACAGCTACCCACAGTGCACCACTCCGTGAGTCCATGCTAGCCACGGTATTGAGGACACACTCTGCTGATTTAATGCACTTAGTTGTGATATAGACAATTGACTGTATAAAATCACTTTCTAAAGATCGACTTCTATAAAATCGACCTAATTTTGTAGTATAGACATACCTTTAGAAATCTCACATTGGTACCTTCTCTGTGTAACCCTTCTGCCCCTCTGAGTTGGCAGCAACAGGGGCTGGGTTCAGTATCCAGAGGTTCCGTTTCAATAACACAATGCATAACCGGCTTGAGCCCCCACCCAGTGACCTGGGACACTTACATACCACACTCTCCTGGGCGCCTCTAGGAGGCAATACTTTCCCTCTCACAAGCACAGAGTCTGACTGTAGCAAAATCCTTTTAATAAAGGAAGGAAACAATGCAGCATCCCATTGGAAAAACACCACAAAACAGGATTATAACACAAACCATAAGCAAAAACCCACCTCCAAGTACGTTTGGCAATGTCCTTTTCCCCCTTAGGGTCTTAAGCCTAATCACCCCAAAGTCCAACAACCCGAAAGTCTCTGGTCAGTGCCACCCCAGAATTCAAAAGTTTATCTGCAGAGTTTTACCCCCCCAGCCTGGGTGGAAAGGAGGGGAGAGTCCACACAAGGTGTTAAGGGGCACCTTACATGGGCCAGGGCCAAATGCTCTGCCTCTCCATGGAGTTCTGCTGCAGCCTTCACCACGACCAGCTTCACTACACCAGCTGTCCCACTCCTGCAGCCATCCCTGCAAACCGCTTCACTCCGCTCACTGTTCCATGGGCTGCTCCAACATGCTGCAAACTGCTCCGATCTGCCAGCCGCTTAACAATAGGTCTTCAGGTTCCCCCACTAGTTAACACAGCACTCAGTGATCTCAGCTCAGCTCCTTCAGTGATTTCAGCTCTTAGTAGGGGAGCCCTGGTGCTGGTGCACAATTGGCCCAACATGAATTCAGCTCAGCAGTCTCTAGATGGACTCCTAATGGAATCAAAATTAGCTCTATTCTTTAACAGTGGAGAGAGAAGGATGTGCAATTGGTGTTCCGGGCCCATACCACTAGGTACACACACCCATCCCCAACCTCTCTCCATTCACTGGGCTTTGGAACCCATGTCCCTTGTCTAGCAAGTGTCACTTAATTTATATTGAGACATCTCTGTCATAAAGCAGTCTCGTAGTTCCTCATTCACATAATCAGGTGGCAACACTTTATTTATCCTGCCCCAATAACAAAGAAATTGGGGATCCCAGAGCGGTCAAAAAAACCATCCCAGGCTACCTTGGGCTATGCTGGGCATACCCATGCAAATACCTGAGATTTCACACTTCCTGAAATTCTTTCCACGCTTCCCATAATTCACCACCAGATGTCAGGGTAGAGCTCATCCTGACTCTGCTTGCATCTGCATTTTGTCAAATCTGCTGTGAAAGTGTTCTTAAAATGAACAACACGTGCTGGGTCATCATTCAAGACTGCTGTAACATGAAATATATGGCAGAATGCTGGTAAAACAGAACAGGAGACGTACAATTCTCCCTCAAGGAGTTGAGTCGCACATTTAATTAATGCATTATTTTTTAATCAGCATGGAAGCATGCCCTGTGGAATGGTGGCCGAAGCATGAAGGGGCATACGAATGTTTAGAATATCTGGCATGTAAATACTTTGCAATGCCGGCTACAAAAGTGCCATGCGAACGCCTGGTCTCACTTTCAGGTGACATTGTAAATAAGCAGCATTATCTCCGGTAAATGTAAACAAACTTGTTTGTCTTAGCAGTTGGTTGAACAAGAAGTAGGACTGAGTGAAGGCTTTAAAGTTTTACAGTTTTGTTTTTGAGTGTAGTTATGTAACGAAATCTACATTTGTGAGTTGCACTTTCACAATAAAGAGATTGCACTACAGTACTTGTATGAGGTGAATTGAAAAATACTATTATTGTTTTTACAGTGCAAATATTTGTAATAAAAATATCAAAAATAAAGTGAGCAGTGTATACTTTGTATTCTGTGTTGTAATTGAAGTCAATATATTTGACAATGTAGAAAAACATCCAAAATATTTAATAAATTGCAATTGGGATTTTATTGTTTTTTTTTTTTTAGTTAATTGCGTGAGTTAACTGTGATTCATCAACAGCCCTAATTTTGACTTTAGGATCCCCTTAAAAATACATACTGTCATTCAGAGAATGTTTGGTACTCAAGCTTCTGCAATGTCACTTATTTATTCCTCTCGTAATAATTAAATTTCCCTTCTGTAGTTCCATGCTGTTAGATCTGACCTCTACTAAGTTAGGAGGAAAGAATTAAATTAGATCATGCCATCTTAAAATTGCTGTGTTTTTAAAATAATTCCATAAACTGTTCATAGAACATTAAAGTTGAATGAATAAATATCAGTAAACACCAAATTAAGATGCATATGCAACTTTAGCAGTGGCCTCTTGTACTATTATATTTAGTTATATTATGTAATTGCATTATTTTAATTACATTAGAGCATTATATCTAAAATAATATAGTATCTTACAACTTTTTTTCTACAACCATGAGTAATTTCCTCCAGAACGAGTGAAGATACCCCTTTTCAATAAGGTCTACATATTTTTATGCCAAATTTCAATCCACAGCTAATTTGGCTGTGGATTTGAGTGTGTGTTTTGTTTTATTTTAATAAATATATATTTTTTATAATGGGAAAAGTGTGTATTACTTTTCTACCCTCCTATCTGTGCAAAAAAGGTCAATTGATTTTATTCATACTTTCCAAAATAACTCACCTCTGGGCAGAGCCCATGCTAGGAAATCTTCTTCAATTAGGTTGTTAGGCTGGTGACAGTTCTGCAAATTCAACTGTAGCCAATATTGCTCCCATTACAATAACATTGTATTGTAGTGAAGCATAGATCATTACTGCTGTTTAATTTGGTATGAAGGTCAAAATCCCTCAAATGATTCTTTTGTGGCACTTTGCTACATTTAGAATGCAGATGTTAAAATAATAACACAAAGCATAGGTCCAAAGCTTTAAAAACCCAACTGTTTTTCCTAGCAGGGACTCTAGCTCCCAGGCTTAAAAAATTAAGCTAATGATTTAAAAATCAATAGTTTACTCTCAAATTAAATTTTATCATCAATGCTAATGTGCATGAAGGTTAAGGAACTGGCTGTTCTGGAAACTGAAATCCTCTGTTTATTCACAGGTCAGATACGATGCAGGCAGCCAAAGTGTGAGCTTTCTTACACTGGCCCATTGCTGACCTGAGCCCTGATTTGGAGGGACCACCTTCTATAAGGGTAAGAGGCAATTCAGTCTCCTTACTACAGGTAGTTCTCTCCCAGGCCTTTCTCCATCAGAGATTTCTAATAGTAGTTTACTTTGAGTTTTGTATGAGATGAGTGTTTATAGTGTTAATGACTCGTCTTGCTTAGAGAAAATATGTGATCTGAACCAGGGGTAGGCATCCTATGGCATGCGAGCTGATTTTCAGTGGCGCTCACACTGCCCGGGTCCTGGCCACCGGTCCAGAGGGCTCTGCATTTTAATTTTAAAGGAAGCTTTTTAAACATTTTAAAAACCTTATTTACTTTACATACAACAATAGTTTAGTTATATACTATAGACTTATAGGAAGAGACCTTCTAAAACGTTAAAATGTATTATTGGCACACAAAACCTTAAATTAGAGTGAATAAATGAAGACTCGGCACACCACTTCTGAAATGTTGCCGGCCCCTGATCTGAACCATAGACCCATGATACTATACCCCTTTATTTGGATTATAGAATTAAAATCTTTTCTGTATGGATAATTCCATTATGAGGTTTCTTGCACCTTCCGTTGAAGTGTCTGATACACTGTCAGTGCTGTCTACTCAACTAGATGGAGTATTTTTCTGATTTGATAAGATAATTCTGGTGTTCCTATATAATTCTTCTGTTGTAAGTTGCAGTTTTCTCTAAATAGTTATTTGAGGAAGTGGAGAGGGAGAGAAACTAGGTGTAAGTAAAAGGAGCCTCGAGTATTCGAGTTGTTCTAGGCTACCTGAATCCTTAAAAGTCAGCTCTCTTTAATGAGAGTTGATTTGGTTAATAGACTCAGACTCATAGGTCAGAAGGGACCAATATGATCATCTAGTCTGACCTCCTGCACAAGGCAGGCCACAGAACCCCACCCATCCAATTTTATAACAACCCCTAACCCAGGACCGAGTTATTTAAATCCTCAAAATTGGTTTGAAGACCTCAAGCTGCAGAGAATCCACCAGCAAGCGACCCGTGCCCCACGCTGCAGGGGAAGGCGAAAAACCTCCAGGGCCCCTGCCAATCCGCCCTGGAGGAAAATTCCTTCCCGACCCCAAATATGGCGATCGGCTAAACCCTGAGCATGTGGGCAAGACTCACCAGCCAGCACCCAAGAAGGAATTCTCTGCAGTAACTCAGTTCCCATCCCATCCAACATCTCCCCGCAGACCATTGAGCAGACCTATCTGGTGGTAATCCAAGATCAATTGCCCAAATTAACGATCCTATCATAACATCCCCTCCATATACTTATCAAGCCTTGTCTTAAAGCCAGAAAAGTCTTTTGCCCCTACTACTTCCCTCGGAAGGCTGTTCCAGAACTTCACTCCCCTAATGGTTAGAAACCTTCGTCTAATTTCAAGTCTAAACTTCCTAATATCCAATTTATACCCATTCGTCCTCGTGCCTACATTAGTACTAAACTTAAATAATTCCTCTCCCTCCCTAACGTTAACCCCCCTGATATATTTATGTAGAGCAAGCATATCCCCCCGCAGCCTTCTTTTGGCCAGGCTAAACAAGCCAAGCTCTTTGAGTCTCCTTTCATAAAGCAGTTTTTCCATTCCTCGGATCATCCTTGTAGCCCGTCTCTGAATCTTAACATGAATCTTAATTCATGTTCTGTTCCAAAATGTGTATTAAAGGTATGTAATATCTTGTTAAACCGTAGATTGAACATTCACAGAACCCCGAACAGTTTTAAAAAATTCCAGTAATCTTTTTCAAGCATCATAAGCAAAAATTTAAGTTCAGTTACTATAAACCATGGTACTTATCCTTTCATAGAAAATGTCAGAAGCCAGTAGTTACAAATACTTTGAAAAAGTGTTTATATTTTTTAACAACTGTGACTATTATTTCTAGGTAAATATTCTCTTTGTATTTAAAGGAAAACTGCACTCATTTTATTCTCTTCAGTGTCGAAGTTAGACTGAGGACTCACGGTTTGTCAGGTTTCAGAGTAGCAGCCGTGTTAGTCTGTGTCCACAAAAAGAACAGGAGTACTTGTGGCACCTTAGAGACTAATATTTATTTCAGCATAAGCTTTTGTGGGCTACAGCTCACTTCTTTGGACTACTCTGTTTTATTAGCACAGCGCTCTGCTAACAACAGCCAGATAATGTGAGCACCCTGCAAGACACAAACTATCTTAGGGCTTGGCTACACTTGAAACTTCAAAGCGCTGCCGCGGCAGCACTTTGAAGTGCGAGTGTGGTCGCAGCGCCAGCGCTGGGAGAGAGCTCTCTCAGCGCTGCATGTACTCCAGCTCCTCGTGGGGATTAGCCTGCAGCATTGCGGCACTGTTTACACTGGCCCTTTGCAGCGCTGTATCTTGCAGCGCTCAGGGGGGTGTTTTTTTCCACACCCCTGAGGAGAAAGTTGCAGCGCTGTAAAGCGCCAGTGTAGCCAAGCCCCTCCTGTCTTTCTGCCTCCGCACTCCCCTGCCCCAGCTACAGCGTGAGCAGGAAGAGGTTAAGCCCTAAAGCTGCATTGTGCACCAGGGCCCAGGGAATCTAGCTGCAGGGGCTTCAGCAAACCTGGCCAGGGAGGTGGCTCAGCAGCAGAGGGTGCCTAGGGGACAGAGAAGTGCTGCTGTCCCTGGGGGCAGGACCCAACGCGGGAGGGGGCAGGTGAAGAGGGTGCTAAGCCCCTGCCTCGGAGCTGCTGTGGAGCCTGCAGGTTCAGGGCATGAACAGGTTGGAAATCACCCCCCCCCCCATCCCCACCACTCCAGAGCTTAGCTGAAGGGTAGAGAGGCACCCTGTGTCAGCACTGTGTGGGGCTTTGACTTCTCCTGGCCAGCACCCTGTGCCAGAGTGTTTTGGGCTTGCCTGGGGCCCTGGCCCAGGCAGAGGCAGTGGTGGAAGGAAGGAGTCTGCCAGTGAGCTGAGCACTCCAACCAGGGGTTGGTTCTCCACACAGCACTGGGAGCAGGATGCTGGGGGAGATATGGAGGAGCAGCAGGAGAGAGAGAGTGAGTGTGTGTGTGTGAGAGAGAGAGGGCAAAGCAGGGAGCAGACAGTGAGAGGGGGAGCACATAAATGGTAGACAGTAGAGGTGACAGGTAACTAGCCACTGCCTAGTGCCTGCCCTCACTTACTGGCTGCCACAGCATGCAGTTAGTGCTGGTCGGAAATGGGATGAGGAGTGAGGCCCTGTTGGCTGAGAGCTGGCACGCAGCAGGGGCTGCACTGACAGACCAGTAGGGGGAGCAGCCGGCCCCGCACACTGCATAGACTTTAAGGTCAGAAGGGACCATTATGATCATCTAGTCTGACCTCCTGTACAATGCAGGCCACAAAATCTCACCCATCCACTCCTGTAACAAACCCCTAACCTATGTCTGAGTTATTGAAGTCCTCAAACTGTGGTGTGAAGACCTCAAGCTGCAGAGAATCCTCCAGCAAGTGACCCATGCCCCATGCTGCAGAGGATGGTGAAAAACCTTCAGGGCCTCTGCCAATCTGCCCTGGAGGAAAATTCCCTCCTGACCCCAAATGTGGCGATCAGTTAAATCCTGAGCATGCGGGCAAGACTCACCAGCCAGACACCCAGGAAAGAATTCTCTGTAGTAACTCTTATCCCTCCCCATCTAACATACCATCACAGACCACTGGGCATACTTACCTGCTGATAATCAAAGATCAATTGCCAAATTAATTGCCAAAATTAGGCTATCCCATCATACCATCCCCTCCATAAACTTATCAAGCTTAGTCTTAATGCCAGATATGTCTTTTGCCTCCACTACTCCCCTTGGAAGGCTGTTCCAGAACTTCACTCCTCTAATGATTAGAAACCTTTGTCTAATTTAAAGTTTAAACTTCCTAGTGTCCAGTTTATATCAGTTTGTTCTTGTGTCCACATTGGTACTAAGCTTAAATAATTCCTCTCCCTCCCTAATATTTATCCCTCTGTTATAGCTGCAGCTTTGCTCTGCCACCAGTCTTGCACCCCAATTGTCAGCTAAGTCACTGGACCCTCTCACTCACCGCCGGTGGGCAGGTAGCTGGTGAGCAGGGATCCAGCCAGCAGCAGGACCCACCAGTACTAATGTGGAGGGGAGAGTGAAAACAGAAAATATGGGACAATTTGCCCAGTTTTAAGAAAAAGGACACCTGTAGGAGGGCTTAAATATGGGACTGCCCCTTTAAAAACAGGATGTCTAACCCTACTTACGGACTTTGTTCAGTGGCAAAACTTAACTAAATTGATATTTAATTTGTTTTTATTAATCTTCAGAGCTAACACGCAATTGAGATGAAAAGGAGCAGTATGTACTCAATATGTACTGAGTTTGTGGACTTGGGCAGACTTCACTTCATTGGTTTACACCAAGTTCATGTTCTGAAGGTTTTCTTCACAACCATAAGGGTTAGAGAATTACGTGTGTGTTAAAAATTAAAATCTTAGATTTGGAGGGGAAAATAGCAGCCACCACAGAAAAGTACCAAGTAACACTTGCCTTTGCAGAGGTATAAATGAGTGTAGGAACAGAGTAAAATAGTTTTTGTTTCTGCCCTAAATGCTGCCACAGAATATCTCCTACCTTGGTCACGATTCTGACCCTGCTTAGTTCCTCTTCAAGTTCCCTTTACACCAGAGCCAGAGTAAGGCACTACAGGCCTTTGCCCAGGGTCCCCATTTTTAAAGTTGTGATCAGCTTTAATTTTTCATAGATTAGAAAAGAAAATCAAGCTTTCCTGGTTTTTCTATTTGCACTGGTTTCTTTATTTTGAATGAACTAGTCATTGAATGGAAGAGTGCTGAATAAATTGAAATGAAGGCAATATTTTGTCTGCCTTTGAGGAAGAGGCTACTGGTTTAGCACTGCAGCAAACTCTTGTTCCATGTGCATAGCCAGTGACTTCTACCAATTCAGTAGTTTGGCTCTCTCTAATACCTCAGTAGCAAACATGTACTACTTTAATTTAAATTAAATTACTTTAATAGATTATAATAAATTTAAGCCTTAACTTGGGTTGTTATAATTTCTAAATTAATTTTAAATGGGTTTATATTAAAAGAAACATATTTAATTTAAATTAAAAATTTAATTGGGGGTTGGGGGAGTCAGGAGACAGGGAGCGGGACGAGTTGGGTTAGGGGGTGGGGAGGGTCCTGGAGTGCAGTTAGAGTGGGGGGGTTTCGGGAGGGGGTGATCAAGGGACATGGAGTGGGGGGGGTTGATGGGTTGCTTGCGACCCTTGCGGGTTCTATGGGGGGACAATCGGGGGCAGGACATGGGTGGGGATCGGAGAAGGGAGGACAGGCTGTTTTGGGAGGAACAGCCTTCCCTACCCAGCCCCTGATACAGTTTTGCAGGGCTGATGTGCAGGGCTGGCTTTAGGAAGTGCGGGGCCCGATTCGAACAGTTTTGACGGTGCCCGGCAGGGATGACTGAAAAAAACCAAACACGTGGGGCTTGTACTCACCGGGCGGCGCTCTGAGTCTTTGGCGGCACTTCGGCAGCGGGTCCTTCACTCGCTCTGGGTCTTCGGCAGCACAGAAGGACCTGCCCCCAAAGTGCCGCCAAAGACCCGGTAGGGAACCCTTTGTTAAGATTTTGGCAGCTCATCGCTGGCTAAGATGCTTAAACAATTTTGTATATTCTCTTTAGGTGGTTTAATTTAAAGACATTATCATTTACAGCAATCCAGTATTACAGAGCTCTCTTTCCTGGAATTGCTATCTCCAGCTGAAACTGGTATTCATATTTGGCGTGGGTGGATCTTTAAAGGCCTCTGGTTGTGATTTAAGAACAAGAACCTTCAGAAACAGAATCTTTTATGTACTTTACTACCTCGCATATCCATGCTTTTGCATTCCCATCTCTCCATTCCTTGCATGCCTGCTAAGTCTCACTGTTTCTCTATACAGAGCACAGATTTCATGTGGCTGAAGAAGAATGAACAGGCATTTTACATTTATGTAATCTGAATTCTCACTCTTTATGTTGCCAAGACTGGTCTCTGCTGTTCTGTTCTCTCCAACACTTTCTGTTGTTCCTGAGTGCAAAATCAGATCCTAAGCACTGCATGTTGTCAGTATTAAAAACTAAATGGCCAGATCAGCATCTATCCCTGCTTGTTTGTTTTTTAAAGCCGGACAGCAGCAGCCCACCCTCAGACTTTAAAAACCCAAACAACCTTCCCTTGTCCAAAGGGATAACATGTAGCTGATGGGGTGGAAGCAGCCAGAAAATGAAAATATGGCAATGTAGAAGACCGTTGGAGATCAGAATAGTACATGGAAATTCCCATCACCCTCCTTTGAATTCCACTAATTAGCCACATAATGGAAAGTGTTCAAACACATGGGAATTATTTCCATCTACACCACCACCCTCCATATACTGATGATTTCATATTTGTTTTTCATCTGGATTAGGTTATATCTTTCATTAGTTTCTGCTCTGTTGGAACTGATTTTCCAGAAGTAGCGCTTCTAAGTGACTGACAATAAATGTTTCTTCCAGCTGGACTGGCATAGGTGGAAATAGTAGAAATTTGGCAGTTTCAATTTTTTTACAATTTGGTAAACTTTTACCAACCCTTCCTTTGGTCTCATTTTTCCAATTTCTTTTATCAGAGTTCTTCTTTTTCCCCTATAGCTGGCATCCAGCACCAGTTCTGTTTGATCCTGGAACTTATTGTTCTTCTTCGAGTGATTGCTCACATCCATTCCAGTTAGGTGTGCGCGCCGTGCGTGCACGTTCGTCGGAAACTTTTTACCCTAGCAACTCCAGTGGGCCGGCAGGTCGCCCCCTGGAGTGGCGCCGCCATGGCGCCCAATATATATCCCTGCCGGCCCGCCCGCTCCTCAGTTCCTTCTTACCGCCGTGTCGGTCGTTGGAACTGTGGAGCGCGGCATAGCTGTCCTCCACGTCCCTAGCTCTCCTAGTTATCTATCGTTTATCTATCGTTCATCTCTAGTTCCATTATAGTTGTTAATTAGTTTGTTAAGTAGATAGTTAAGTTAAATAGTTGTTAAGTAGTTCTTCGCCGGGGGCTTAGCCCTTCCCGGCACCCGGCGCCAGGCTCATGCCTGTTTCGCCAGGCTTCAAGCAGTGTGCGGCCTGCAAGAAGCCCATGCCTACCAGCGATCCCCACGAAGCGTTCCTGAAGTGCCTCGGGGAATCGCACAGATCCGACAAGTGCCGCATCTGTAAGGCTTTTAAGCCGAGGACAAAGAAGGAGAGGGATCAAAGGCTCCGGACTCTCCTTATGGAGGCGGCACTTGACCCGACGGCTTCGCAGGCCGTGGTATCGGCACCGGCACCGGATCGCACCGGCACCGAGAAGACTCCCCGGCACCGACCCTCTCCGGCACTGGAGTCAGAGCCAAGGCCGTCGAAGTCCGATACTCCGGCCAGGCAGACCCGACTAGAGCGCCCGGCCTCGACATCGGCCGCGGCGCCGCCAGCACCGTCGACTCCGGGCCCGGCGGGTCCGTCGAGTCCGGTGCCGCCGAGCTCCCCCATGAGATCTGGGGTTGAGATAGTGGTCCCATCCACACCGGAGACCTTCGCCTCGGCTCGGGACCTCATTGCCCTGACTGAGCCCACTCGGCTGCCACCCCCGGTACCTCCGGTGCGGGTCGTGTCCAGAGGCAAGCCCATGATGTCGGTACCGCCCAGAGACACTCGTTCACGATCCAGGTCCCGACGTCTTGGGCGCTCCAGATCCCGACGCCGCTCGCAGTCCCGGCACCGCTCCCCTCAGCGGTACCGGTCGCACTCGCGGCACCGGTCGACATCGAGACGGTCGCGGTCAGGCTCCAGTCGTCGAAACCGGCACCGCGATTCCAGGAGCAGGTCCCGACGCTACTCGCCGCACCGGTCGACCTCCCGGCACCGAGCTGGTGGCAGGTCCCGGTCTCGGTCGACCTCCCGGCACTGAGCTGGTGGCAGGTCCCGGTCGACCTCCCGGCACCGAGCTGGTGGCAGGTCCCGGTCGACCTCCCGGCACCGAGCTGGTGGCAGGTCCCGGCACCGAAGCGGCGCCCCGGTACCGGTCAGGATCCCGGCACCGTGACAGAACTCGGTCCCGATCCCGATCCCGGCACCGTTATGACTCACGGCACCGGTCCCCGGCACCGAGACGATCCTCCTTGCCGACCCGCGCAGATACTTACCATCCAGGGTCGGCCCCTCCGTGGCCCTCTAGACAGCCGTCCGTATCCTCCCAGACGGACAGCGGGTATGCGCTGGGCACCGACCGGCAGGCGGCGCTGTTCGGTGATCCGCCGCTGCAGGACCAAGGCCTACAACAGTGGGGATTCTGGACACCCTGGGCATACCATCAGGCCCAGGGCCCCCAGCAGCTCCCTGCTAGGCTGGCGACTGCGGAGCGTAGGGCCCCTGAAGCCTCGTTGTCTCGCCCCCCTCCCTCCCCGGAAGGGGAGGAAGGGTCCAAGCAGCAGGACTCCGCTGTGGCTCCGGAGGCAGAGGTGAGGGCTGAGGAAGACCCTCAGTTAGACACTCTCGTGCCTGGGGTCTCATCATCCTCCTCCCCGGATGAGGCGGTGGCGGGTACCTCCTCCAACAGTCCCCCCCCGCTGGATCTCAGGGCGCACCAAGACCTCCTCAGGCGATTGGCTCAAAATCTGAGTCTGCAGGCAGAGGAGGTCTCGGAGATAGAGGATCCAATTGTAACCATCCTCTCTTCTGATGCTCCCACCAGGGTCGCCCTGCCCTTCATACGGACCATCCAGGCCAACGCCAATACCATCTGGCAGTCCCCGGCCTCCATCCCTCCGACAGCGAAAGGAGTCGAGAGGAAGTACATGGCCCCTTCTAGGGGATACGAATATCTCCATGTACACCCGACTCCGGGTTCACTGGTGGTGCAATCAGTGAACGATAGGGAGCGTCACGGCCAGGAGGCTCCAGCCCCCAAATCCAGAGAAGCCAGGCGGATGGACCTCCTTGGCCGTAAGGTGTATTCGGCTGGGGCGCTGCAGCTCAGGGTCTCCAACCAGCAGGCCCTGCTGAGCAGATATGCCTTTAATTCCTGGGTGGCAGTGGACAAATTTAAGGAGCTGCTGCCACAGGATGCTCGCCAAGAGTTTACGGATGAAGGCAAGAAGGTCGCACGCACGGCCTTACAAGCCTCCTTGGACGCTGCGGACTCGGCTGCCCGTACCCTCGCATCAGGAGTTACGATGCGTCGCATCTCCTGGCTGCAGGTTTCCGGCCTTCCGCCGGAGCTCCAGCATACTATACAGGACCTTCCTTTCGAAGGCCAGGGCCTGTTTTCTGACAAGACAGACCCCAGACTCAAGAGTCTAAAAGACAACCGGGTCATTATGCGGTCCCTCGGGATGCACACCCCCGTGACGCAGCGTAGACCCTTTAGGTCGCAACAACAGCAACAACGCAGGCCGTTTTCCCAGTTCCGCCAGCGGCAGGACCTTTACAGGCGCCGCGGCAGGAACGGAAGGCGCAGGCAGTCGGGGAACCAAGGGGGGCAGAACCAAGGCTCCTCAAAACCCCCGCCTGGTCCTAAGCCTTCATTTTGAAGGTGCGCCCGAGGGCGCAGTAACAGTTTCCCCTATGGATCCTTCCCCCCCGTTTTCCAACCGCCTTTCGTTTTTCCTCCCGGCGTGGTCCCAAATAACATCGGACCGCTGGGTCTTAAGCATGGTGCAGACGGGATACCGCCTGCAGTTTGTTTCATTTCCTCCTTCCCGCCCTCCTTCCTCGTCCCTCTTCAGGGACCCCTCTCACGAGCAATTCCTTCGGCAGGAGGTGCAGACGCTCCTCAGCAAAGGAGCTATAGAGGCGGTTCCGGAAAACGAGAAAGGCAAGGGGTTTTATTCCCGCTACTTTCTGATCCCCAAGGCCAAAGGGGGCCTCAGGCCTATCCTCGACCTGCGAGAGCTCAACAAATACCTTGTGAAGTTGAAGTTCCGCATGGTATCCCTGGGGACCATTATTCCATCCCTGGATCCGGGAGACTGGTACGCCGCCCTCGACATGCAGGACGCGTATTTCCACATTGCCATTTGGCCGCGCCACAGACGCTTTCTCCGCTTCGTTGTGGGGGCTCTTCATTATCAATTTGCAGTCCTCCCATTCGGCCTGTCCACGGCCCCGAGGGTGTTTACAAAATGCATGGCAGTTGTCGTGGCGCATCTTCGGCGCAACCGTGTCCACGTGTTCCCTTATCTGGACGACTGGTTGATTCGGGGCACGTCGGAACAGCAAGTCAACAGCCATGTCCGCGTGATCACCGGCATGTTTGCAAGTCTGGGCCTCTTGATAAACACAGACAAGTCCACCCTGAGGCCCACTCAGAAGGTGGAATTTATCGGGGCCGTCCTGGACGCCACTGTGGGCAGGGCCTCGCTGCCTCTGCAACGGTTCCAGACCATGGCGGCGATCGTTCAACGTTTGCGGTCAGCCCCATTGACGTCAGTGAGGACATGTCTAACCCTGTTAGGCCACATGGCGGCGTGCACCTTTGTGACCGACTACGCTCGGCTCCACATGAGGCCTCTCCAGCTGTGGCTTATCAGTCATTACAGGCCGGCAAGGCAACCGTTAGACATGTTAGTCACAATCCCCCAGAAGGTCTTGGATTCTCTCGGCTGGTGGTTAGACCAGTCCGTATTATGTGCGGGTCTTCCCTTCCACCCCTCTCAGCCCTCGGTATCCCTGACAACGGATGCCTCAGATCTAGGCTGGGGGGCCCACCTAGGGACCCTGCGGACACAGGGCCTGTGGTCCCAGGAGGAGGTGGGGCTACACATCAACATGCGGGAGTTGAGAGCGGTCCGCCTTGCTTGTCAAGCGTTCTGTCATCAGCTTCAGGGTCGTTGTGTCGCCGTGTTCACGGACAACACGACGACCATGTACTATATCAACAAGCAGGGCGGCACCAGGTCCTCCTCCCTGTGCCTCGAGGCGATACGACTCTGGGACTTTTGCGTAGCCCACTCCTTTCACCTCAGGGCTTCCTTCCTCCCTGGAGTACGGAACACACTGGCGGATCGATTGAGCAGATCCTTCCTGTCACACGAGTGGTCCCTTCGCCCGGACGTCGCTCTCTCCATTTTCCGGAGGTGGGGTTATCCCCGGGTGGACCTCTTCGCGTCCAAGGGGAACAGGAAGTGCCAAGCGTTCTGCTCCTTTCAGGGCAGGGAGCCGGGGTCGATAGCGGATGCCTTCCTCATCCAGTGGTCGACCCACCTTTACTATGCGTTTCCCCCGTTCCCTCTGGTCCACAAGGTCCTCCTGAAGGTGCGCAGAGACAGGGCTCTCGTGATCATGGTGGCCCCGGCATGGCCCAGGCAGCACTGGTACACCATGCTGCTGGACTTGGCCATTGCCGACCCAGTTCCCCTGCCCCTTCACCCGGACCTGATTACCCAGGACCACGGGACCCTCTGTCACCCAGACCTGCAGTCGCTGCACCTAGCGGCGTGGCTCCTGCGTGGCTGACTGGTTCCGAGCTGCGCTGCTCCACGCCTGTGAGAGAGGTGCTCTTGAGCAGCAGGAAACCGTCCACAAGAGCCACATATTCGGCGAAATGGAAACGCTTCTCCTGTTGGTGCGTAGAGAGAAATCTCCGCCCTATGGAAGTTTCGGTAACCGAAATCTTAGACTATGTTTGGTCCCTCAAAGGGCAAGGCCTGGCCTTATCGTCGTTGCGAGTCCACCTAGCAGCTATCTCCACCTTTCACCCGGGTGCGGACGGTCGCTCCATTTTTTCTCACCCGATGGTGTCGAGATTCCTTAAAGGGCTGGAACGTTTATTCCCTAACGTCCGTCCCCCTGCTCCGACCTGGGATCTTAACCTGGTGTTGTCCCGGCTCATGGGGCCCCCCTTTGAGCCGTTAGCTACTTGCTCCCTGCTCTACCTCTCTTGGAAAACTGCCTTTCTAGTGGCTATCACCTCAGCTAGACGGGTGTCGGAGCTCCGAGCTCTTGTGGTAGACCCCCCATATACGGTCTTCCACAAGGACAAGGTGCAGCTGAGACCACACCCTGCTTTTCTGCCCAAGGTGGTCTCAGCCTTCCACGTCAACCAAGAGATTTTCCTTCCGGTTTTTTTCCCAAAACCTCACTCCTCAGGCAGGGAGCAGCAGCTCCACTCGCTGGATGTCCGTAGGGCTCTCGCGTTCTACATAGAGAGGACCAAACCCTTCCGCAAATCCCCCCAGCTTTTCGTGGCGGTAGCGGACCGTATGAAAGGGCTTCCTATCTCCTCCCAGAGGTTATCCTCTTGGGTTACGTCCTGCATCAGGACCTGTTATGACTTGGCCCATGTCCCTACGGGCCGTGTGACTGCGCATTCTACCAGGGCGCAGGCGTCGTCGCTGGCTTTCCTCGCCCGTGTGCCCGTCCGGGAAATCTGTCGGGCAGCGACCTGGTCATCGGTCCACACCTTTGCTTCCCACTACGCCCTGGTCCAGCAGTCGAGAGAGGATGCGGCCTTCGGAACTGCAGTGCTCCGTGCCGCGACTTCTCACTCCGACCCCACCGCCTAGGTATGGCTTGGGATTCACCTAACTGGAATGGATGTGAGCAATCACTCGAAGAAGAAAAGACGGTTACTCACCTTTGTAACTGTTGTTCTTCGAGATGTGTTGCTCACATCCATTCCACACCCGCCCTCCTTCCCCACTGTCGGAGTAGTCGGCAAGAAGGAACTGAGGAGCGGGCGGGCCGGCAGGGATATATATTGGGCGCCATGGCGGCGCCACTCCAGGGGGCGACCTGCCGGCCCACTGGAGTTGCTAGGGTAAAAAGTTTCCGACGAACGTGCACGCGCGGCGCGCACACCTAACTGGAATGGATGTGAGCAACACATCTCGAAGAACAACAGTTACAAAGGTGAGTAACCGTCTTTTCTAAAAGGATACTACACATTAATAAAAAAGATGACTGGATTTTATATAGAGTTTTTGTAAAGACTGAATGGCAAATCATGTTAGGACAATGGAAGCAGTTCAGTCTATTCCTGAATTAATTATTTTCATGTTTTTCTTTTATATCTTCAGGTTCGCTTCTCATATATGCGAATGAAGTATCTCTTCATCTCTTGGCTAGTAGTATTTATTGGCAGCTGGATTATATATGTTGAGTACTCCACTTACACAGAGCTATGCAGAGGTCATGACTGTAAGAAAATAATAGTAAGTATATTTGTATGTCCTGTTTGTTAAGCTTTTTTATCATCTATGGATCTACTTTTGGATTATTCGGTAGTTACCATCAAAAAGTAATATTTAACTATTACATTATGCAAATACAATAATCCTAATTTCAGTTACCTACAACTAAAACCAATTATTTTTGTACTTTATTTTCTCATTGATTAATGGCTCAGTTTTAAACTGCCATGTGATCAAATTCACTTTGTGACAGTTTTGTTGTGGGAGAATCAATTATAACTGACATACTAATTTTAAGTTAGTGATTCCCCCTGCCTTTGTTTAACTCCTTCTGATGAGTTAAAAATGATGCATGCTGCTAGAGTACCCACAAGACACTCAGGGAGAATCTCACTCTTATAAGAGAGAAGCAGCTGGCAGTGTGTTCTCCACAGGGGCCCTGTAGATTTGAAACTTTCTCCTTCATAGTCCAAAATAATTTTAGTTTATTGGCTTTTTAGGGCATGCTGTCCATTTGTTTTCCCTGGCTGCAAGGGATTGGGAGGACTTTGGTGAATGATTTTAAAGATCTTAAATATGTTTTTGTTTGCTGGTCTATTATACCTTAATTATTAGACAAAGGGGGGTTGCTAGAATAATCTAATCTTATACTTGTATTTTTAAAATGTGTTGGAGCACCTACACCAAAGCATAGACCTCTTTACTGAAAGAATGGATAGATTAAAAGAAATAATACTGTGAACTCAGTGGCAGGCTGTTCCTTTTTCTATTATTTCAAAATGGTGAAATCTGAGGATTCCACGTGGAAGTAGAAATACATATTAGCAGACCCCCATGTAAAAGCAGAGATAAATGCTAGCAGATGCATTAACAGGTTTGAGGCATTAGCTGTCATTGTGCTTCTTACCTCCCTCAACACCCCCCCGCCTCCCCCACCCCCCCAAAAAAGGCATCTTCTGGCACCATCTAATATGTAGTTTTGTTTGTTTCCTGTTTTCGATAAGTCTCTTCCGATCAAGAGTAAAAGCTCCCAGTCTGTCTCCCAGTTTGAATCATTGACCCAGTAAGGTCCTGATCTTGCAGACTGCTCCATGCAGGCAGACCCCTGGGCCTGCGCAGAGCCCCATTAGCTTCAACATTCTGCTGTATTCTATTCTATTCTATATAGCGACCTCATGCAGATGCAGGGGGTTCACCTCTGCAGAATAACTTGCAGAATTGGGGTGTATCTGAATATTTTTTTGTACCCCAGACACATTTCAGAGTTTCTACAGCTTTTTCCCCACTCATTGTACAGGACAAAAGCATAGATATTGGAAAAGCCAACAGGTGTATTATTTCCTCTTTCTATTCTTCAGTTCTTTCTAGAAACTATTTTCCTCTTTGTCTTTCAGTGTGATAAATATAAGACTGGAGTTATTGATGGATCAGCATGTAGCAGTCTTTGCGCTAAAGAAACTCTATATTTTGGAAAATGTTTGTCAACAAAACCCAATAACCAGGTATGACTTTATTTATATGAGCTAATCATACGATTCTTTATCTAAACCGGGTTTGAGGTTTGTTTGGATTTTACAGAATATTAAACAGGCCTTATGTAAAAGGCCTGTTTAACTTGACTTCAGTTAAATTTTACTTATTTAAAGTTTTGCTCACTGAGATATTCAAGGGATGAGAATTTTAAACTAGGGATTCTGTTGGCACAGCATTTATAATCCCAGTCTAAAAGCGAGAAATCTGAGCTGTTAACCAATATAGAACACTATCTTAGAAACAGCAGACAACAATTCAGAATAATGTTTGATTCCATTTTATAAGGATCATACTTGTCTGAATTTTGTATTTAATTCACATTTCTGTTTCCATGAAATAGGATGTTTGCCACTCAATCATTTTTAACTTTAGGCATTTTAAATCCAGTATCCTTGGTTCAGCAAATCTGTGATAAATTGGGTATTGGGGGAAAAATGAGGACAGAGATTTACCTTTTACAGTGATTTAGATAACTACTACTGTCCAATAAATGTATAGATGTGGTATTTCTTAGTGTATTTGATGATTTGGCGTATCATATTATACAGATGTGTATGTATGCTTTAAGTAATACTGTCTAACACTCTACTTCTCTAATTTTACAAACGCCACTTTTAAAAAACTGAAACTTTAAAATGTACAATAAAGCTATACTTGGTGTGGACCCTGCACTAGAACAGCTATGAAATCCCATTTCATAATCCCAACTATATATATTGTGACAAAGTTCCTCCTCTACCTTGGTGGGTCCTGCGCTTACTGGCAGATTTTCTCACCTCAGTGATCTTCCCCACAGTCTGGATCAACTCCTCCTGTGTCTGATCAGGAGTTGGGAATTTTGGGGGGAACCCAGGCCCACCCTCTACTCTGGGTTCCAGCCCAGGGCCCTGTGGATTGCAGCTGTCTATTGTGCCTCTTGTAACAGCCACATGACAACTACAACTCCATGGGCTACTTCCCCATGGCCTCCTCCACACACCTTCTTTATCCTCACCACAGGACCTTCCTCTTGGTGTCTGATAACACTTGTACTCCTTAGTCCTCCAGCAGCACACCCTCTCACTCTCAGCTCCTTGTGCCTCTTGCTCCCAGCTCCTCACACATACTTCCTCTCCTCTGGCTCCTCCTTGCCTGACTGGAGTGAGCTCCTTTTTAAACCCAGGTGCTCTGATTAGCCTGCCTTGATTGGCTGCAGGTGTTCTAATCAGCCTGTCTGCCTTAATTGGTTCTAGCAGGTTCCTGATTACTCTAGTGCAGCCCCTGCTCTGGTCACTCAGGGAACAGAAAACTACTCCTCCAGTGACCTGTATATTCGCCCTCTACCAGACTCCTGTACCCCACTGGTCTAGGTCTGTCACAATATATAAAATGATGGGGTCCAAATTAGCTGGTACCACTCAGGAAAGAGATCTTGGAGACATTTGAGAGAACTATCCACAAACATCCACTCAATGTGCAGCAGCAGTGAAAAAAGCAAACAGAATGCTGGGAATAATTAAGAAAGGGATAGATAATAGGACAGAAAATATCATGTTGCCTTTGTATAAATCCATGGTACACCCATATCTTGAATACTATGTGCAGATGTGGTCATCCCATCACAAAAATTATATATTGGAATTGGAAAAGGTTCAGAAAAGGGCAACAAAAATGATTAGGGGTATGGAACAGCTTCTATATGAGTGGAGAGTAATAAGACTGAGACTTTTCAGCTTGGAAAAGAGACGGCTAAGGGGAGATATGATTGAGGTCTTTAAAATCATGACTGGTGTAGAGAAAGTAGAAGGAACCTTAAGGAAATGTTTACTGCTTCTCATAACACAAGAACTAGAGATCACCAAATGAAATTAATAGGCAGCAGGTTTAAAACAAATGAAAGGAAGTATTTCTTCACACAACGCACAGTCAACCTGTGGAACTCCTTGCCAGAGTATGTTGTGAAGGCCAAGACCATAACAGGGTTCAAAAAAGAACTAGATACAGACGTCCCCCGGGTTACAGAAACCCGACTTACGCAAATCTGCACTTATGGAAAAATTTCCATAAGCTAGAAATGAGGTGTCTTTTTTTTTTTTTTGGTAATGGTCAGGTATACGTTTCCGACTTACGCAGATTTCGAGTTACGCAAGGCATTCCAGAACAAAAAACTTGCATAAATTGTGGATTGTCTGTAAATACATGGAGGATAGGTCCATCAATGGCTATTAGCCAGTATGGGCAGGAATGGTGTCCCTAGCCTCTGTTTGCCAGGAGCTGGGAATGAACGACGGGATGGAATACTTGATGATTACCTGTTTTGTTCATTCCCTCTGGGATACCTGGCACTGGCCACTGTGGGAAGACAGAATACTGGGCTAGATGGACCTTTGGTCTAACCCAGTAGGGCCATTCTTACGTTCATTACACGGTCACTTCCAAAACTGCTGACACTCCAGATCCATTAAAGGTTTTTACAGAGTGCCCATGTTCCAGTACAGTGTGCTTCCTCTCTCCCATCCTGCATCACCAAACTAAAATAAATGCCTCTTATCAGCCTTAACAGAGAAGGTGCTGATGCCATTGTATAAAGCACACTTTTATGGAGCATGGGCATGTTGCTCTTTAAAATCATATTTGGATACAGTGGTCTCTCTTAAATATCTTTTAAAGTGGCACATTGTACAGGGAGCTGCCACTACCAGTCTGAATGCTGGCTTCTTGCAGTTTCCATGAGCAAACCCAGCATTCTGACTCAGGACAGTAGAAGACAGGAGAGCTTTTGAGGAAATTTTAATGTAACTATATCATTGCCTTTTCTCTGCATAGATGTATTTAGGAATCTGGGGTAATCTACAAGGTGTCATAAAATGCCAGATGGAAGAAACTATTCATCTTGATCTTGGAACTGAACTGGAACCAAGAAAAGAAATAGTTCTGTTTGATAAACCAACTAGAGGAACTACTGTTCAGAAATTCAAAGAAATGGTATATGGTCTTTTTAAAGTAAGTATATGTCAAAGAAGAGAAAATGAGCATAGATGCTCATTCTCACCACATTTATTTGTTATTAAAAAAAAATTTTTTTTTGCCTGACTCATTTGTCTGTTTATTGTCTGTTCGTTTGTTTTCAGCAGGAAGAGTACACAAATTAAATGTAAAGTCAAAACCTACTAAGTTGCAATTCCAATTACATTAGGGATGACCTTCTATTGTAGCTTTGAGAACCATTTTCATATTTTTTCATTTTAAGAATCTACTCTGATTGTGGAAAAACTCAATTATGTTCTAAGCTACAGTGGTTGCTGGTGAGTAGATCACATAAGCGTGAAAAATTTCAGATCCAGAGTTACATGTTAGAGACAAGCATGTGTAATTTAAAAGAAAAACAAAAATAGAGGGGTGGAGGTGGCGGGATAGTTATTGGAATGAAAGCTAGCATGCAACTTTTACATATTTAAGGCTTGAACCTGTTTTTGGCCCTTAAATAGGTATCTCTTCCTCTGCGCTTTTTCTTTACCATACTAATAACTATTCTATCCTACTAAGCAGTCTACAGCCCAGTTTTCCCAGTATAGAAGCATTGATCTAAGGATATGTTTACACTGAGGGTTTTCTGAACTTCTCCCTCCATTGCTCTTATCACTTGTGCAGCTCCAGTAGTGATAGCAACTGTGGCAGTGTGAGTTTAAAAACCAAACAGAAAACCTGACAGCTGATCTACAAGTGTCACATACCCCTATTCAAAGCAGGTCTATGCAACATGATTGTAAGAATGTTGGTGACGGATTTACACTAGTGCTTTCCCCTATAATTAACATTGGTGGAGCTGCAGAGATGCTAGAGTAATTGCAGGACAATATCAGAAAATGTTCAGTGTAGACAAGGACTCGAAAAAATGTCCTGTCTATACTGGTCATAGATGGGTGTAGTGCAGTTTTGATTCCAGAAAAGACAGGACTTCCCTATTCAAAAGCACAGCAGCAGTCCTGCTGGTTTGTTTAACCAATGAAATGAAAGTTATTATAGTAAGTGACAGAACTAAGTATGAAAGTACATTTATTAGTATAAGAGTAGTACTAAGAGATATTAAAAACATATTTATGACTGGCTAGAAATGATTGTATTCCCTGTAATCTCTAGTCACTATTGCAAGATCCAAGCTTTAATCAGATGAATTATAATAATCAGAGCTTGTTTTACTATGAAATGGTGTTTGAACTCTCAAAACTTTTCTAGCAAAAGAACCACAAAATGTTTTTATTATACGTAGGGTTGTCAACCGATTAAAAAAATCACTCAGTTAAAAAAATTAATTGCGATTAATTTCACTGTTAATAATAGAATACTATTTATTTAAATATTTTTGGATGTTTTCTACATTTTCAAATATATTGATTTCTATTACAACACAGAATACAAAGTGTACAGTGCTCACTTTATTTTTTATTACAAATATTTTCACTGTAAAAAACAAAATAAATGGTATATTTCAATTCACCTAATACAAGTATTGTAGTGCAATATCTTTATAATGAAAGTTGAACTTACCAATGGAGAATTGTGTACAAAAAATAACTGCATTCCAAAATAAAACAATGTAAAACTTTAGAACCTACAAGTCCACTCAGTCCTACTTCAGCCAATCGCTCAGACAACAAAGTTTGGTTACAACTTGCAGGAGATAATGCTGCCCACATCTTGTTTACAGTATCACCTGAAAGTGAGAACAAGCATTTGCATGGCACTGTTGTAGCTGGATATTGCAAGATATTTACGTGCCAGATGCACTAAAGATTCATATGCCTTTTCAAGCTTCAACCACCATTCCAGAAGACATGCGTCCATGCTGATGACGGGTTCCACTTGATAATGATTCAAAGGAGAGCGACCGATGCTTGTTCATTTTCATCATCTGAGTCAAATGCCACCAGCAGAAGGCTGATTTTCTTTTTTGGTGGTTCGGGTTCTATAGTTTCCGCATCAAGAGTTTTGCTCTTTTAAGACATCAGAAAGCATGCTGCACACCTCATCCCTCTCAGATTTTGGAAGGCAGTCCAGATTTTTAAACTTTGGGTCAAGTGCTGTATCTATCCTTAGAAATCTCACATTGGTACGTTCTTTGCATTTTGTCAGATCTGCTGTGAAAGTGTTCTTAAAATGAATATGTGCTGGGTCATCATTCAAGACTGTTATAACATGAAATATATGTCAGAATGTGGGTAAAACAGAACAGGAGACATACAACTCTCCCCCAATAAGCAATTGGCTGAACAAGAAGTAGGATTGAGTAGACTCAGAAGTAGGACTGAAGGCTCTAAAGTTTTACATTGTTTTGTTTTTGAGTGCAGTTATGTAACCAAAAAAAATCTATATTTGTAAGTTACACTTTCACAAGAGATTGCACTACAGTACTTGTATGAGGTGAATTGAAAAATTCTATTTCTTTTATAATTTTTACAGTGCAAATATTTGTAACCAAAAATAATATAAAGTAAGCACTGTACACTTTGTATTCTGTTGTAATAGAAATCAATATATTTGAAAATGTAGAAAAACATCCAAAAATATTTATTAAATTTCAATTGGTCATCTATTATTTAACAGTACAATTAATTGCGATTAATTTTTTTACTCACATTTAATTTTTTTTAATCGCATGAGTTAACTATGATTAATCAACAGCTCTAATTACATGATACCTAACATAATTTATTAAAGACTCTCTTACTGAGGACAAGGTGCACATTTTTAGGACTTTGAAAAGGAAGAAAACACATACTTTCATTGCACCATACACATGAAAAGAACACTCAGTATATAGTCCTAAAAAGCACTGTGTATGTATCATTACTGAAACCAGAAAAAACAGAGCATGACAATAGACACTGCTTAGGTTCCACATGCAGCTGAGTAGAATGGGTAAAATACTTCATTGACTATAAAAACACAGGACAGGTAATCAGCTTTAAGTTTTTAGAAGAAAAATGTATATGGAATTAAATATATATATATTTGTTTTTTCTAGCAAAAGTTGGGTGAACAGGGAAATCTTTCTGAACTGGTTAATCTCATCCTGTCAGTTGCTGATGGAAACAAAGATGGTCGAGTTTCCTTACCAGAAGCAAAGTCAGCATGGGCTCTTCTGCAGCTAAATGAGTTTCTGCTCATGGTGATCCTCCAGAATAAAGAACACACCCCCAAATTGATGGGTTTTTGTGGAGATCTCTATGTGATGGAAAGAGTTGAATATACCTCTCTCTATGGAATAAGCCTTCCATGGATCTTAGAACTTTTCATTCCCTCTAGTTTCAGAAGAAGCATGGACCAGTGGTTTACTCCATCATGGCCTAGAAAGGCAAAAATAGCTATCGGGCTTTTAGAATTTGTGGAAGACATTTTCCATGGACCTTATGGGAATTTTCTTATGTGTGATACCAGTGCCAAAAACTTGGGTTATAATGATAAATATGACTTGAAAATGGTCGACATGAGAAAAATTGTGCCAGAAATTAATTTGAAGGAATTACTTAAAGATCGTCACTGTGAGTCTGACTTGGACTGTGTTTATGGTACAGACTGTAGAACTCTATGTGACCAAAGTAAAATGAAATGTACCGCAGAAATAATTCAGCCCAACTTGGCAAAAACATGCCAGTTACTAAAAGACTATCTGCTTCGCGGTGCTCCATCAGAAATACACGAAGAGTTAGAGAAACAACTGTATTCTTGTATTGCCCTTAAAGTCTCAGCAAACCAGATGGAAATGGAGCATTCTTTAATACTAAATAACTTAAAAACTTTATTGTGGAAGAAAATATCCCATACAAATGATTCTTAGTATCTTTAACCACAGAAGAAAACGTTGCCACTCTAGGAGATTTACCACTTTTTATCAAATGCATCTTTGGCATTTTAAAAATATGTCTTCTTAGCTCAGAATTCATTAACTTTCCTAATTCTTACTCCAGCAAACACTGCTACTATAGTGCTTCTCAGAGAAAGAATGTGCCACTTAATGAATTGTCTGACAGAAGTTAAAAGAGCCTTGTGGTTAGAATGCTCCATCATGGAAATAAACCATGTGCTTGCCCTCCCCTTGCACTTTGGCAGAAGACCCTAAACTGGGGTCTCCTGCTGTCAATATTCACTGTGCTACTATATTGACTAATTTAACTTTTTTTTAATGCTGTGACTAGCATCATTCATTTGTAAATATCCACTGAGAATTATTTTTTTCCAAGTAGTGTTACAAATGCTAGCCAAAAGACCCACCACTATTAGAAATAATGTGCTTAAGTCCAAGAGACTCTTTTGAATGAACTGAACATTTTGAGGATGAAGTTTACTAATAACTTAGCATGGCAAAATTTGCACAATGGAAGATTTTTAAATTGCTAAACTCAGCGTGACAATTAAAATGTATTCCAGAAAATTGGGTATTTTAGAATGAGAGATTTTTAGTTAGATTTTGTTTGCATACACCTTTTTACCTCATACTTAAATATATCTTGAATGTTACCACACTAGCTGAAAGTTCTTAACTAAAGGTCCTGGTACAACATGCCATGTTGGGAGCTAAGAATTTAAAATATGTATTTAAAAAGTTGCATATGCTAGAGCAACAATATACCGTTACACAATGGGGAAACAGAGAAACTACAAAGCCAGAGTCTTGAAATGTCAGTAAGATAAAAGGAAAGTTAAGCAATAGCTAGTTTTGAAGCCAGGGATTTTGTGGATTAAAAGGGTCAGGAGTTAAATAACTTTAATAGTTTTGGTAGCTGCAGTGTTGTAGCCTTTATAATGGAGATCCTCATAGTAAAGGTTTAGAGTCCGTAGTTTGACTTAAGTGAAAAGTATCTAACAAACTACATTTCTAACACTGATGTAGTCTAAAAGTTCGATTTTGTAGCTAAAGCTGTGTGGCAAGATGTCTTGCATTTAGTCTCTCCTGGTTTACTTTAACAAATGTCTAAATTATAGCTAGGCCTAAGCCACGGGACAGAATCTAGATCCTGATCTGGATTTTCCTAAATTTTGGAAGTGTTCAGATATGGAGTTTTTTGTTTGGGACCATCTTTACCCTAAGCACTAAATCAATAATTAGTTTATTATTGGAAATATTCTCCTTGTCACGTTGTTTAAATTTTTGCAGGGTGCTAGGTTTATTCTCTGCAGCTCTGAAGCAGAGTGAATACTAGACTTAAATCATGAGGGAAATAACTTCTCATCTTAACTCCCATTTGTCCACATTCCACACTGTTCTTGACTGCTCAGGAGTGGCTCAAGTCACAAATGAGACTTTGCAGAACTGTGTGTGTATGTAAAGCACTTGTGAACACTGTGCTTGTATTCACCCATTACTAAACCTTCGTAAGCACTTCATTCACTTCTACCTTTTGTTCAAGGGAGATGAGGAAAAAACCTTTTATTTAAAAAGTACTATTTAAAGTGTTAATTCTTTTAATTACTTTGCAGGCCTTTTATGTTAAACATGTTTCCTAAATGATTATTAGTATCTGGATTCAACAAAATTCTTGTTCATGAAGGCATATAACAAACATACTTAGAGAAGGTAAAATCATCTATCTTCCCTCTGTGTATACTGCGGGAAGTATTAATTCTCTTGGTTTAGGTGTGGTTTTGCTTTTTTGTAAATATTCCGTTGTTTGACTCTTGCACCGTGTCTACCATTCTGCTGTCTCCTTAAAGTTGACTGATCTGCCCTCCAATATATCTGCAACTAGTAAAGAAACCAAACATTAAGCATATCATTTTCTTACCAGATAAATCTGAATGTGAATACTATGATGGCTATTAGGCATTGAAACTATTGAACAAAATAGTGTGACTATTTTAAATGCTTTTCAGATAACTGGAAACTTGTCAACAATGCAGTTTATTGTACATTTTGATTGCTACCTGCACCACCTTCAGGAGCTTTCATTTAGAGTTTTGTTTACAATAAATCAAAGGAATCCTTTCCCTCTTTTACAGCAGTATTTTTTATAAATTAACACTGGGTGTTTGAAAAACTCTTAAAAGGAAGGTTTATCTTAAAATAACTTCAAATATCCAGCTTCAATTTGATTCTTAATTTAAATTATAGAAAAGGAGCAAGTCACTTAATCTTTAATGAGCTCAGTTACTGCTTAACATATATACTCAATCATAAGCCGGTTCCTTTATAAGCCAACCCCCCCACCCAAGATAGATAAGTAAAAATGGAAAATTTTTATTACTCGTTCATAAGCCGACCCTATAATTCGGGGTCAGCAGACTTTGGCTCCCGGGCCATCAGGATAAGCCACTGGTGGGCCGAGATGGTTTGTTTACCTTGAGCATCTGCAGGCATGGAGGTAAACCTAAGTAAACAAGTGTCCTGGCAGGACAGCAACTGGTGGGGAAATTTTGTGCGGGGCGGGGAGGGGAAGCTTGGAGTCAGGGGAGTAACCCCTGTGACCACCCCCCCACATGACCCCACCCCTAGCCCAGGACCCCCACACTCTTCCCAACCCATCCCTTCCCACCTTAGCTGGGGAGGATGTCTCTGGCCTGGCTAGAGCTGCTCCAACAGCCTGCTCTGGGGGGAGGGGCCGAGCTGCAGCTGCTTCAGAGGCTGAGGGGGAAAGCAGCATGGCCAGAAGCAGAGACTCTGGCCCCACCTCTTCCCTTCTGGCTCTGCTGCCTCTCCTTACGCTCTCTGTTGTGGGGGGAGGTGTTGTGTCCTACCTCTCCCTCATTATACCTGCTCATAAGCCACCCTTCTCTGGTGCTCCCCTTTTTTACTCAAAATATTCAGCTTATGAATGAGTATATATGGTAATTTTCATTGGAAGACAATCTCATTCGATAGTTTTCATACTACTATTGGAATTATAAAAATTAAAAGGCAGGAACAGATTAATTTAAGCAAGGTTTTAAGACATGGAATTAGCCTGTTTTAAGAAAGTATGATTGGCAGCAGTTTTTTTTTGTTTGTTTTTTAAGTGTTCAGCATCCTCCCTTCAATAGCAATTGCTTCAAATGAAATTGGATATTCCAAAGAATATTAGAGATTAAAATCAACATTGGTAGGATAAATCATGACTCAAGGTATCCCACTGTTTCAATTATTAGTTTTTATGTAGATAATTTTTTTAAAAATTATTCAATGAATCTTCTCATTGCACAGCAATGTCATTACTTTGTTGCTAATTAACTGAAAGAACTCTGCAAGAAAGCTCATACACTAGCATTGCCGCCAATATTCTTTTACATTTTCTTGGTACCAAGCGGGCTACCAAATCCAATGAACACTACATTTTTGTCCTTGAGCAAGTTTACCCTTGCCTAAGGACAAAATTGGGATGTGCCAGCCAGGAATCTTTGCAAGGAGTCTGTGTGCATCAAACGGCAACTCCCCCAGGCTAGTAGTTTCAAACCCCCTCTGCCAGGAGCAACTGTCTAATCTCCGGAAACCAACTGCTGGGCAGGGGTGATATGCTTTGGCCTCTTCAGATCAACTCCAGAGCCTCCCAGAACTGGGTGGATACTGTAGAGCTGTTGCTAAAGGAGCTGTCCCACCACCTCCTCCCCACAGCCAGGAGTGGCCTCAAGAGGAGAAGGAAGGCTTTCATGCCACAGGGGAGTGTCACGCAGCACTGAGCAGAGTACAATAGGCTCTTAAAGGACCAGACCACAGCCTTGCTGGGGCCACAAAGAGGAGACAGAGGCACAGTTTCTGACTTGTGCAGCCACATGTGTGCAGTTTACAGGAGACACTGATTGCCACTATTAAATACATATTTTAGTTAGGAGGAACAGATAATTACATGCATATATAACCCCATTTAATTAACACTAATTTTCTTTTGACTATTATCTAGACTCACCAATGCCTATGACTGGTCAGCAAAGTGTATTTAAAAATCTCGTCTTACTTTCCAATGCATAAAGCTAAAACTCCAGTAGAACTACAGACAAAGGTAGTTAACTGAGAAATAGAGCCAGTGCCAAAAATTCACAGGGTGAGAAAGTCAATAGGTGACAAAATGAAACTTTACAACATTATCCAGTGGTCTGTGAAATACAGTAAGTTGGATCCTTAAACATACTAAAGTTACCTTGAAAACAATCATCATGAGTCTAACGCTGTAGAATATTTTCTAAGCCTCTTTTTCAGATAGTTTGTTTGGACTTTCATTTAGATAAAGCATCTTTAGATCAAATGTCAATAAGCCAATGCTACACAGTTGCTGGTTCAATAAATTTATTGTACTTTTCAAAGTCTTCATAGAAAATTGTGGAAGATATCTTAGCTATCAGCTGTACGCTCCTGGGCCCTGAGGAAGCTAGCCTTCTTCTGAGCAACACGATCCTTCTTCTGGGCAAGGGATAACTTGGGACGGTTCCATCTGCAATGCAAACACGGTATAAATACACAAGGCAGTAATAGTAAATCTAAGTACCAGAACACCAGGAGTTACATGACCATAAGGAATGAGTGTGAGATTATGCCTAGGAAATAGTGTTTCAGAGATTACTTTCTATAGCACTCTTTCTTTCAGTGGTCAAGGCAATGGGTTAGTTAGTATACCACAAGGTTTGGTCACATTATGAAAGTGCATCATGTTTTTCACTGTAGTATCCAGTTTACTATCAAGGGAAAGAATTCTAATGTGTGGTGGCAGCACTGTCAAACAGGCAACTAGCCTAGATGGACCTCAAGTCTGATCCAGTATACCAGTTACATTCCTAGATTAGCTGTTCTCGAACTGTGGGTTAGGACCACAATGGGGTCGCCAGAGCCAGCATTAGACTTGCTGGGACCCAGGGCTGAAGCTGAAGTCCGTACTCCACCCATGGCAGTGGAGCTTGGGGGTGGCCACCTCTCCTCAGACCTAGGGTGGCAGGGCTCAGGCTCCAGCCTCTGTTCCCTGCACCCAGGGCAGCGGGGCTCATGCCCCAGCCCTCCCCCTGCTGTCATGTAATAACTTTATTGTCAGAGGTGGTCACGGTGCAATGAAGTTTGAGAACCCCTGTCCTAAATCAAGTCTGAAACATCCAGTTAGTTTCAACACCAAACGGACTGGAGGAATTAATTAACATAAATGCCACAGCTCCAGAATTTTGCTTTGTAACAGGCATATCTAACTCAAAGGAGGAAAAATTTTACCTCTTCTTTTTGACTTCTCTCTTGGGTTTCTTTTCATGGACTGGATTCTCCCGTATACCAGCATGGGCTTTTTTATACATTTCCTCCATCTGCAAGAAATACAATGTAGTCCATAAAGTCATGAATGTCAGAACTTCATTCAATGCATACAAGTTGGGAGTTATCCCATTGCCAAGAACATACTAGTGAGTAGAGAAAGAATACTGACTAAGGTCAAATGTGTTCTCAAAACATCTTTAAACAGTCCTACAGAGAAGTCTAAACCAGACTGGGAACAGAACACAGGCACCTAAGGTGCTAAGTCTTCCTCCAGAAACAGTAACTTAAGACAGAGCAAGGCTGCCGACACTGCGCACCTTACAATGGCTTCTGTTGCAAGGTGCGCTGTTGCTGGGAGAGCATTCTCCTGCTGACAAAATAAAACCATCTCCAACAAGGAGTGGTAGCTTAGTCGCCAGGAGCGTGGCTCCCACTGACGAAGTGCTGTCCACACCAGCACATCTTGTTGCTAAAATTTGTCATTCAGGAGAGTGTTTTTTCACATCTCTGAGCAACAAAAGTTTAAGTGACGGAAATGCCAATGTAGACAAAGCCTAAGATGTAGTTCAAAGGAGCACCTCAGAAAGGCAATAAGCCTGCAGCTCCCACAGGAACTGTGCACACAGGCATGCACTACAGATTTCACGCCAGAAACTTTCTGCTGCAAAACCTATCTGAAGTTCTAAAACTACTACTGACCTCAAGTGTCACCCTTCAACCAGCAGTGCACTCTTGTGCTCAGGAGATAGGATTTTACCACAAGAAAAAAAGAAAAAAAAAGTCATCCTTCAGTTAAGAGCATGATTGGCTTTGGAATCCAAAGAAACCTTTTCTTTACGGGGGGAGAGTCATTGGTCTCTCTCTATGGTGCTTAGATGGTCCCACCAGTTACTATAGCATAGTGTGGGCACCTCGCAATACCCACGGCAGGCAGCGAATAGAGGCACAGAAAGACTAAGGGCTTGTCTACATCAGAAAGTTGCAGCGCTGGTGAGGGAGTTACAGCGCTGCAACTTTGAAGGTGTACACATCTGCAGGGCACCACCAGCGCTGCAACTCCCTGTTTGCAGCGCTGGCCGTACTCCCGTTTTGTCTCGGGTGTAGAGGATCCAGCGCTGGTGATCCAGCGCTGGTAATCCAATGTAGACAGTTACCAGCGCTTTTCTTGACCTCCGTGGAAGGAGGAAGCCTCTGGTAATCAAGCTGGTTTCCTTTCCCGGTTTGCTCTCTCGGTCCCGGAGCCAGCCAGCAAACCGCAGGGAAGGAGACCTGCTTGCTCGGGGTTCCGGGACCGAGAGAGCAAACCGGGAAAGGAGACCAGCTTCGCCGCGGTTTGCTCTCGCGTTCCCCGAACCACCCAGCAAACCGCAGGGAAGGAGACCTGCTTGCTCGGGGTTCCGGGACCGAGAGAGCAAACCGGGAAAGGAGACCAGCTTCCCCGCGGTTTGCTCTCGCGTTCCCGGAGCCACCCAGCAAACCGCAGGGAAGGAGACCTGCTTGCTCGGGGTTCCGGGACCGAGAGAGCAAACCGGGAACGCCGCGGTTTGCTCTCTCGGTCCCGGAGCCACCCAGCAAACCGCAGGGAAGGAGACCTGCTTGCTCGGGGTTCCGGGACCGAGAGAGCAAACCGGGAAAGGAAACCAGCTTCGCCGCGGTTTGCTCTCTCGGTCCCGGAACCCCGAGCAAGCAGGTCTCCTTCCCTGCGGTTTGCTGGCTGGCTCCGGGACCGAGAGAGCAAACCGCGGCGTTCCCGGTTTGCTCTCTCGGTCCCGGAACCCCGAGCAAGCAGGTCTCCTTCCCTGCGGTTTGCTGGCTGGCTCCGGGACCGAGAGAGCAAACCGCGGGGAAGCTGGTTTCCTTTCCCGGTTTGCTCTCTCGTCCCGGAACCCCCCTTGAAGCCGCCCAACAGCGCTGCAGTGTGGCCACATCTAACACCACTTGCAGCGCTGGTTGCTGTAAGTGTGGCCACTCTGCAGCGCTGGCCCTATACAGCTGTACTAATACAGCTGTAACAACCAGCGCTGCAAAATTTTAGATGTAGACATGGCCTAAGTTAGTTGACCAAGGTCACAAGAAGTCTACAGGGGAACAGGGATTTGCACAAGTTTCATGAAACCCAGGAAGCATCCTATCCACTAGATCATCCTCTCTCTGAAGTCTATCCAGGTTATGTGCATCGCTTTTGCAAAATGTCTCCTTCCTCAACCTAAATTAAGAACTAGCTCAGGAAGTTCTCTAAATAAAACTGGAATGTTTAGCATGTCCCAGGCAAAGGAGGAAAACTCAAGTCATGTCAGTTTCTCCAAAGACAATACAAGTCTGAGGGAACATTTTGATAGGTTTTGGTTCAAGTCAGTGACCAACAACAATGGCCATGTGTGAATGAAGTAATCTGAACTAAAAAACATGCAACTTTTCACAACAGTGGTAGTTTTGTACAGCTGTGCCTCAATAAAGATAGAAATTTTATTGTTAATGCAGGGGTGAGAGAATGGCAGAATCTGAGTCACTAATTCTTAAGCCATGCAATTGATGAATTTATCAATTAGGTGTTAGATCATCCCATCAGAAATCACTTCATTGTGGGAGGTAAGGGAAATACATCTCTAAACAGAAAACCTCCATCTTAGCATACTTGAAAATAAAAATTCCTAGTTCTTAAATAGCACTTTTCAGCTGCAGATTTCAGTGCTTTAGAAAGGAGGTCAACATCTTTATCCCTGTTTTATAGATGGGCTGAGGCACAGAACAGTAGTGATCTGCCCAAGATCACACAGCATACCAGTGATAGAGCCAGGAATAGAACCCAGGTCAGCAACTTCCAATACAGTGCTCTATGCACTAGGACTAGGCCACTACTAAGGAACAATTCAGACTGCTTCAGCATAAGTTTTCTTGTCTAATATAGAGGTTCTCTTTAAACATGGAATGCATCTAAACCACATCTCAGGGACATTTCTCCTCCCTTCATGACTGCAGTATATTCCTGGCAACTGCATACATGGAAGTGTACCATTAGTATTCTTTAATGCAGATTAGTGCCGGGGTGGACAGTGCTATGCCGGCGGGACAGTGCCTCTGACTGGCACAGCTACCGCCCTTGTCGGAAGTGGTTTAATTATGCCAGCTCTCTCCTGCTGGCAGAGCGGCCATACAGGAGACCATACAGCAGCACAGCTGCAGTGCTCTGACTGTGCTGCTGTAAGATCTGTAATATAGACACAGCTAAAGTTAGCTTGGTAAAAATGTGTATGTAGGTCGGCCCTGAAAGGATTTTGAAAGCTTACAGCTCTTTAGCATATCTAGTGTATGGGCACTAGGAAAGAGTTCTTGCTGTAAGCATAAGATTTGAGTACAGACTTCATGGCAATATCAACTTCATAAATTACTTCAGAGAATAAAGAAGTTAAGATTGTAAATGCCAAAGTTTCACTGTAATTTTCATGGAATTTCTTAACTGTTTAGTATGCTAAAATTTAGTTGGAGTTATTTTAAGACAAGACGTTAAGACATACTAGCGAAATGATTTACAAGATACCAACATAATACACCTCTACCTCAATATAACACTGTCCTCGGGAGCCAAAAAAATCTTACCGTGTTATAGGTGAAACCGTGTGATATTGAACTTGATTTGGTCCTCCGAAGTGCACAGTCCCACCCCCCGGAGCGCTGCTTTACTGCATTATATCCGAATTCATGTTATATCGGGTGGCGTTATAATGGGGTAGAGGTGTACCTAAAAACTAACAAGTAAGGGGATGTATATAGTGTTCTCACATTGTACTGCTGTTTAATTGGCTTTTTCAGGTGATACAAACAGAACATTCTCAGACAATCAGGAGTGACAGGGAAACAAGGAAAACAACATAACAGTGGGACAGGCAAGAAGCCACTGGTAAGGAAGAGTTAGGAGGAGGGAAGGCAACAAATTATTCTGGGTAGAACAGTGTCATGGAAAGGAGGAGATCCTTGGTCTGATATCTGTCAAACAAGACATTTAACAAGCTGCTAAGCTTTTTGATAGCAGGTCACACCTTTATCATCTTTTTGGTGAAGCATGTAGTATGACAAGAGAGGTCATACATTTGGCCTTCATTACCAGCTGTTCTGGGTTCAGGGAATGTGTCCAACTTTTAAGAATCATATCACTAGGTTTGCAGAGGCCTGCATTGGGAGTACCCCTCTGGTCTGATAACATGCCATCTACATGGCCCACATTACTATTTTGCAAAGTATTTGCATTCCTAGCATCAGTTTTAAACAAGACAAATTATCTTTTAGTGCCACTACTAATATGCAATTAATTTACAGACAGACAGTGTCTTACCATGTCAGGTGTTACATTGTTCTTTATATACTGGGAGAACTGTTTTTTGTAGACATCTTCATCCTCCTCCATCAGGTAACGCATGTAACCTGCAACATTCTGACCCATGATGTGTGTGCGATGAACCTCTGCATTAAACTCTTTGCTTTCCGAGTCATAACCAGGGAAACGTTTGGTACTATGAAACAGGAGTTACAGGTTAGTGGTTAGAATTTTACGTCATCTAATCAAAGTTGGTTTAGGAAGTTCTTTAAGATTCACAGACTGCATTCTACAAGTCTCAAGTGACTGATACACTATAGCTCCCCTACAGGTAGCTGGAAAGCGTGACCAAAGAAAAATAATTTTAAACCAGCTGACAGATTATGCTTTCTAGAAGCAAAGTTAAGAAATCAACTTGCAAATTGACATCCTTAGCTGCCATCAGTCCCGTCTTGAAACAATGACATACATCATACACAGACCGAGGACCAACTACAGACTGCTCAGTCACTGGGGTATCATCATACAGCAGCCAAGTTAAAGAACCGACACAAAGTTGACAGCCAAAAAAAAAAAAAAGCAGCAACACTAAACTTTCCCCCTTTCCTTTAAGTTATCCCAGCTACTGTTTGCACTATTTTTCACAACTGCATTCATAGAAGCAATCAACACACATCAAAATTAGACAATGTAGACTACAACCCTGAGTCATGATCATTCACTGATCCTAGCTTAAAGCAGAGGTCGCCAGGACTTGCCACCACTGTAGATGGATTTTAGATTCTGGCCCAAGTTTCCACTAATAGTTGTATAGAGGGCTTAAGGCCAATGATCATTCTGAATGTGGTGTACAAAACAAAGTCAGACAAATAGGAGTTAAGGCAGAAAATTAAAAAGAATTACACATTTACTACAAACTGTTTCTATGGCAATATGAACAGTAAGAAGTGTTTACTCTGCTTAACTGCAGTCACTAGATATTCAAGGTGAAAGGTGATTATATTGCTATATTTTTAGTAACCTTTATGGAAATAAGCATTAATCTTACTCCCTTAACTTGAAGAGTCCCTGGGAGGAACGTCAATAACATCTACTGAAAACAAGTAAATACAACTTGGATTAAACTTAATTACCACATTAACAGGGTCACTCCACAGTGAATTCAACTAACTTAAGGTGAAGTTGAAATATCACTATAATGCATAAAAAAATGTGAAGTCTGTTTTCAAAATTCCCTTTTGACCAATTTATCTGAGATAAGTTACCTATGAGGGATGGACAGGCCACCATCCACTGCGCCCTTTAGTGCACCGAAGACTTTGTTTCCAGTCGTAGTTCTGGCAAGACCTGCATCCAGGTAGCATGTAAAAGCACCAGGCTGTCCATCCACACTTTCCACATTATATTCATCACCAGTCACTTCAACTTGGCCTTCATAAATCTTATCAAGGCCAAATTTGTTCAAAAGCTGTAACAGGAACAGTAAAGTGTAAGTATGTTCTCCTCTAGAGTTCTCTCCACACTTAGGTGCTTTGATTTAAGAACCAAAATGAAGTGTTTTCATGTTGCAAGACAATCGTCATAAAAGTTGATTCTGTATTTGTGGCAGTACCCAGGTATTCTACATTAATGCTTTCTCACTAATAGTGCACACTAATCTTACCCTCAGAAGGTTTTAACAGGAATCACTAAATAAATCTGTGCATACTTTAGCCCACTCATGTTTGTTAGACAGCCACACTGGGCAATCAAATCAATCTACAAATTCAGGGTTTTAAAAAATATTTAGAACACAGTTCCAAATAAGTCAGTGGTACATACAAAACAGAGGGTTCCACTTATGTAAGACAAGACTCCTTTATTTTTTGCTCATCTGCTAAAGCAAGCCCTTTGACATTTAGATATAAGTTTAGTGGGTACATACCCTGCGGGCCAGCAGCAGGCCCGTACAATAGGCGGCAGCATAATTGGTCAAACCAACTTTCACACCGTACTTTGGCAGCTCATGAGAGTACGCAGCACAGACTATCATATCACCTTCGATCCTGGCATATGCAATCTGACAACAAAATCAATGTTAGTCACAGCGGTTATAATATTGTGGGCTCAAACCTGCCTCCCATCTGCATGTGGAAATCCTATTAAAGTCAATGGCAGTACTGCAAGACCTCCACATGCAGGTTTGGAAAAAACAAGTTTAGATCTAAATTCTTCATCTTTCCTCATTTAAAACATGACGATGAAAGGTTTAAAAGTAAACCTCAAAATGTAAAAAGTATAAAAAATGTAAAGAGTTGAAGTACAGCTCTGTGATGATGCAGCCTCAATACTGCTTTTTCTATTGCATCAGCACTAAACTGACAAATAGAAATGAAGTCACTTCTATCTGAATCCCCGCCCCAACCTACCATTACAATAGTTAAGATGACAACAACAGTTATTTTCTTAGTTTCACCTTTGTGTATTTGACAGCAATTACATCTAGTTAACTTCACCATTCACCTGCACTGATATTTCCCCTATTTGTGTGGTACTTTCAGACAGCAAGAGAAAGGAATATGTTTTTTAAAAACCTGAAGAGGACTAAGGGGCATGTACAGCATTTGAACATATTCTACATTTTTATTGCAGTTATCTGTTGTCCTGTTTTCTTCAAACTTGGACTGTGATATAGTCCTCATGAAGGACTATAAAAAACAACTTATATGAAGCTTCCAAGCTTAAAGCGTTCTATTTGCACAGATAAGATAAGTCTATTCGCACATAATTCAAAAGGTGTCATAGAATCAGAATATCAGGGTTGGAAGGGACCTCAGGAGATCATCTAGTCCAACCCCCTGCTCAAAGCAGGACCAATCCCCAACTAAATCCTATGATTCAGGATTTTATGGACAACCTGTTAAAAACACATTTGCTTCTGGACCCAACAGAATGTTTGGGTGTGAGAGGAGACCCCACAGCAGTGAAGGAGCAGGACCTAGCTGACAAGACCTCATGGTCAGTCTTGCTTCTTTCTGCCTAAGGAAGATGGAGATAGCTCACAGTGTGTGTCACTCTGAACTGAAAACTAGCACTCAAGATTAAGAAAACCACTTCATTTCTGCTTCAGCAGTGAGGGTTTGAACTGAGACATCAGTTCAACTGTATTTGTACTATTCCATCTAGGAATAAGCACATTTATACCTGTGTAACTACATCCATGATAGAACTGCAATGCTTTATCTATAATGATCAAAATCACACTCCTAACAGACATTGCTATACCACTACAAAAACTGTGGTTAGACCAGACCTTAGAACACGGGTCTTTTTTTCCTCCTTAGTGTGTAAAGGTAAAAAAAGGCAGTGCTGTGGTATAGCCAAGCAAGCAAAGAAATCCTTACCTGGCAGATAATATCTCTGTTGGTAATACGTACTATCATCCTATATTTAGGGGTGTTATACTTGTTTTTATCTTGAATCACCAAACGCTTACGGGCATAATAATCCGTCTTTCCCTCTGAAAAGACAATAGTATGGACATGAGAAACAAACAGCAAAGACATATAGCAAAGGTGTACGTCAATATAGTTTACCAGTATAGTTTGAGCTATGGAAAAATTAACTGTACCTCTCCTTCTCCTGAATTTCACTTGGTACCTCTTGAAGTAGGCCTTATTCTTGACAACTTTCACAAACCCCTTGAACAAAGAAAACAATTACAACTGGACACAGTTACCACAGCACCAAGAAGTCTACTGATGGCTACTGTGAATTAAAAAGTGTCTGTGGGAGGAGGGGTTGAAAAAGACAGGAAATACAGTGTCTTCTCAGACTAAACACATTAAAAATCAGAAGTTACCCCAAAGTGAAGAGAGGAAAGGAACCTTCAAATTCTAACTTAAGGCACATCTTATTGTCTCATTTCATGTGGATTTACGTGAAGTAGAGAAATACAGCAGAGGACCATTAGATGTATAATATATATTCATTAGATGCTTCTTAAAACTATGTTACCCAAATAAATTAATTTAATCACTTATTACCATGTACTCATAATTATTTTCTTGAGCAAGGTAATAGTGTCAAAAGGACAATTACCAGCTTTAATGTCTACATGATAAGAAAACTTCCAACCAGTCTCCACTACCTATCACTGACCACACTGACTTGGCACATTCGCATCAAAGCCCACCTGTGGCAGCGAGGGAAAGGGGGAGAGAAGACAATATTGGTATGAAACTGGCGCTGCCAAATTTGAAGCCAACAGCCAGTGCCTAGAGGGAACATGGAGCATTTTCACAACAATCCAGGGAGACCGACAAAGTCTTTCCACTCAGGAAGTGTTTCCGCCCAGAACCCCCGTGTCCTGCCTCCCCCCTACGTCTCACGCGCAGCTAGACAGCGCCGAGCACAGCCCTGCCCATACGCTAGGAGCCAGGCCCGGCCATGCACGCGCGGAGCAAGAGCTGCCATGCGGAGCCTCGGACAGGGGCTCTCCGCCGCACTCGGAGACATGGCGGAGAGACTCGGCCCGCCGAGCCGCTGACACAGGCCTGAGGAGCCGGCAGCTGAGGCGCGGTGCAAGGCCCGTGCCAGCGGCTCTTGTCCCCGGCAGCAGCGGACCCGGGCGGTGGGGGCGGCCATTAGGCCACGCTGGAAGCTGCAGCAGCCGGGCCCGGGCGCCTCCCCAATCAGAGTCCATCGGGCCGGCGGGGGCCGCGCTGGAGGCCGCAGCGGGCGCGGGGGCCCCGGCCCGTGCCGCCCCTACCCCCGCTGGGCCCCTGGTGCGCGGTACTGACCATTGCGCCAGGTTCTGTCCCGTCTCGGCTTAGGCCGGGGGCCGCTCAGCGCAACGTCCACAGCCCGTAGTACTGGGGGAAAAGGCCGTGCCCACTGCGCAGCCGCAGCACCTAGCCCGACCGACGAGGCGGAGGGAGGTGCCGCGAGAAAGAGCCGCCCTGCACACTAGGGGCGCGAACGGAAGTTGGTGCCCCCTTCTGGGAGGCAGAGAAATCGCACGCCGGAGCCGTGAGTGCAGAGGGAAGTTTCGGCTCCCAGGAGTGGCAGCGCCTCAGCTGCCACTGGCTTTGCTTAGCTTGTCTTTCTAGACTTCCCTGGAAAGCTCCGGGTTCCCCAGCGACCCCCTCTCGGCTCCCGCACATCCTCATGTGTGCGTTAATTCATCCAGGGGTCCCCAGGCTCCCCTCTTCCCCAGGCACCCAAGGACACACACAGAGGGATCCCCTGGCTTTCATTTCACCCTTCCCAGGGCTTCTCCAGGACTCCCCAGCCTGGCTCCCTCGCCATAACTCTGGGTGGCCAACCTGAGCCTGAGAAGGAGCCAGAATTTACTAAAGTACATTGCTAAAGAGCCTCAGTAATATGTCAGCAGCCCCACATCAGCTCCCCCTACCCCACTTCCAGCACTTCCCACCCACAGGCAGCCCTGCCGATCAGTGCCTCCCTCTCCCAATCTGCTGTTTCCTGGGATTCAGGAGGCTTTAGGGGAGGAGCGATGGCACTGCAGGCTGAGGGGAGGGGATAGGAAGGGGTGGAGTGGGAGTAGGACTTGTGACAGAGGCACACTGGAAAGTTGGCACCTGTAGCTCCAGACCCAGAGTTGGTGCCTTTACAATGAGCTGCATATTAACTTCTGAGAGCTGCATGTGGCTCCAGAGCCAAAGGTTGGCCATCCCTGCCATAATGCAAGATTCCTCAAAGCTCTCCCACCCAGCTGGATTCCCCAGTGCCCTTGCTCCTGGAATGTCCCCATGGAATCCTCCCCAGGAATCCCACTCCCCTCCTCCTGGATCACTTAAACTTTGTCTTCCCCTTGAAATTTACTTTCTGCCAACAGTGGCTTTTTTCTTAAGAGCGAAGACGCCCTTCCCTCACAATTGTGCATCTTCTTTGCAGTCACTGGAATGCTTGATTACATACAGTAATAGTTAGTCACTGACAAAACCATCCTTAACGCAGTGTTAAGGTTGCTTTGTAGTTCCTTGTCCCCTTCCAGAACCACAAATGAAGAGTCGAGGTATTTTAAACTTCTGAAAATCAGGAAATTCAGAGTTAAGGTACATGCCGATGCAGCTTTAAGTCTGCCATCCTTGAGCAGGCAATAGCCAGTGGCAATTATCTATCTGCACTCCAGCTTTCTTCACTGTGTTAGGTGGAGTTGTACTGAATGGTGGAGGAATTAGTTGGAGTATCTTGGCAGTGGTGTGATTGGGATATGAGGAATTTTGTGGGTCCCCAGCCCCACTTGGTTGATCTGACCATCACCTTCCCTTCCCACCGCCCCCCTGTATGTGTAGTGGAAGTAGGGTGACCAGATGTCCCGATTTTATAGGGGCAATCTCGGTATTTGGGCCTTTTTCTTATACAGGAGCCCATTTCCCCCCACCCTATCCCAATTTTTCACACTTGCTATCTGGTCACTCAAGGTGGAGGAGGTGCATCCTTGAGATATGCTTCATTTCAGTTCTGTAGGTTGTGTCAATGGTTGAGCACAGGGGTCTTCTTGCCATGGGGATTTCCATCACTGCAAGGGAGATATGGGTTATGGGACGTGGTTTGTGGGTTTAAAGCTCAGTAAGTGAAAATATAGTGTTAGATTGAATACTGTGGGTGAGAGTGAGTGGGTTGAAAAAGAGGTGAAGGGATTGTAAAATGTATTAAGGGTGGGGTTGTTTTTGAGGCTCATTGAATGTAGAACAGGGCTGGGTAACTCATTTAAACACAAGTTTTGTCTTAGGAAAAAGAAAGTATTGGACTCTGTGCTACAGTTGTTATGTACCCTATTCCTTGAGTGATGTGCACTATCTGCAAAGGAAGATTGCGGAAGTGCATTGTGGGTGTATTGGCTCATCGCTCAAAGAGGACAGAGTTAAGGTTGGGTTTGCATGTATCTTAACTCTATATTTCAGGGTTTTCAGAAGTTTAAGTTTTACTTAGTTATATATATTAATGAAGTTTTTGGTCAATTTCCTATTTTTTAACAGAAAGATACATATTTGTTGTAGGAGTCAGTGGTCATGTAGGCAGTAGGAGTTATCATATAGGTTTGCAGCTGAGACACTACTGTGGCTAAGAGCCAAGCTACACTGTGAACTTACACTGGCATAGCTAGAGTGCTCAGTGGTGTGAAAAATCCACACCCCTGAGTGACATAGCTAAACCAACCTAACCCTTGGTGTAGACAGCACTAAGTCAACAGAACAATTCTTCCATCGACATATCTACCACCTCTTGGGGAAGTGGATTATCTATGCCAATGGGAGAACCTCTCCCATCAGCATAAGTAGTGTCTACATGGAAGTTTTACAGTGGCTGCTGTAGCATTTCAAGTGTAGACAAACCTTAGGTAACAATACTAATACCTAGCTATTATATATCACTTTTCATCGCTAGATCTCAAAGCACTTTATCAAGGAGGTCAGTGTCGTCATCCCCATTTTACACCTGGGGAAACAGAGGCACCAAGAGGGAAGGGATTCCCCCATAGTCACCCAGCAGGCCAGGGGCAGAGTCAGAAATAGAACCCAGGACTCCTGAGTCTCATAGGCTAATCTAGAGAACCTAACTCTTTCTGTAATAACAAGTCCAATATTGTTTTGCCAAAGGGTGGGTGCCATGCACCAGCTAGGTTAAATGTTAGTAGTAGCTGAGTGAGGGATGATCAAAGTCATGGTTTGAGCTCCAAGAGTATGCAAAAAATGTTGGTAGAATGTGCTGATTTTATGAAATGCTGGTCGTTTTTTTCAGGGGACTCCCTTGCTCAAATTAGAAGCTGCTCAAGGCAATCTGCCATCCTTGACAATCCTTCAGTGTGGCACCCCATTCCATTCAAATTCGGCCCAGCCATCCCTCCATCATGATGAAGGGGCAACTGGACCAAATTTAAGGTAATGGTGTTGCGAACTGGCACACGGAGTCACAACATCACTCAGATCTGGCCTGGATGCCCCTGCACCATGACAGAAGGGCAACTGGGCCAAATCTGTCACCCTAGGCAGCTGCCTATATTGCCTATAGCTAGAGCAGCCTCTGGCTCAACTGACCTCAAATTTGGAGCACTAACCCTACCCGCTGCCCAGGAAGCACACCAAATTTCAACTCAATTTAACTAAGCATGAAGATTTTAGAGCACTCAGTAAGTGAAAGTAAGAAATGTCATTTTTTAAACATGCGGGGTTTGCCAATGTTAATCATAGCAGAGCTGATGTGCTGATATAATACTGTAAGTCATCAGCAACTGCTTTGTTATAGTCAAATCCCCAAACAATAATCCCAAAACAGGGATTTTTTAGGCTAGAGAGAGGATGGAAGGAAGGGGCTCTATACATCCATCTGCTGCATAAGAGGCTCAGAGATATGTGAAGTAGCCAATTCATCTCAATATCATAGTCTCAGAATACCCTAAGGAGATGAATGCAGTCTGAAACAATAGCTCTGAGCCAGGTGAACTGCTTTATTCGTCTCTATGGGTGTTCTCATTCCTCCTCCCCACTGCCAATGTTTGAGAGCCTGTGATATGCGTCAAGCATGCCTGTTATCAGCTCCTGACCCACTCTCAGCAAGATGTTCTTGGTGCTGCTCCCAACATGCATGTTCTCCACTCCCCACCCAGAGGATCAGAACTTCCCCAGAAGTCAGATAACATGGGGAGCAGGGAGTGGGGCTCAGACTTCTCAAGATGCTGGCTCACAGGGGGCAGAGAGAGGGACTTAGACACCCCAGAGGGGTAGGGCTCCGCTAGAACCTGGCACACACACAATAGGGGAAAATGTGGGTCTGACAGGTATCCCCCACTCCTAATCTCCCCACTTGCCCTGTCACCCATGTCACTCTGGCCCCAGTGTCCCACCCATGCCAATGCCAATGTTACCAGTGTCCTGCCTGTTTCCTCCCACTTCCCCAATCCTCCCTTCCCCTGATCTGTGACCCCAACCTCTCACCCCTACCATCCATCCCCATTTATCTCTCTCTTTCTGGTCCCCCTCCTCTCGCTGCAGCTTCAAACTGCTGTCCCCATATTCTTCCCAATTTCTCTGCCCCTCTTATCCTCCCTTCCCTCCCAGCAAGCATTAGTAATTTATTTTCTTTTTAAAAATAGTTTGAGTGCCCTCTGAATTTTCTGCTGTACTCATTAAATTTCCTCAAAACACCCCACCCTCTTTGACACAGGGCAGCAACACACCTACATTTCACTTTCAGATTTTTGCCAGGGGAGCAGAATTTACAATGTTTGGGTGTTAAGCAAATTCAGTGGCCACAACAACTCCCCTTGAGCCACACAGGTAATGTGAAAATTGGCGGGCTACTAACTCTCTTGGGTAAACTGTCAACACACGCGCCATGTAATCCATTTGGCATGTGAGTATTAGGCTTGAGCCCATGTGCACATCTTAACTCTTGGTTGAGTAACATTCAATATTGTGGGGTAAATGTCAACTGATAGAGACCCTTTGGGGCCCAACCAAGCTATGGTTTGATCCCCTGGTGTGTGTAAAAAACATTGATAGAATCATTTATTGGTGAGAGAGAGAAGCTTTTGAGCTTACACAGAGTTCTTCTCCAGGTCTGTTTAAATTGTGTGTGAACTCTGTGTAAACTCAAAAGCTTGTCTCTCTCATCCACAGAAGTTGGTCCAACAAAAGATATTACCTCACCCAGCTTGTCTCTTTAATATCCTGGGGCCAACATGAGTACAGCAACTCTGCATATATTGATAGATCTGTCAAGCATAAGTGGGGAGTTTTGAGGGGCTATATCTTGGGAACTCCTCTGTCAAAATGATTCCAAATTTGAATCACTAAACCTAACCTGCTCCTCGTTGAGGTACACCAAATTTCAGTGCAATCTAGGTAATCATGCAGACTTTCGAGTACTTAGAAGAGTTGTCCTTTGAACAGAAAGCGTTCCTCAGCCTTAACTATAGTGGAACAGGTAGTCCCTTTTAAATTAGGACAGTTGGGAGAAGATGAAAATTATTAATTGAAAGTGGTGGATGAGAATGTTTGATGATGTCCCTCCTATTTGGTACATGTACTGTACTATGTATTTCTTCTGAAAGATTTTATACTAAGAATTAATCACCAATATTGCTAAACACTCCAAGTCTTTTGCCAGGGTTTGCAACTGTGCCTAATGTAGGAGTGTAACAAGGCACAAGTGGGCCCCCTCTATCTTCTGCTACTTCTACACCCAGAAAAACAGTCAGAGACCTCTACTTTGGTACAATCACCCATGCTCTTTATTCACAACACAAGTTCCCACCACCTTATAACTACAGCCAGCATCAGGTTTGCAGCTAACAATGCCTCCCAGGCTCTTCCATTTTCTCCCCCTTGGCTTCCTTCCTGATCCTGACAGTCTTTATGTAGCCCCTGGCTGATGAGGTCAGCAGCTATTCCCCATTTGCCACTTAGGCCTGGACTTACTCAGCCACCTCCAATTCCCCTTTTCTGATTGGAGCTGGTGTGCCAGAGATCTAGTCCAGGGTTTCGTAACCAGCATTCTGTTACAAGGAGCCTCTGTGAATGTAGTTCATGTACTGTTTATTCTGTCTTCAAGAATATTAATGCAGATTTTAAATCTTAGGGTATGATACAGTGGATAGGGCACTGGAATGAGACTCAAGTGTATTGCCTTCTCTTCCTGGCTCTGCCACTGGCTTGCTGTGTAATTTTGGGCAAGTAACTGCACCACTAGATTCCTCAGTTTCCCCATCTGTAAAATGGGGGAAAAGATACTTACTTCTTCTGTAAAGTGATTTCAGATCTAATGACAGAAAGTACTATAAAAGGGCTAGATACTATTAAATATGAAGGACCTAACACAGTTCCTTATGGTTTCCCCTCAAATGCCTCCACAACTGCATATATTACTGTTTTTCTTGACCTTTTGTTTATGGTCTTTCCTTCAGTTTTTCAGTCTGTGTCAGTGTTGTATTATGAGAATAAGATTATCAAATTGCTCACAAAAATCCACTAATTTTACACTATTAGGAAAATCAACTTTAGAAAGATTTTCTTTTTTATAAATCCATCCTGCTGATTGTTTATCATTCCAATTACCTTTTAGATACTCAGGGCATGACTTTATGAAGTGCTGAGTGCCTACCTTTCTCAGGAGAGTCCATAGAACTTGATAGTACTCACCACATTTCAGGATCAGGCTTTTACTGTTTTTCTCTCTTAGCTCCTGATCCTGCAAACATTTACACACATGCTTCACTTGTAAGTACATGAGCAGTTCCGATAAATTCAAGTGTGTACATGTTTGCAGGACTGAGGCCTTAGTTTCATTATTTTGTTAGGGACAGAGCTTAGACTTACAGGAGGACAATTTCCAGGATCTTTCTTCTTTCTTTTTTTTGAAGATCTGTAAGTAGTACATCTGCTTATCTCTAATCTTCTGGCACCATTACCTCCCCAATAATGCATCACTTTTCTAAAATAACTGTTGGATAATTCTAATTCATGGACAAATCTTGGCACTCCTTGCATGGCTGTTGAAGGCAAAGCCAATATGGTTTTTCTGCATGGGAGTAAGGGCAAAGGGGGCAGATCTTGGGAAGGCTGCCCAGGATTCCAAGTCCCATAAACATGATTTTAATAGAAAAAATAAGTGTCCTGAGTTTGTTACTAGCAGTTTACCTCCTAAAGCCTGATCCAGAACCCACTGAAGTCAGTAAGAATCTTTCTATTAATTTTAAGGGACTTTGGATTAGGTCTTTGACTAGTTGGGAGTGCTGTAATGCTCAGTTTGGAATCTTCTACGTTTTTCATGAAGAGAAAGACAACAAAAAATGTAGGTTATATTTGTGGCCCGTGAAGCTCAGGAGAATCATTCAGGAGAAACATCTGCACTTTCCTTTCCAGTTTTCTCTGATTTTAAAGAAAAACTCATTTTTATGGTTGTTTTTATTATTTTCCTGAGTTAGTTATAAAATCTGATATATTTATGTCTTGCTTTATTGTATTTGGGTTATGTGTACTTGTTTTGTGTATTAAAAAATGAGATTAATAAGAAAAGAAGAAAGCTTAGTCCCATTAAAACTGCATAGGATTTTCTCTTCTTTAAAATTCTAATGTTCTAATGAATCACGTCAGATTAAAGAAAACAAAGAAAAAATTCTGATGCAAAATGAGTCTGACTGCTGTCATCTAATGTCCCCTTTCCTCCTGCTTTCAATGTCTCATCACTTCCAGTTCTTCCTTCTGCACCCAAAAGATACCTAAAAAGTTTTAAGAACTACTATATTCCTATTAAGAGTTTGATGCAACATTAAAGTCAATGGATAAGGTTCAAATTTATTGTCCATTGGGAATATGTTTCATGAGTTTGATGCTCTGGTGCAGATCTTAAGCAAATTCACATGAACATCCATATAGTTAATACAAAAATAAAAAAGCAGTCTAATGCCAAATATTCCCAAAGTAATTTATGAATGCATACAGTCATTGATGTTTCATGGAAAACTTTGAAAAACATTCCAATTAGAACTAGATCTGGGTATACTGGGTCCAAAGTGTGAGGCACGCAGACACTTTCATATTTCTTTTCTCCACTTTTTGATTATTAAAGAAATGGCATATAAACAGTTTATTTGTTCCTGACAGACCCATCTGTGTGTTCCTCAGATGAAGCTATAATGTTGCTTGTGACATCATAGTTATTTGCAATAGAGATGACTGTAATGTAACAAATAGAAGATTATGACTTAATGGGCCTAATCCTGCATTCTTTGTGCACCAAAATCACCATTCACTCTAATAGGAGTTTTGGATGCACAATTAATTCAGGTTTGAGTCCTAGTTGGGGCAAAAGCAGGAGTAGCTGCACACTAAAGAAGGAAGTTGGTGATCTTCAGGGACAATGGGTACAGTCTTCTCATTTGGACCTAGTGGCTGGCACACTAGAGTGGAACTCAGGACACCTAGGTTCTAATCTGGGCTCTGCTATTAGCCTTCTGTTTGACCTTGGTCAAGTCACTTCACCGCCCTATACCTCAGTTTTCCCATCTGTAAAAATGGGGATAATTTAACTGCCGTCCTTAGTCAAGTGCTTTGAGCTCTGCTGAAGAAGAGTGTTATATAAGAGCTAGGTATTATTATTAATCTTAGTCAAAATTTTTGTTGCGGTTCAGAGTATCAATAAGCTAAGGGTAAAAAAAAATCAAGACAAACATATAGAAAGTCAAGGAATTCAGATACAGATTAAAGTAAAAAGTTTTCTGAACATTTGCAAGTATGGAAATGCATAATTTAAGCATCCAGATGCTCTTAACTCTGCTCCTGTAATGATACCAGCTTCCAATCTTCTTTTTTATTTATTTTATACCTACTTTGTAAGAAGTGATTTTTGGATCAAAGACTTCTAAGGGTTTTAAGAAGTCCACAGCCTATAGCTGCACACATCTTCCACTTGTAAAAGCCACTATACACGTATAGTGACTGTGCCAACACCATCCTGCCATCTTTTCTTCATTGTTCTTTTGTATAAGGTCTTTAAAAAGTCTGCAGTCTATAGCTGTGAGCATCTTACATTTGGAGGTAGCACTATACAGTAAAGTTTATGAGGGATGTATTCAGATGTGCTCTGCAGAACATTCGTTTAATAACTGATTTCATAAACGTGTCTGATACTGAGTGTAATGCTTTATCACAACAATGATTTTGCTCTTTTTCACGTAACAGCTACAGTTTCAGAAGTCTGGTCCTAGGTTTATAGGTATGCAAGATCCCTTTTTAATGATGTGTATAATTGTAGCACATAGAATCTTGCTACAGAGAGGGGGATGACTGCCTTTCATGGGTTATTTGCAGAGCCCTACCAAATTCACGACCATGAAAAACACATCATGGACCGTGAAATCTGGTCTCCCCCTATGAAATCTGGTCTTTTGTGTGCTTTTACCCTATAATATACAGATTTCACAGGGGAGACCGCGTTTCTCAAATTGGGGGTCCTGACCCAAAAGAGGATTTGGGGGGGTCACAAGATTATTTTAGGGGGGTTGCAGTATTGCCACACTTACTTCTGCGCTGCCTTCAGAGTTGGGAGGCTAGAGAGTGGTGGCTGTTGGTTGGGTGCCCAGCTCTGAAGGCAGTGCCTGGCCAGCAGCAGTGCAGAAGTAAGGGTGGTAATACCATACCATGCCACTTCTGCACTGCTGCACTTCACTTTTGCACTGCTGCTGGCGACAGCTCTGGCTTCAGAACTGGGATCCTGGCCAGCAGCCACCACTCTCCAGCTGCCCAGCTCTGAAGGCAGTGCTGCCGCCAGAAGCATCGCAGAAGTAAGGGTAGCAGTACCACAACACCCCCTACAATAATCTTGAAACCATGGGTGGCAGGTATAATAGGCCAGGGAAGGCCTTGCCTTCCCTGGTGCTGACACCGCCGGCCACCTGGGCTGTGGTGGCCCTGGCCCTTCCCTGAGACCCCCATCTCCTCCTCCACTCTACACCCCCCACCCCCACTGCTTGCTGCATCCCTCCTCCTCAGGTGCTGGTGGCTCAGCGTTCGAGCAGAGCCTTCAAGGGTGGAAGGAGCTGGCGCTAGGGGGCTGTGGGTTGGCTCAATAGAAACTTGGGGGTTGGGGGAACCGGTGGCTCAGCCCAGTGTGGGGGAGGCCAGTGGCTTGGCCTGGCCCACTACTGAGGGAGGCGGGTGGCTCAGCCCAGCCTGGCGCTCGGGGTGGCCGGCGGCTTGGCCTTGCCTGGTGCTGGGAGAGACCGACAGCTCAGCCCGACTTGGGAGGGGTGGTGGGTTACGGGGGCCAATGTTTTGGCCTGGCAGTCGGGTGGAATGGTGGGGGCAGTAGCAGCTCAGCTCAGGGTGGGGCCAGTGGACTTGCCTCCCCAAAGCTGGGGTTCACCCACTGCCCATGTTTGCAGTCCCCTCCCACATCTCCTTTTTGTGTCAGGATCCCTAGAATTACAACACCATGAAATTTCAGATTTAAATAACTGAAATCATGAAATTTATGATTTTTTAAATTCTATGACTGTGAAATTGGCCCAATAGACTGTGAATTTGGTAGAGCCCTAGTTATTTGTGTAATCAGGAATTTGTAAAATACAGCTCTTTCTGTGGCCTAAGTCTGGCTTGGCAACAAGAAAGTCAAGGTTGATGCAACCACTGTACAACTGAGAGTAAGGAATTTTAGTTTTTGTAATCACTGAGGGTGTATCTGAACCTCTGTCATGAATGGATAACATAGTCTCAGAATGTCTGGTTTTACTGGGAGCAGATTTAAGGTGACTGGAGTGCCTGTGCATGTTTGGGTTTCTTTTAAGTTTAATTTTTACTCTGATTTTTTTTTGTTTTTGGAAAATTCAACGTTCTTATGGTTTTTTTTAAACTTTAGATTACTGATATTCTCCACTTTAACTGATTTTTTTTGGCCTGTGAATTTCCTTAGGTTTTTAATGTAAACTATGTTTCTCACATGCACTAGAAGACAAGGGAGCGAGGACATGAAGCTCTTAATCTTTACAGAACACTGGGACAAGTTGAGCTGGAAACACTGGAACTCTGCATAGAACTGTGTGTTAGTGGGAGGAAGAGGGTGAGAAAACCTGTGGAGCTTAGGAGCTCTTCATAGTTCCTGGCTCCTACTGGTTCCCAAAGCTCCATACCTAGATTCCTCCTTCCATTACAGTTTTACTGTACAGTGGACCTTCAAAAGTCTATAAGACATGTTGCATATCGTTATATCTGCAGAAACCGGAGATCCAATGCAGATGTTATAAAGTTAGCAAGGAGACAAAGCTGGATCTGGGAGTAGGGGTCATGTTATGGGACTTGGGGAAGCAGATGAGGCTGGGAAGTAGGAGGATGTGATTTGAGGAAGCTGGTGGGGGTTCCAGAATGACTGCAGTATCCACCCTGGCCTGAGGAAGGTTGCAAAACTTATGAGGTCTGGAGGTGTTCTGAGCTTAGAGGAAAGGGGAGCCCTCTTAGTTTAGTAACTCTGTTGAGATACAGGAGTTGCTGAAGCCAAGTGAGGTGCAGTCCGGCTGTCTGTGCTGATGCACTGCAGCTGGTGGCTGTGTCTTCTCCACTATTTATTTGTGCACATGAGAGAGCATTTTAAATCCTGAACTACCCTGTTTTATATAAAAAGAAAACATGTAACAGTAATTTCACAGTAGTGTTCACAGAAGACAGAAGGTGAAATCCTGACCTTAACAAAGTCAATGGGAGTTTTGCTATCAGCTTCAAAAGTGCCGGGATAATGGTGGTTTGATGAAAATTCTGCCACTGCCTACATCTCCTTATACAGGAGCCTGAAGTTCATACAACCACATGTTCCCAGAAGGGAAGGGATTGAAGATTCTCGCATTGGACAAGTACATTAGCATATGCCCTAGATGCCTTTGAGAGGATCCTACCTGAGGCAACGCTTCTGCAGGGGACAGGTCAGGGTATGACCATAAAATCCCTGTAGCAGCTAATCCTCTGGATGCTCCCTCATCAAAATACAAAAGTATGTCGTCTGTAAACAGACTATGCTCACAGTGGAATCAGTCCACGGATAAGAAGATTTAGATTGTTTTAGATTGCATCCCAGTAAATAAGGTTGACGTCTATCTAGTCAATGACTTCAGTGAGAGTTTTACCTGTGTACCTCAGACCAGAATGGGGCCCTTAATTTGGGAGTTTCAACCTAGTCTCTAGTGTCAGTTTTATCAATAACACTCAATTTAGTAAAGTTCGGCATGACTATCTCTCTCATATATATGCAGACATCAGATCTTGATGTTCAGCTTTGGTAAGCAGTGGATGATCTGTGTATCAAGGGAGGCTAGGCATTGTAGACTGCCCTCCAAACGCTGGGTTGAGCACTAGTTCCACCACATGAGTTATTGACTATGACGTTGCTTCAGACTCCTGAATTTACTTGGTGCATTAGCTTCTTTTCTAGCAATGCTTCTACTCTGCAAGGACATAAATTTCAGCTCCCTGGCAGTGCTGATCATCCGTGCATGGGAAAGGGCCAGTAGCCCTCTTGTCCAAGAGTACATGAACTGCCATACCAAGGGGGTGTTGAGAGATCAGAGCCATAGCATTAAATCCTGGACCATTGCAGGAGGATTCCTTCCCTGAATACAAGTATGTAGACCTTCAAGCTGGCCCAGGGTGTCATTCCCTGTCTGAGACTCGGGTATCAGCCAACTGGAGATGTAGTCGGTTGGTTTCATCTGTTGCCGTTCTCCAAAAAGACTTAACAGTAATGGGATCTTGTCGAAGGTCTGATTGAACTACGTGCACTAGCACGTACAGACTGGAAGTTCAAACAACCAGTAATAATATGAATGGCCTAATTCAGCTCTGTGTTGACAAGCTGAGTGTGGCAGCTGCAACCCTGGACCGCAGAGCAACATTCAGCTGGAGCAAACACCTGGCCCAGTACAGATGTACGAAGGACTTGCTCCCCAGGAAATTCCCAATAATTTTCATATCAAGGCATTATGGGAAGGGATCTTCATTTTCCTATTCTGTGTGAGGCTGGTATGTCAGGCTATGGTTGAATTTTACTCCCGTGTGTGACAATGAGATCAATGGATTATTGAGAGAGCTGAACCTCAGCAGCCTCACATTCAGAGCAAGCTGGAAGGGAAGTACAGAAGTTTGTTTAGCTGAAAAAAAGATTCTTCTAAGCTTGACAGGCCATAAATGTAAACTTGTTTTTTTTATTGAGACCCTAGGCAGAAATAGATTTAAAATGCTGTCCCCTCCCACTTTGGCCCTCCTCCTTAGGTTTACTATACTACAACAGACAAGCACAGTAAATATTTTAGGTTTTTAATTATCCAGGTATCCTTAAATTACTGCACGAGGATATAACATGCAATGAAAAAGGGAGATAATGCAGTTACAGCCTTAATCAAGACCCTGATCCTTTAAACAGTTATTTACATGCTTCACTTCATGCATGCAAGTACTACATGTAAAGTTAAGCACCCAAGTAATTGCAGGATTGGGGGCTTCTGTTGTAAGGGACTCTCTCTTATGAGCTCTAAGACTCCTAGAAAAATGAAGCCTGGAACTGGCTGGGGTTATAAATGACAAAAACAACAAATACATCAATTTTGCAAACTGCTGTGTATGGATACGGAGATCTGTCCATGGTGAGCTGTTTAAAGGATTAGACCCTTAAAATGTCTTTGCATTTATTGGTTTCTATTATAATTTTAATGTCATTTTAGACTTTTTAACGTATTGTTTACATAAAAATAACTTTAACGAGTGCTTAATTTCCACCTGGTCAGAATGGATCCTGTGCTAATAGACATAAATTGGAACTGTACCTGTGTATCTAAAAATACATTTAGGCACATTACTATACAACAGTCTTCAAAACAGGATTTGTACCTACTTCTCCAGACATGAAGAACTGTCAGTTAATCCAACTGTGTTTCTTAAACTACTGGACAGGTTATAGGAGTTCTTTGGTGACGGTAAATTAACAATACAAGTAACTGCAAGTAGACGTCTTTTTCCCATTTATTTCTAAAATGCTGTATGGATTACATTATATTTTTCAGCCTTTGCTGATAGAGATGCTTTTTGTTATGAAGAACAATGGGAAAAACAACCATTAATCCTAAAATACATTATGCAAAAATAGTTTACACACAAGAGTTCTGCGAGTTTTAACTATCTGGTAAGTTTGAAGAGTCTGTGTTGTACACATATTGCAGTCATTAGGGGCACATAAAAGGTCTAACGCTGAGTGCTAAATTTCTTTAAGGACCAATTCTTAATTCCTAAACTAATTAAACAGCTTCATTTGTAAATTCTGAGAAAATTCATCTTGCACTCAACGAGCAATTGCTGTAATTTGGGGGAGGATAGGCTTTATTTTTCCATTCAGAGAGGCTGAATCCCTGCTTTAAAGGCAAAACTCAACTCATCCTTTACTATGGAGTTATTACTGCATATTTAATGAATATATAATATTCATTAATATAAATGTATATATATATATTTTTTTCCAAACACACACTTTCATTAAAAACAAACTTCCCAAGCCAATCTATAAACACCAATCACAATATACAAAACAAATAAAAACAAAATAATCTAAGTCTGAAGTTATCTTGGTGTTTGCTGTGACAATTAATTAATGAAAGGAAAAATACAGAAATAAGTAACTCTCAAAATCATAATATTTTCTTAAATCAAGTAAGCAGCACTATGCCTCTACATTTTGCTAATTCCAGAAATAGTTTAACCATGTCTGGGTTAGAACTTTAGAGGGTTCAAAATTCTACCCTATTTTCTTTTTCCCAGAAAGAAACCATTCATAGCAAAGTACTTGTTTCTTTTCTTATAGTATACCTCTCTAAAATAATGCTTGTTATCCAATAAGAATTCTCACAAGGGTCTTACATTTTAATATAAATATCTATAGTTAAAAATATCCCAACCAATATTACACAAGACAGAAATAACTTAATTTCCCCTCTTCTCTTCAGATAGAGCCTTTTTGCAGGTACAATGTCTTAATGTTACCTACATCCTCATTATGAATAAAACAAAAGGGAGTTGTGTGGGTAGATGTAGGTGGAGTCACTTACCACACCCTCCTGAGTCAGCTATAAATTCAGACCAAATCCCCTTTCTCAGTTTCTCTTCCTCTAAAATGTTTGCTGCTAAGCTGACTACTATCTCTAGAGGCCATGGTTTCAAGCAGGTAAAAACAAAGATGTTCCATTTTGTAATAAAAAACTGCTTCCTGAAGGCAATACCTTATAATTAGAAAGGGTTTATATTTGAATTTTTCTCTTTGCAGCTTACCACCATCAAGCCTTCAGTTTCTGTGTTTAAAGAAAAACACTTTTAAAATCCATTTTATGTTGTGTGGAACAAAGAAGTGCACAAATCCTTGATGGAAATGGTTTGTCCATATCTGGAGGGAAACCTGTTTGAGTAATATAATTATTGCTTATACTGTAAACCCTTTGGAATAGGAACTGTCTTTTTGGTGTGTGTTTCTAGAGGGCTTGGCACTATAGGGCCTTGGTCCATGTATGGGGATCCTTGGTGCAATAAATTACTCTTTTATCCTTATTGAAGACCTCTACTTCTGTCTCTACTGTAATCACAGCTGTGATATTCTTTGTGATATAGAAAAGTCATAGCAGCAATCTAGGATATGATCTTACAGTAGGGACTATCTTTTTTTGAAGCAATTCCTTTGCCTTTTTAAGTGTCTGTCTTTGATTAATGTATATACTCCTTTTGTAGTTAAAACTAAACTGCATATTTCCTTTAGCTGCTGTTCTTCAAACTATTCTGTCCAACTCTGTAGCATACTTATACAGACCAACTAGGGTCATCCTTAATGCTTACGGTGCTTCATCTGGTGCTTGGTATTAAAAGTTGCTACTAATAAAGAAAGCTTTTATTTTATTTCTGTGGTGCCTAGCACAATTCGAAGGGACTCCTTCACTAGTAGAATTGGGGCAGAGACAGTCCCTTGGTTTTTTGTATACTGCTTAAAACCAAGGGCCTCTGAGCTCATTATGCTAAATACAAATAGGCTACAATGTTGAACAAGGCCTTTGAGTACAATCATAAAATAAAGGCATTGTTATATATAGCATCAAATATACTAGGCAAAAGAGCCTACATGTGAAGTGTGACAAACAGGATCTCCTGCCTTTTATATAAGGAGAAGTGTGGCAGCTATGTTTTGTAATTGCTGTGGTTTCTGGCATGATTCCAGTGGAAATTTTAGAAATGAAGGCATCAGCTACTATTTGAGGTCCACCGTAAGGGTAGGGAACAACCTTTTTAGGGAATACAGTGATGGCAATAAATGAAATGCTGTTAGTGGATGGGTGGCTGGTGGATTCAAATAAGGGCTGCTCCTAGACTGTGTCTAAACCAAATGATAGCTGGTTCTAATAAGCTTAGAATAGCCACTAGTTAACAAAATCAGAGAACTGGCATTGAAATCAGGGAATACTCAACATGAACCACACTTTTATGCAATTCTCCCAGTTGGTCACTAAGTTGGAGCCAATATCTCTCTTCCAACCTCCACCAACCAATAAGATGGTCATGGATGGGAAATGGGCCTTGGGGCAGTGGCTGCTGCCCTGAGAGGACTCCACAAAGGGAGCCCTGCAGACAGTGCTGTCACCCACTGGAATGGGTTACTGAGAGAGGTGGTAGAATCTCCCTCCTTGGAGGTTTTTAAGGCCCAGCTTGACAAAGCGCTGGCTAGGATGACTTACGTGGATACTGGCCCTGCTTTGAGCAGCGGGTTGGACTAGATGACCTCCTGAGGTCACTTCTACCCTGAGATTCTATAAGTCTCAGCCCCCCTTGTCCTCCTCGTGTGGGGTGTCCAACTCCCCTCCCTGCCCCCCCAGTCTAAGGCTCAATCTTCCTGACCTTAGGGGACACCTGGCCCATTTCCATTTCAGGGGAGAGCCAGCCCCCTCCCCCTCGGCAGCCGACCTCTCCTGGAGGGGGTGCTGACCCCAGCCCCGGGCGTGGGGCTCGGCTCCCTCCACCGGCCGGCCCCTGCTCTGTGTCGGGGGACGCGGAGCCCCGCGGGGGCGCTCTGCGCAGGGAGGGACGTATCCTCGCCGCGGCCTGTGGCTCGCTGACGGCGGCCTGGGCGGAGAGTGTGCGCCTGCGCGCCGGGCTCTCGGAGGGACGTGGCCCGGTTGCCTGGGGCCGGAGGAGCGCGGCGAGCTCGGGGGCAAGGCAGCAGGACAGGCCGGCCGAGGAGCTCCGAGGCGGCGGCGGCTGCGGGCCGGGCTGCACGGGAAGCCGATGTTCGCACTCCGGCCCCCCGGCCAAGGCTTCCAAGGTGAGGGGCGGGCGAGACCCCAGTCCCGCTCAGCGGGTGTAGCCGGGGTGGGGACGTACCCAGCCGCCGGGCCTAAGCGCTCTCCGCAGGCTACGGGGATAGCCCGGGGCCCCCGGGCCGGGGAGGAGTGACGGGGACATGCGCTCCCTTCCGGCTTCCAGCCGCGAGCCGCCCTCTCTCGCTTCTCCCTGCCTGCCTCCCCCGGGGGCCGGGCCGGACCGGATCGGCCCCTCGCCTCGGCCAGCGCTGGGCTCAATCTGCGGAGCCGGGAGACCCGCCTTCCTGCGAGTGCCGGAGGAACAGCCTCTGCTCGCCCTGCCGTCTCCGGAGCGTGGGCGGCGGTGGCTACTGCGGCGACTTGGGGTTTGCCCCGTGTGGGGTGGGAGCGACTGTCTCGGTTTCGGGCTGTGAACCCGCTGCGAGGCAGCCCCCGCGTGACCCGCCGGAGCTCCCCTGGGCTGGGGGGAGGAGGTGGCGGTCTACTGGGATTGCTTTGGGTTCTCATACACAATCTATCGGGTACTTGAGCCCTTCTTCCTGACGGCGAGAAATATCAGCCCTGCTCTGACCCTGCGTGAACCCACTGACGAGCGTGAGGGGTAGGATGCGCCAAGATAGCACCAGGCTTCAGTCATGCAAGGAGGAGATTCCACTGCGGCATAATCACAACATATATTCTGCTGTTACACGTTCATCTTGTTTTAGAGGGTGTGAATTAACTGCTGGCATGGTTTCGGTTTGTTTGGATTTAGTGGTCTTTAAAGGTGGTGGACTGTGGGGATTTAAGTAGAGATGGAAGTGGCTAGCTTATAGCATCACAATAAAATAGCACCCACATGAAAATGTCAACCTTCTTTAGAGGTGACCTAAAAGAGCTTGTGCCTTTTGTCCAAAAGAGATCTTGATGGTCTTATCTGGAGAGAGTAATTTAGCTTGATAAAATGGAGTTGACATATTAAACCAAAAAGGTTTGGGAGTTTCACTCTTCCACAGCTTTACTTAGATTCTTGAAATATTTCAAGTGTCACAGGTGTTAGTCTGGATCTGTAAAAAGCAACAAAGAGTCCTATGGCACCTTATAGACTAACAGATGTATTGGAGCATAAGCTTTCATGGGTGAATACTCACTTCGTCATTCACCCATGAAAGCTCATGCTCCAATACATCTGTTAGTCTATAAGGTGCCACAGGAGTCTTGGTTGCTTTGAAATATTTCATTCATTATAAACTCTTGTCTTCAAACATGGTCTGTACTGTTCTGGTTATATAATGGATAAAAATTGAAAATTTAGAAATCTCTTAATGGTGGTTGGTCAGCGTGGAGTCCTTAATTTTTTTTCTGTATTTCAATTTGTATTTCCATCATATTTGAGTTGCATATAATTCCTTCTTTTCTTTATTATGAAACAGAGGGAACTGCTTCATAGTTAAAATTTGAAACTGATTTGCTATTATCTCAATTTTCAATCCTCCAACTACCCAAGAAGAGCAATCTTATCAAAATTTATATACTTCAAGAAATCATCACAGTTTTTCCTCAAAAGAAGCTTGGTTAAACACTTGAAGTCTTGTTCTGAAAACTTACATGATCATTCTTCCAAAATTTCAGGTGTTCTGACTCATATCTCCAAAATGGCTCAGGGTATGTGAGTGGAGGGCTAGTGGAGAAGATAAAATCCATAATAGAAATAAATACCTTTCATGATGCTCTCAGTTGTATGTGAGAAGGGGTTAATAGACCTCAGTAAAACAGGGTTATTAAACTGAGCCAATGGAATTTTGAGATGGTGTGAGAAGGAAAGATAGAGGAAAATGTTAGGCCTGTTGAGTTTATTCAAGGAATCATCATTCAGGAATTAACTAGGAAATGTAAGGACTATATACTGCTTACGGCCACTTTGAAAGCTGAATATTTTTCTTTATGACATATTTGTTGATGGAGGGGAGGGATGCAGGTGGGGAAGAGAAGTTTTGGGCTAGAATAAAGACAGTTTGGGATTTCATTCACTAATCTATTGGGGTGTGCTGGAGAAATGCTCTGCCAAGGAATGTCTCTTAAAGTGCCATATTTTATTTTCCCTTTCTCCTTTCTGCTCTCTGCAGTTACAGCCTTTGTTGTTCTTTTACAGATTGATTTTTCACGTATACAGATCAAGACTACAGCCTCAAGTATGGGTTGTTAAGGGAAATTTAGAGGGGGGAGGAAACTGGGAGGTATGATGGGGCCGGTGGAGTTGGAGGGACATGAGCAGGGGACTAGGTAGCATGAGACTGCTGCCTGGTGTTGGAAATCTTAATGTGTTTGAGCAGGAAGCAGACAGTGATGGGAAAAATTGAAAGGTTGAAATGGGTGAAGCGTAGAGAGGAGGAGGGAAGATACAAGGGAGAAGATGCCTGTGGTCCAGATGAATAGAGAAGAGACAAAAATAGTGACTTACTTTGTGCTAAGTGGTAAACGTGTCAGTTGCTTACAATCATCATCCAGTTAACAATGGTTGTAAATAGACTGGTAGCAAAGTGAAACTGGGAGGAAACCCCCCTACAAGGGGATTTTTCCCTGAAAAGCTCCCTCACCAGGAAGTGAGATTCTGTCCTGCTAGTACAGAGATATAAAGTCAGGATTTAAAGAGATTCAAAACAATGAGCATTGGCCTGCTAAACCCAGGGTGGTGAGTTCAATCCCTGAGGGGGCCATTTGGGGATTGGCCCTGCTTTGGGCAGGGGGTTGGACTAGATGATCTCCTGAGGTCCCTTCCAACACTAATAATCTATGATACTCATGTACAGTACAATCTTAGTTAAATCAATTTTTAACTCGGTTTTTATTACATGTTGCTTGTTCTCTACTTCCTTCTCATTTTACAGTCTTCAGTTGTAAAATGGGTGTTCTGTTCTTGTTTCTTTAGTTTACTAATAGATGATAGACCTCCAGATTTTATGTAGAGATTTTTTTTCTTAGAAGTTTCACACTTAAAATGCCTCTTTTTTTTTTTTTTTTTTTTTTAAATGCTCTTGCATCCAGCACTCTGGGCACATGTACTCTTAAGAATAACAAACCTTAAATTAATAAATTATAACCCGTCCTTACTGAAATAGCCTGTAATATCTCTCTTGATTCCATTCTAATTCACCTACTTCTTGAAGGCCTGGTAAAACAGTGTCTTATGTACAACATATCCGAAATGAATAGCATGGTCTCAACTTTTTCTGAAGTTTAAATAGCAATGAAAAATATAATTGTTAGGCTATTGTTCAAGAACTGAGAACATGTAGCACACTGGCTTATAGATGGCACAGTAATGCATTTCTTACCTATTTCTAGGTTTACTTGTTTGTAAATTTTGGTTTAGTTGATGTTGGAAAACTAGTATGGTTTCATCATAGGCTCTTGTGGATGTTGGCTACAGCACAAAATAATGCTAATTGTGCTGCCTTTTTGGAAAAACGCAAGGAGGAGGGAGAAAAATTGTAACAACAATGTACTTGAAAACTGTTATCATGTCCTCTCTCTGTCTTCTCTTCTCCAGTCTAAACAAACCTAATTTTTTCAATCTTTCCTCAGAGGTCATGTTTTCTAGACCTTTAATAATTTTTGTTGCTCTTCTCTGGACTTTCTCCAATTTGTTTGCATCTTTCCTGAAATGTGGTGCCTGGGACTGGACATGATACTCCAGTTGAGGCCTCATAAGCGCAGAGTAGAACAGAAGAATTACTTCTCATGTCTTGCTTACAGTATTCCTGCATCATCCAGAATGATGTTTGTGTTTTGTTTTGTTTTTTGCTTGCAACTGTTACACTATTGACTCATATTTAGCTTGTGATCCACTATGACCCCAGATCCCTTTCCACAGTACTCCTTCCTAGGCAGTCGTTTCCCCTTTTGTATGTATGCAACTGATTGTTCCTTCCTAAGTAGAGTACTTTGCATTTGTCCTCATTGAATTTCATTCTGTTTGCTTCAAACCACTTCTCCAGTTTGTCCAGATCATTTTCCAATTTTAATCCTATTCTCCAAAGCACTTGCAATCCCTCCCATCTTGGTATCATCCACAGACTTTATAAGTGTACTCTCTATGCCAGTGCTTCTCAAAGCCAGTCTGCCGCTTGTGCAGGGAAAGCCCCTGGCAGTCCAGGCCGGTTTGTTTACCTGCTGCATCCGCAGGTTTGGCCGATCGCGGCTGCCACTGGCCGCGATTCACCGCTCCAGGCCAATGGGAGATGTGGGAAGGGCGGCCAGCACATCCCCCAGCCTGCGCCACTTTCCATAGCCCCCATTGGCCTGGAGCGGTGAACCGCAGCCAGTGGGAGCTGCAGTTGGCTGAACCTGTGGATGTGGCAGGTAAACAAACTGGCCTGGACCACCAGGGGCTTTCCCTGCACAAGTGGCGAACCGGCTTTGAGAAGCACTGCTCTATGCCATTATCTAAATCCATTGATTAAGACATTGAACAGAACTGGACCTAGAACTGATCCCTGCAGGACCCCACTCATTATGCCCTTCCAGCATGACTGTGAACCAGTGATAACTAATCTGTGGGAACTATTTTCCAACCAGTTATGCACCCACCTTATAGTAGCTCCATCTAGGTTGTATTTCCCTAGTTTGTTTATGAGAAGATCATGTGAGACAGTATCAAAAGCCTTACTAAAGTCAAGATATACCACATCTACTGCTTTCCCTTATCCATAAGGCTTGTTACCCTGTCAAAGAGAGCAGTCAGTTTGGTTTGACACTATTTGTTCTTGATAAATGAAGAAGGGAGAAGGGACATTTTAGGTGAAGTCCAATGTTTAGCCCAGGTAATGTAATTGTTACCTAATGTCTTTAAAATGTTTTCCTTGATGTTTCAGTGGCTGCTCTCAGCATTGGTTCCAGTGTCAAGCTGATATTGTGAGGAAATTTTTTTTTCCTCCTGTCTAAACCTGCTGTCATGTAAGTTACAGCCTCACTGTAAAAATTTCTGTTAATGTGTTTGAGCCATGACGTTCCTTGGATGTCCAGCTTGTATAAACTGCCTAAATACTGAAGTGTTTTTGAAGTGTTCCATCCAGGAAAACTTAACAAATATAGTACTATACTGGAACAGGCAGTTTGCTCACACAGAGGTTCTTTAGCAGTGGCCTCTATCTGATATTTCAGAGGGGATCTTATGAAGTGCCTATCTTCTTGTGCCTAGCCTCCATATAAAAGAGAGGTGTTTCTTCCTGGTCCTTGCAGATGATCATGTTATGCTCCTAATCAGGTTTGAATACCCTTAGATTATTTTGGTTTGCATAGCTGCAAATATTGACTATTCATTCCTCTTTAAAATCTAACTACTTTGTGCGATCTCTTGTTATAGTCCTTTCCACTGGTGCAGTGGGGATACATTTGTGGTTAAGGCATCAGACTAGGAAGCAATTCCATTCTGCATACTGTTTCTGGCTCTGCTGCAGATTGATTCCACTGAAGTTATTTAATCTATGTAATAGTTCCCAGTCTGTGCAAACTGGTTTTAATTTGGAAAGCAATCAAGCCATCACATAAGTTGTGAACATTTCTGCTAGCCCAGTGTGTGTGAGCCATCTCTGATAGCTTTCCTTATTAAAACCTGCATTTTCTCATCTAATCTTTTTGTTGCCTCTATCTTACTTGCACAGTGACAACGTTCAGAAAAGTGAATGGAAGTATTTTTATAACTGTTAAATACAATGGACTCTCCACAAGATCTGCTAGTGAGTCTAAAATGAAATGACCAGAGTTTAAATTCATATTAATTTTTAAGACTCCTGAGTATTTTTAATGTGGACTACTGAACAATGTCTGATGGTAGTGTGTGAATCAGGGTGATGATTTGGTATTCATTTGGCAATGTCCTAATAGATGTTTAATCAGTTATTCTAAGTGTTCTAAAATAGCATAGCATAAATACCAGCTGAATGTAATTATATTTGCTGCATAATTTTTCTTCAGTGTATAGGGATAAATCTTCTAAAAATGGATTGCTATTGTCTCAGGTTGTGGAAGGGCTCCTGTAGCTTTTATTTGGTAAGATGGCATGGCAGAATTAGCTTAGTATGATCTTTGTTTGTTAGTAAAACATATTGAATTTAGTGCGTGATGGTGTTCAAGTTGTGTTGCTTGTTAAAGACATCTACCTTCCCTGGAGGATATGTAGCCCCATCATTCTCTATGAGGGAACTTGAATAAGAGTACTCTGCGAAATGGAAATCCAGAATTAAGCAACTTTAATTTTGAATGTAGCAAATTTGACTTTAAAAAAATTATTTCGAATGTTCTTCCTCATGTTACTTTAGTTTTAGGAATGTGGGAAGCCATGATCCTTTTTTAGCTCTGGAAAACAAATAAGACATAGCTTTCTTTTTTGGGGCAGTCTCCTATAGATTATGCAAATTGACTTTTGTATTGGAGGATTTGTAGGCTATGTGGACTGGATATTGGGGCTTTGCTTAAGTAACTGTTGTCAACTCTGTGCGAAAAGTAGTATAAATCGGCTTTACTGTCTCCCTAAGATGTTTCTTGCCAGTCTCCACTAATGACTCTTTTTTTTTTTTTGGTAGAGTCCTAGAATAGACGGAATAAATTCTTCTTCCAAAATGAGTACACAAAATGCACTGGCCAAATAACTCTGAAATGTCATTCATTTTTATAAGTGTTGTTGGAATATGAGTAGGCCTCTGGTTTTTAATGAAGCCACAATCTTCATTGTTCACTTAATCAAATGGCCAAAATGTTAATTTCCTTCATTAGGTGCTCTGCTCCTATTTGAAAGTTTATTGGAACTTGGTCATGGACTTCAGTGGGACCAGAGTAAGATTTTTCATAGAGCAACACAGTTGTTGTACTAACCTCAAAAAAGGCATTTTCTTCTAATAATTGTACTGTAAATGCTTATGAAGATAGATCATGAATATTGTAAATGTATTAACAGGTAAAATTTAAATTCTAGTGCATTACAAAAAGACCAAAGGCGTGAACATACGTCAACTTGCACTGTGGTCAGACTACTGATGCAGCATAACCTATATTTTAAATCTGTGCTGCTTTTGGTGAATAAACTGGCTTTCCACTAGATAGAGTGAATTCTACTATCTTTTGAAGTAGAAACTTACACATTTTAGCAGTAGGGTAGTAAGAGTTTTGATTTCAGCCTACAGATTGTGATATGCAGACTAAGTATTGTAAAGATTGTTTCCCTGTAATTATGAACAGTTTATATGTAAAACTGAGCTGTTTGGATGCTTTAACTGTTTCCATATTGTCAAACATTGGAGTCTTTTTAAACTTACCAGCAGAATTCCTGGTTTACTAATGCTTATTATGATAAGAATTTTCACCCTCAAATTACTGTTATGCTCCATCTTAATTCTGGTTTAATGAAGCTTTCTTGGAACATCAACGTGTGATCTGGTGGTATTTTCCCATTTGTACAGCACATAATTAAGGCTTATAAGTAAGTCTTGCTATGACTTTGGCAATATCTTGCTGCATTCTTGATTTCCGTAGTAGCTATACTTATGTCTATCCCAAAAATAAATTGACTAGAAGCAGCACTGTGGAAGTTAGTGGTTGAGTGAGAAGTGGGAAGAGACTATATTTTTGTAAATATCTGTTAGTGGTAAAGATTGAAAGTCCAAAGACTTATCATTTAAATCATAGGGGAGGAAACTGATAAGACTTTAGTCATTTCCCCCAGAAATTCAAGTAAGATTTTATTGTCTTCAGTAGCACTGCAGTGTCTTGCAATCTGTTTCTTTAAACAGATTTTACAGAAATGTCATTGGTCATCACTGATGGACTTATTCTTCCCACATCCTCTACCTCCGAAAGATCCCATGCCTTCAAATATGCTCAACTTTACTTTTGTGAGTGAGTCTAAGTGTTTTCAGGATTGAGGTCTACCAGTGCAAAGAATCGAAGGGCGTAGTGTAGTTTCCATTTATGTCATTGTGGTCTCTAAACTTCTCTTCACAATTTCGTCTGCCTTTTTGTATCAGGCTGCAAAGTGGGGCCACCGCAGTGCAGGCAGCTGTCTTTCTGGTTGTGGAGAACTTTAGCTCAAAATATTTAAGAATTTACCTAAGTCTATAAAAGGGAAGTGTTATGAGAATTTAGCTAAATTCCTTAAATGCACCACTGAGGAACTGTTACTTTGTTTTTCTTAAGGTTCAGAGGAAGACTACAGAGCATACAGTATTTGTTGTATTTTTAAATGTCTTGCTGTTCACCTTAAAATGAAATGTGATCTGCTCAGATCACAGCATTTGTAAAGTAGTTAAGATATCTCATAGAACTGGAAGGGACCCCAAAAGGTCATCGAGTCCAGCCCTCTGTCTTCACTAGCGGGACCAAGTACTGATTTTGCCTCAGATCTCTAAGTGACTCCGTCAAGGATTGAACTCACAACTCTGGGTTTGGCAGGCCAATGCTCAAACCACTGAGCTATAAACTAGTCAATAATGCTGTTTTATTGCTAAAACATGTGCAAATTTCCCAATTCAGTGAAATGGGAAATTGATTAATTTAAAAGCGGTTCCTGGTACATGCATACAATTAGGGATATGTAAGAATAAACCTGTTAAATGAATACCCTCTGTTTAACAAATGGGAAAATATGGCCAACTTGTTAAATGCAGCCATAAGCAGTTCTGTGGCTTTTATGTAAAGAATAATACACAATCCAGAAATGTTCATGGAAAAAATTTACAATTACGTGAATGTAATCTGAGGTGTTGGTCTCCCTTTAGTATTCCTCTTTACTTAAACCTTCACTATGCTGTTACCTCTCTATATTCCTTTATTAGAAACTCAAAGCCTCAACTCAACACCATATTATATGTATAATAAAACAATTGCAATTAACCGATGGTATTATATAACTTGAGCTGATATAAATTAAAACACCCATTACTCAGTATAACTTATTTGCAGATACACATGATGCATAGTGGTGGTTATAATATATCTTTTACATCCTGGTTAAATATATACAGAATCTTGTAGTAGTTGATGAGAACATTCCGAACAGGAATTGTTTTATGAACTAAAAAAGCATGCAGATATGTCACACCACTAGCTGATATATTATGCTAGTAATTCCTCAGTTTCTTTTGGTAACAGTGGCTGATGATGATATGGAATTGTAATATGTAGACAATCACATTAAATGATTACTATGAAAACCTTGTTACTGTATCTCATTAGTGAAAAGCAAATTGTATTCTGCAGACATTGTAATATCACATCCATCACTCTGGTATCAGACTTCCAAAAACTCAAACTTAATAACATGACCTACTAACATAGCTTTAAAAGTCCTGATCTTTAAACTGACTGAGAGGATTTCATACTGAGGAAGACAGCAGTTTTAGATACTTAAAGGAAATGTATATTTCCCCAAAGAAAGTTCATTAAAACTAGTTATGGTTGTTTGGGTGGGTGTCCACCCATACAAATCCTTACCTTAACTGGACATTTCCTTTATTTTATCATCCTTTAACATACCTTATTTAATTCCCATATATCACATTCATCACTTTCACTGTAGACTCTGCCCTTCTATAAAGTCCCATTTGCCTTTGTTACAAACAGTAACAATACAATACATATGGCACTTTCCTCATGCTTTTACTAGATTGCAAAGCTTTAACTCTGACTTCAGCAGCATCAATATACATATCTGTTAGACATGTATGGTGTGTTTTCTCATAGGTAAGTATGAGGTCTGAGTCTTGCAATGAAAGTGGTGGATCTGGTGTGTGGAAATTAGGGTCTATTAAAGGACACCTAAAATGGATGTTTCCTCTTAGTCCCCCTTAAAATATCTTGTTGTTGTTGTTCTGTTTGGACACTACCTACCGCAAAGGGATCCTGGTCCATGACTAGGGATCTTTGATGCTATGGGAATATATTTAATACAAGGCTACCATTAATCTGTGTCTCAGTTCTTTATAGTGGCGGCTTTGCAGGAGTATCTCATTTTTAGAGGATAGCAAAGCCTAATCTTTCTGGGAACAGTCTGGCTAAGTGGGTGAGACTTGATTCTGTCAAGGTAGAGACCTGAGTTTTACTCCCAGCTCTGCCAGAAAAGTGATTGTTGTGTGCATTCTCTTACCCTAGTTACCATATCTGTTAAATTGGAGTGAGAAGGGGATGAAACTGGAAGTCTTGCTCAGTCAAAAAATTGAAGTATATAGTTAACACCACTCCAACCTCACAGTCTGATCTGTCTTAAAAATAATTGGCTTCTGTTCTATTTTTTGCCAAAGTTCTAATAACTTCAGCAAATTTATAAAAGTTTATAGTACACATGTGCAAAGAAAAGAATTAGGATAAACACAAATACAAGGGGAGGGACATACATTTTAAAACAGAAACAGTGGAAGGGATGATCTCTCCCTTTTGGCAGACAAATAAAGTGACAAACTGACAGTTTTATTGCATGCTTTGGGATTTTGTTTTATTTTTAATTGAAGGTAGGATGATTGTAAATGGCAGAAACAGGGTTAGTAAGAGCTAAACTTTCCTTTAAATGCTACTTATGAATGGTTGTAGAAGTGAAGTATTCCATAACTATTGGAGTAAAATTAGGATTATTGTTGCCCTCAGTTTGGCTCTTTGGACTGTATTGATGTAATCTTGGCTTTATTTTCTTTTGACTTTATTAAGTGGATGAGATTTACCTCCTCCCAACTACTTAATTTTGTCTTCCGCCAAAAGCTGATTACATCTTTCCTCTTCTTGTTCTTCATTCAGGCACTTGCAGTACATCATTCCAAGCCAAGGTGTTCTTGATGTGTTTGCTTACATGGGCATTGCAAGACTGTCTCTCTATAGTGATCATATTAGCTGTATTTTTTTCTTAAGATCAACCTGATTCTGCCTACATTTATATTTGGAGGAATTGCAATACTTAGCATTTTTTAAGCCATTCAAAGCCTTCGACAAACTAATCAGTTCCTACAACATCCTGTGAGGTACATTATTAATCTTTATAATAATGCTGTGTATATAAACTGAAGCAGCAATAATTTATGCCTTCACTGCAAGAGAGCATCCTCTATGCTCTCTTGCAATCTGTATGATACATGCATGTATGTGTTTAAAAGTCTTCAAAACTCCCATTTAGCTTATCTTTTTGTATGCAAATTGCTAGCCAAACACTGATATTGAAGCAGATTTGGTTTCTTAAAGCTGATCTTTAAATAAAGGAACATAGTCTCTCTCTCCCCCCCCCCCCAAGTCCTCTGAATTGGAGGTGGGCAGACAAGTTCAGTTAAGGTAAACTAGTTTGAACCTTTTCTCAAGCTTAAATTAGGACCTCATTGTTCCCATATGTGCCCTATTACCCCCATCTTGATACTTCTGCCTTTGGAGATTCTGCAGGGCTTGGCAGGATCTGTTCATTTTTTTGCATGAGTCTTGCTTATGAAAGTAGGGGATTCATAGCACTCTGTAGGAGAGCTTCTGAACACCTTGTTATTAGGGTGGGTAAAAACCATACATTACTTCTCCTCCTCAAATAGCCATCTCCTTCTCCCTCATGACATTCAGCAGATCTTCCCTCTCAATATTAGACATAAAATGAGAGGGAAGATTTGACCATCTTGTGTTGGTGAAAGAAGAGCTTTTGAACTTACACAGAGATCTTATATCCATGGATATAAACTGGCCATCAGGAAGTTTAGACTTGAAATTAGATGAAGGTTTCTAACCATCAGAGGAGTGAAGTTCTGGAACAGCCTTCCAAGGGGAGCAGTGGGGGCAAAAGACATATCTGGCTTCAAGGCTAAGCTTGATAAGTTTATGGAGGGAATGGTATGATGGGTTAGCCTAATTTTTTCAATTGATCTTTGACTGTTAGCAGTAAATATGCCTAATGATCTGTGATGGGATGTTAGATGGGGTGGGATCTGAGTTACTACAGAGAATTCTTTCCTGGGTGTCTGGCTGATGAGTCTTGCCCACATGCTCAGGGTTTAGCTGATAGCCATATTTGGGGTCGGGAACTAATTTTCCTCTAGGGCAGATTGGCAGAAGCCCTAGGGTTTTTTCACCTTCCTGTGCAGGGTGGGGCAGGGGTCACTTGCTGGAGGATTCTCTACCCCTTGAAGTCTTTAATCCACTATTTTAGAACTTCAATAGCTCAAACATAGGTTAAGGGATTGATACAGGAATGGGTGGGTGAGATTCTGTGGCCTGCGTTGTGCAGGAACTCAGACTAGACGATCATAATGGTCCCTTCTGACCTTAAAGTCTGATTCTGTGATCATCTTCAAGTCACAAATTCCCAGCATTTGACTCAAGTTAGTATACAAGTTTTTATTTATTTATTTATTTATTTATTTTAGAGAATCTTTCCCTTGGAGTCTTGATAACAAGTTTCTCCAAAATGAGCTGCAGGAATTTCAGAACTGAGGAGCCTATCTCCTACTGAGTGACACAGTCCAGCAAAGCTCACTTGTTTCCTGTTGATAGGTAGCCTAGCCAATATTTCCCTTCCAGTATTGAAGCTTTTGTTCTGATATTTTACTTCAAGAACACCCACACTTCCTCTAAAACACACTTCAGTTCACTGGGAGTTGGTTGATCTCTAAGATAGATACTCCTGAGGACATTCTGCTCCAAAAAAATTAAAAGTTTGTGCCAAAAAATTATAAATTCTGCAAGTTTCATTGTTCAATAAATAAATGCAGAGGCTGCAGCATGGTAGTGGGGCGCACAGACCATTGGCTGCACAAATGTGAAAGATCACCCTGCAGCCTCCCTACCCCACACCCTTGGGACACAGACTCAGTGGTGAGGCTGCACCTGACCCTGACACAGCACAAGGCCTGGGCCTGCCCCCAAAAAACCCTGGAGCTCTGCCCATCTGTACCAGGTGTGGGGCAGGCAGGATCCAAGTGTGGGGTTAGAGGATTCTATGGGACAATCTGGGTGCAGGCAGCTCAGTAGGGGGTTTAGGTATAGAGGGATCTGTATGCACAGAGACTTGTTAGGGGGGTTCCAGTTGAAGGGGCAATTGGACTCTGCAGGGGCTTCCAGATGAAGGTGGTTGGGGGCTCAGCGGAGGAGGGGGTGTCAGGGGGGCCTGGGTGCTGGGAGAGTGGGGCTTGGTGGGTGGAGGTCTGGGTGCAACTAGTTGAGTCAGTAGTGTGGATCTCTGGATGTTGGGGCTCAGTGGTGCAGTGGGGTGGGGGTTTGAGTGCAGGGAGCTCAGTGCGAGGTGGTCTGGAGCAGGGGGTCTGTGTGCAGGGAGGCTCCAGATGTAGGGGTTGAAGTTCTGTGGGGTGGGGTTCAGATATGGAGGTCTTGGGAGGGGGGTCCTGGGTGTATGGGGTGAGGCTTGGTGGGGGCATCTGGGTATGGGAAATCCAGATGCATGGGAATTGGATGAATGGGGGAGCAACTCCCTATACGGTGAGCTCTCCCCCTGCAGTTGAGGAGTGATGGGTTCAGGAAGCAGGGGAGGATGCTGAGCTTCCTGGAGCTGTGGGAGGTTTCTGGGGGTGGGTCTGACACAGCCCTAGCCACTTCTTGCAGGGGAAGAAGTCCCATCCTCTCCCTTCAGCCCAGCCAGAATTAGCAGCTGATCCTGGCTCAGGGTAGGAGCCATTGGCTAGGGTGTCCCCAGCCCTGTAGTGATTTACCTCTCCACTGGCTGCTCCGGGTGCCTGAAACAATGTACCTGTGTAGCTGGGAAGTGGAGCGTGACTGCTCTTGCAGCTTCCCTTTGCTTCCCTGTCAGAAAGTCATTTTTCTGCAGGGAAGCAAAGAAATCTGTGGGAGACATGCACAGTAGTGCAGAATTCCCCCCGGAGTAGATGGCGGATAAGCTCAAACCTTAGCTGATCAGATACATAGCAAAAGGTCCAACATAAGAACCTACCTAGATGGATTACTTGGAGAGTGTGCAGTTCTTGTTTCCTGCATCCACTCTACATTGGACTCTCATTTTGGCTCCTTTGCCATCCAGAGAGAGAACCTCAGACTGGCAGGTCCAAAGAAGGGCAGGTAAGAAGGAAGAGAAAAGATGAGAATAGTATCATATTTGAAATATGATTGAAGGAAAATGTAGAATTAAACTGCAGGATACACCCATACCATACATGGGCCACAGGCCTATTATTGAGTTTCCCTGGAGGGGCAGCAGTAGGGTATATATGAAGGAACCACTTTTCTCCTCCGGACCATTTTTTCTTCAGAAAAGATGGGACTAATGAGTCAGTTCCACTCACCCTCTCTAGGACTTAGAGTCTGGCTGCCACAAAAGAATATTTGTTGATTTTTCTCTTTTTAATCTCATTTCTTGTTGCTGATCATGTTACATTTACTGAATGAAAACTCACTGCACTGTGAGCTAGCCATTATTTGGCAGGCACTTAGCATGCTCATTTACACGCTGCCTGTTCCTTCTGCGTGATTTTGAAGTCCTGAGTAGTAAGGACAGCTTTGGCAGCGTAATATGGGTTCTCACAGACACCCATTTCCATACTGGGCTAAGACCACCAAAATATCATTTGAAACCATTTTTTCATGTCTCCGGAGCTGACTAGTTTGTTTCTTCCATAGGGGAAAGCAATATTTTAAGTTCACATCCATGCTATCATTGTTCTTGTTCTCATGTTTTGCTACGGGTATTAAAAACTACATATAAGGCCTTGGTTTTGTTGTTAAATGCTTTTCTTACATATTCTGTTCTTTAATGAGTTTTCAGTGACGTGAAATGGCAAAACAGTAAACAGTAAAAACCTTCCTTGAATGTTTCCATTTATTAGTGAGTAGGCTATAACATGAGATAAATACATAAAAGCACAGAAGAAAAGGGAAAATGGAAACATGATAAAAGTGCAGAAGATTCTTACAATTCCATTAGCTATTTTGGTTTTGTAAGCCTAAATATGGATCTAAAATTAGTGCTGACAAAGCCCTACAAGAGGATCCAGTTTTAAAGTTCAGAAAATGAATTCAACTACTGTATTTGTGTGTGGTGTAGATTCAAGTAATACAGCATTAACAGAATTCGGTTTAACTCTGCTTCACTAGGTGGAGCCTGTAGGGTCCAAATAGATAAAACTATTTTTGACTTCATTGATGTAGAAAAGTACAATAATATCCTTGTGTAAATAAATCTGGAATTAAAATAAAATTTTAATTCTATGCTGCCAATTCTAAACTGCTTTGAGCATCAGTGTTTTCTAATTTGTATATTTTGCTAGTAATGTTCTTTGCAAGTCCTCTTAGTAGACACTGTAAATTAATAAAAATCAATTGCCGGAATGATACCATTTATTTATACTTGTGAGCCTTAAGATAAAGTGTTTAATTGCTGCAGAATGCATGTGAAGATGGTAAAAAAGGTAATGTGGAAAAATCATGGGCTGCATTATGCTGTTTTCATAACTGGTTTGCCTAGTTGTGTGTTGTGTAAGAGTTTTGTTGCACTTCACCTTTCATATCAGGATCTCAGTGTCTTATAAAAGCTGGGTAAACATTATCCTCATTTTACAGATGGGTAAACTGAGGTACGTCAAAGTTAAGTGACTTGTCCAAAGCTGCAGTCAAGAGTTGAGCATTGAACGTTGGTCTTCAGTTTTCTAGTTCAATTCTCTAACCAATAGACTGTATTCTTGAGTTCAGCAATTTCTGCAACTAGTGAACTTTTGCAATGAAATATGCTCATTCAGTAGATCACTGTTTACATGTAAGGTTCCCTTTCAATGCTAGCCCAGCTGACAACAAAATGAAGTTCATAAGTTCTAGCATATTGTCTTGATTTTGTGTTTTTGGGCTAGACAGGATTCCTGTGGCTGAAATCTCAAAGCTTTTAATGTAATGTTTGACTTGCAAAGCAAGTAAAAGGTTTGAGGCTGACACGAAATAACGTTGGAATTTTTAGACATGCACTTTAACCTGCTGTGAAAGCACTGAATTTACTTGATCACTTAATAGTAATGGTGTAGTTCAGAAGAAATTATAATTTGCTTTTCTTGCCACCTTCCTCTTTCAATTAGACTTCAAACTGTAAGACTGCTTTGCATTTTACTTTAGCAACTTTTTTCCCCTCAGTTTAACTGTAAGTAACTTGTATATCTTTATATTTTGGTGGAATTAAAGGCATTGAATGAACATTGAATTTTACGTTTGTGTGCAAAAGCATTTCAGAATTAGTGACTAGTACTATCAAGCCTTTGTTTAAACAATTACTAATTACACTTCTCAAATAGAGTTTATTATAGACATGAGGCTGGCAGCTTTGAGAATGAAGTCCCATCCACAGAAGAGATGCAATACAGACATTGTCAGAATAGGCTTCTCCATAGTGTCCTGTCAGTGTGCTGTACTGTACTATTCGCTTGGATGATGCACCTTTCGGGGGAAGTAGGTTGGCTCAGACACTCTACCTTGCAATTTTGACCTTTCTTGAGGCTAAGGTGCTAATTTGTGTCAATTATGACTGCAGCTTTTTTAATGTGGATGGTTCAGACTGGACTGAAAATGCTGGTTTATTCCATGTAGGCTACTTTACCGTAGTCTGATAGTAACAACTGACTTGAGTGGGGCTGGATTTGAGGAACTTCGGTAGGGAATGGCTCCATATGGAATTACCAGTTCCTGAAACTGAGGGTTCCCAAACTTGTTCGTTATGTGGACCACATCTCATGGGTCATCTACCCTTTCATTCATGATCGCTTCGCACTGCTATGATCATTAGAGGAATCCCTTATATGGACTATTGTATCTGCAGCTGTTAATGATTCATCATCACCATACGACTGACTAACAGGTGCTGTGTGAACCACTAATGGGAACTATTGCCTGGAACAATATAGACAATTCAAACATATTTTTAAACTAAACTCCTTGGCTTTTAGAACTAAGTTAACTGAAATTCCAATAAACTTCAATGCACTCAAATTTTTAACAGGGAGCATTGGATTGATCAAAGAATTATGATGGTGTTCCTAACTAATTCAGTTTGCTTTTCCTGATTAAGGAAAAGTAGAGCTCTTCAATGATATTTGAGGATGTTTATTGAAATAACTTGTTAGCACAATTTTCTCATTAGGCAACACGGCTTAAAATAACAAGAACAGCATAAGATGTTTTGGCTCTATGTTAATCTTAGAAATTTGTAATGATCTAACATTGTCCTAACTAGGACTGCAATATTAAAGCTTGAATCACCTTTTTTCTACAGGGAAACTTTTTTTAGCACCTAGAGCCACTCCGAAATGTGGCCAGCTTTGCTTTTGTGGATGAACGCCATAGTGGTGTTATACTGCTTTTTGAAACTAAATTTCTTTTCATGGCTATAATGGACTTTTCTGATTTAAATAAATTGGTTTGAAGTAAGTTTATAGATACTAAACTTGCATAAATGTTTAAAATTACTCTAAATATGAAGATAATTATACTGGTGTTCTAGGGTTCTCAACAATTTTTTTTGGTGGCCTCAGTGTGGCCACCAACTCCTTGCTGGTGGCTGCACTGACAATTTTTCCTAGAACACTTAATTAACTTTAGGAAAAACAAATATGCATATTTACATGTCCAAATCATTGTAATTTATTTATGTAGGGTTTTTTCAGACTCATTAATAAAATAATGTACAGTGATCTCTCTCTTTTTTACTGGACCTAAACACAATAGAAACACTAAGTGCTTTGCGTGTTCTTGTCTTTTGTTGTTTTCTTCTGCTTTTTTGGTTGCTTTTTTTTTAAACTTGCTACATAGTAAATCTACTGCTGTGAAAAGTGCTATTTGTATGTTTAATATCACTTTTCACAGCAGCCTTACTCAGCCCCAGCAAGCCCTTGGACAAATTAAGCCCTGGATGGAGGGGTGGGCAGGGAGGTCGCAGGGCCCAGGGATAATGATGTGGGTGGTGAGCCTGGGACAAGAGCCTGCTACCACGTGGATGGAGCCCGAAGTCCTGTGGCCGAAGCCTGCCCGCCCTGCCCCAAGAAAAGTGGAGAATTCACCAGCTGCCTGCACCTCTAGCATTTGTCTTTCCAGAGTCGGGCAGGGAGGCTGTGGCTGCAAGAAAAGCCCGTGGTGGCCACATTTGAGAAACACTGTAAGACGGGCTGTATGTGTGTTCTGCTATGTGAAAATTCAGATGCTTAACTTGTTTGTTTATTGCATAACTGCAAATATACTTTGCAGTTGTATAAAGCCTCCAATTTGATATTACATATCAAAGTACATATCTAATGTAATGCATATCAGTAAAAATGGGGAAATTGAAACTCCAAGATTAAATAACTTGCCCATGGTCACACTTCAAGTATAGAACCTATTCCAGACTTTTTCCTGTTCTTAACTACAAGTTGATACTTCCCTTTGTTATCAAAAAGTAAGTTACAGAATTACAGGGTCAAACTTCTGACAAATAATTTAAAAAAATCTTGGGTGTTACAAGTGGGAGATAAATGTAGAAAAATAACATTAAATTTAAAGTTCTGACATGGAGTTCTACCAACTTGGAATAGTTGTAACATACATTTATAGGCAACACTTACCAGCCGAGACAAGCATTTGACACAGTGGAGCCTTGATAGCTTGCATACTCTTGCAGCTCAGTCACTGCAATGAGACAATAACATCCCCACTGAATCTTTATTACCCTCATTGTTTCCTGAAATGACCTGGATTTGGAGGCCACAGCATCAGCAGGAAGGAAGAGTCTTGCATACAAAAACGCCTGGTGAACTTACTAGTCAATGTGACTGCGGTACTGGCCTGTCTCCCTGCTTACCTCAGTATCCAAAGATGAGACTGAAGGACTTTCTTCTAATCATCTTTTGATGGAGGTGGATGCTTCTCTGGTAAAGGATATCTCCATGCTTCAAGCATAGGTGTTATGTTGGGCTTCCCTTACCAAGTCCTCAGTTCTAACCAGTCTTTATACCTAAGAAAAGGGCAAGTAAAATCTTTCCCAGTCAAGTTCCATCAGCATCTGCATAGTAGAAGTTTTCATTAAATACATTTATATCCCTTATGGCTCATTTATAAGTGTAGCCAATGCAGTGTTGCCTTCCAGAGCCGGAACTGCTAGTGCCTCTTCTCACTTTGTTGCAGCTTGGTAAAGCTGAGCAGAATTCAACAGTCTTGTCAGTTTTCCTAGGTGCTGCTAGAACCTTATGGGCAGTAATCATTGAAACTAACCACCAAGTCAATTTCACTCAGCTTTTTCCCCAGGCTGCAGCAAAAGTGATCCTAGGAATCAAAAGACCTTGGGTATGGTGTTGTGTAGCAGAGCTGCTAAAAGGCTCTACATAGGGAGGTGGGGGAGATGGGGATTCCCTTGTAAGAATTTTTACCCCTCACCTTTCCCATAACTGGAGCAGAGGTTTATTTTTCACCATATGTTGCTCCTAATTATTGGAGGACCCAGTCTTCTGGATCACTCTTTACTTAAGAGGTTTAGTCCTGTGGCTTCTGAATGTCTAGTCCAGTATTGAAGTGGTTCAGGGAACAAAGGAAAGACTGATAAGTAAAGATAGCAAACAGAAGTGTGATGCAAATGAGATCTCTTGGGAGTCAGGGAACATGGTGTAGATGAGCAATATAAGGAAGTAGGGAAGAGAAGGAAGAGGAAATACTGACAACCATGTGGGCAAAGACCCAATGATCCATTACAGGGAAGAGGGGGAAAGATGGTAGAACAAACACAAGGTTACTTAACTTTATTTTATTAAACACCAACTATGCTATTGCAAAGGATGTGGCTTTGAGCACACAGATGCACAGAATTACAATGCCTGTGTAGACAAGAGGGCTTGTCTACATGGAGACACTCAAGAAAATTTATCAGAATTAACTAAAGGTGTGAATTCAAAGTGAATTAGTTAAACTGCATTAAATCCCTATGTGGATGCTGTCATTCAGAATTAAAGTAGTCTTAATTTGGTTTAGCTTAATTCACTTTGGAAGCAATCTTTGCTTTCGATCAGGCTTTTTGCAAATTGTAAAACTTCCCCACTGCACAACTCAATGTATGTTGATTCAAAATGTGGTACTTAGCAAAAGAAGCATGGTTTATGACAATTATACAGTTTTCCAGTCCAGCCTCCCCAGCCTCTAAGGAAGGGCTGCCTGTCAGCTACTACTAAACCTGAACATCTGAAGCCTGCCTTAAAACGTGGCTTTTTGTCATCCAACAGATGAAATGGAAGTTGTCTGTTTAAATTACACTTGAATGAAAGATCTCAAGGAGTGGGATGGAACACTTTCCTTTGGTTCTAATTGTTTGATATGTTTGCTATAAGCTAGTATTATTGGGTAAGCTGTATTTCACAGGATTTGTTCATGCCAACCTGTCAATGTAAGGAATTCTACATATGTCAAAATAGGTAGTTTTCAGCAATGTGACTTGAAAGAAAACTTCTTCTTCAGTCTGCTGTTCTCCTTGACAAATCTTGACTTGTCAGCCATCTTTGTTCTGCATTTTCAGATGTGGCCCAGGTTTTCTTCTGGTGGACAACTTGGATAAGGGTTAGGCTTGCCGGTAGTCTAGATATTCTGTCGCTGAGGAAGTGATTCACTTCAGAAAATAGCATAAGCCTCTTACATTCCTTCAGTGGTAGAGCTTCGAGGAAGTTCTTGGACTAGGCCTCTTTTTTTATTTTATTTTATTTTATTTTTTTTGGATCAGTTTCCTTTGCGTTTTTCTGAGAAGTCTAGTTCAGGGTTTTCCCAAGTAGTCCTTCCCTAACCCACTTGTGGGAGTAGACTTGTGTTGTATTCTAGAATCTAGATTCATTTCAAAATGACTATTTCATTCCCCACTGTTAGAGGTCTCAGGATCATTTTCTTTGATTTTTAGCTGTGGTTCTTGTTGACTTTTAGCCAAACTTCCAGCCAGTCCCTCTTTGAGATTAGAGAGGGTACTGAGAGCAAGAGGAAAATTTAACATCTGTGGTACTTACTCATGAATTCCTTCCAGTGCATGTCAGTCCTCAAGTAAAGTTATTGTCAGAGGCATTTTACCTGCTTTACTTGATTTCGGCACTACTATTTTTATCAAGAGATTTTGAGAGGATCTCACTACTTGTGTCAGAGGTACAAGGTGGTTCTGGAACCAGAGGCACTACACAGAAAAGACTAACCCTGTGGCTATCTTTGGGTAATTTCCTCGATATCCTTTTGGTGAATCTGTCGCATACTTTATATATTTGTTCTCACATAGCATCTTAACATAATCCCATACGTTTCTCTTGGGCTGCTTCCAACAACTTCGGGATTTCTGGGAAACAGGATCACCTTAAGTCATACTCTTTAGAAGGTGCAAAATACATGACAAACACTTCAGTTTATTTGTAGAATATAGCTATCCCACTAAATACATTTTCCCCTGGTTTGAGTGGGCCTGCTGATCAGTCTACAAAAATAACCTCTACTATCCCTTTTTCCTTTTGTAATTTGCAGGTGGCGACAGACAAGGTTGCAGGAAAGCTGAGTTCTACTCTCTCATGGGTGAAGAACACTGTATCGCATACTGTCAGTCAAATGGCCAGTCAGGTGGCAAGTCCATCTGCCTCATTACACACTACATCCTCCTCTACCAGTCTTTCTACTCCAGCGCTATCACCATCCTCACCAACACGGTTGAGTCCAGATGATTTAGAATTATTGGCTAAATTAGAGGAACAGAACAGGTGAGCGGGGGAAATATGGCTTTCATATTTTGCTCTTGAAATTGTAAAATGAGAACTAAAATAGATTTTAATGGACTATCTGCTATAATTTTAATAAAAGTGATTGTTTTTCCTGTACCAATATTTGACTCAATTTAAAACTGCTAGCTGCAAGGAAAAGATTGTGCATTTTAAATATTCTTAATTTGAGATTTAAAAAAGGATCTGCTTTTTCAGAACCTCTAAAACATTTGTTACCTTTTCTAGCTTTATAGAAATCATTAAACATTGTTTTTAGAATTGTACTGACAACTGATGCTGGAGCCCATGAGATTCTGGGATACAGTTTAAAGAGGGATTCTCAAGTTCTGATGCTTTCACCTAACCTGTTCCTTGGTTTGTGATATACTAATGCTGGCTTTTAAACCTATATGAAAGGATGCAGACTTGTGACTCCTAAACAGTCTAGTTTTATCCTTCTCTGCTCACTGGGGGCTTGTCCAGAAAAGCCCCCAATGAGCCAGGATACAAAGATTTTTACATGGTGATCAGTAGCACTTCAGACCTCTAGTTGTCCAATTATGTGGTTTTAGTCAGGCCTTTTGGTAAACCTTTCTCTAAGCAGTTTATCTCATGAACTGTGAATTGTGCTCAGAGGTCCAGACCCTCTGTTACAGTAAAGTTGACATTTTAAGAACATGCTTTTTATTTAATTCCATAAAACAGCACTTGGTTTAAAGTCTAAATAAATTAATTTTAGCAAACAGTTTTCAGACAGCTTTCAAAACTTTCCATAAATGGAATAATCTTATCCCCCTTACGTCTTGTTTTTACGGGTTGGATTGGAGTATTTCTCCTTGTCTCTTGAAAACAGGCCATTTTTATTTTAGCTATAGTGAAGCTTATATACATTTCACTAGAACTCCATTATTGGTTGACACACTCAATAGGCGATAAGGAGTCTTCTTGCTTATCTTCCTTCAAACAGTTCACACCAAGCCTGCTTTTTCACACCAAGATAACACTTTTTCAAGGAGAGAGTTGATGCACCTATCTTGGAAGCTGCTGTGTAGTGTCACACAACTTTTTGAATCTGCTACTTTTTTTTTTTTTTTTTTAAACTAGAACAGCTCTTTGGAAGTAAAGAATTGAACTCTGAACCCAGGAAGCCATACTTGTTTCTGCTCGCCAGACAAATTGCCGCTGATGATATCTTTAAATTCAGGTTTCCTTGTCTGTGTGGGAGAGAAACTGGCCTACACATGAATACGGGGATATAGGTGAATTAAACAGTTCAGGCTATAGTGAGCGTGAGAGAGCAAAGGAGAAGTGACACAAGGAAACTTAAACTTCCTGCAACTAAATTATATGGTTTTAACCTCTTAAGTTAGCAAAACTGTCTACTTTTTATTGAAGACCTCCTAAGAAGTGTATTGGAATGGTGCAGTCCAAAGGATCTGTTTGTGGATAGTAAATCATTGATAGGGTTTTACATGAATCTAAGCGGTTTGTGTTCTGTGTTTAGTGACTACTTACAGTATAAAGAAACTACATGTTACAAATCTGAGGGCAATGGATTCAGTAAGGTAAGGTTCAAATTATAATAGAACTTTAGTAGAATTTCATAAACTGAGGAAGAAAACCTGGATTGTCAAAACCTTAGGTTTTGCAATCTTAAAATGTTTGTTCTGTGCTTTAAAAGTACATACAGCTCTTCTCTCTGACGGTATTTGGAGTCTGATCGGGTTTAACATGGTGCATGTTGAGAAAAGCAGTTCTAGTTTTTAAGTCTGTAGTGTGGTATGTGGTAGGTTAGGCTTGTAGAAGTTTCAAAATGTGTTTTCGTGTGTACACAATACAACTGGCTAGTGATTATGTTCATCTCAGCTTTGAGTTCTTTTTTTCTTGTGAAAATGAGACTTTTTTTTGTTTCCATTAATTGGGGCTAAATTCAGATTTAAACTTCTGGGACCATAGAGGTTAAAGGCATACACTACTACTTTAAGCCTTTTGTTCAAAAGCTGAAAATAATAAAATTGCAAAGATCACACTTGTAAGATGTTGCTTTTTATGGATTAAATCACATTCTGATACATGCTTTGTTTACCCAGTACTTAGGATTTTATAGAAATGCTAAGGGGCAGGAGCAGAGAAGGGGAAAGAATGTAAATATCTGAATTAAATGTTTGTTCTATCTGAGAACCTGAATGTGTGGGTGCACTGAGATTTATGCACATAGATGGTCAATACTGTGCAGAAGTTTATAATTTCCTGAAAAAAATTAACGACTCAACCTCACCAATATAGTGGTTAGATGCTACTTTTTAGCACAGGGACATCAGAATTGACTTGACTCCTGGCTTAGCTTTCATAGCAGCCTCCCTTTCCTATAAATACAGCCCCAGTGCTAAGTGAATATGGAACATAGTACATGGTCTCCTAGACTTCAAGTGTAGTCTGATATTTTGCTTCCTACCCAGTACCTAGACTGAAGTAAATGGATATATTTTTATTACATGGCTCGTTGTTACTTGAAGATAGATAGATCTTAAGGCCCAGTGCCTGCTGCTCCTGAGCTTTTCACAAAATCAGTAGCCAACAGGAAGCAGGTGATGAATCCAGGCTCAGTATTTAGTCCCTCTGTCTGGAGGGGCACAGAGGAATAAGGGCACAGCTACACTAGAGTTTACAGCAGTGCGGCTGCATTAGTGCAGGTGCGCTGGTGTAAGCTCACTAATGTAGGCACTGTAAGCCAACAGGAGAGAGCTCTCCTGTTGGCTTAACTACAACGCTCACAGGCTTGGAGTAGTTATGTCATTTCACTTACAATTTTTATTACAAAAACACATTAAGTAAAACAGTATGAATGAATGGATTTGTTGGATACATTCTATGAAGAGAGAGTGGAAGAGTTATCTACTTTGCATCATTGTTGATAATCGAATTGTTTAGTCTAATATGGTTAGTACTGTAACTAGCTTTGTATGTTGCAGACTGTTGGAGACAGACAGCAAATCCTTGCGTTCAGTAAATGGGTCAAGAAGAAACAGTGGCTCCTCCCTTGTATCTAGTTCATCAGCTTCTAGCAACCTCAGCCATCTCGAAGAAGACTCCTGGATTCTGTGGGGAAGAATTGTAAATGAATGGGAAGATGTACACAAAAAGAAAGAAAAGCAAATTAAGGTATTAGTCAGTATTGCAAGACACTTTTTTATAGTGCAATGCAACTGGTGCTATTTGGTTTATTCTCCAATTGGTCTTCCATGTTTTTTGAAAAATAAGTGATAGAAACTAGAGCTATCAATTTAATTGCAGTTAACTCATGCAATTTAATTTAAAAAGGTTAATCGCAATGTTAAACAATAGAATACCAATTGAAACTTATTAAATATTTTTGGATGTTTTTCTACATTTTCAAATATATCTATTTCAGTTACAACACGGAATACAAAGTATACAGTGCTCACTTTATATTTTGATTACAAATATTTGCATTGTAAAATGAGAAACAAAAGAAATAGTATTTTTCAATTCACCTCATACAAGTACTATAGTTCAATCTCTTTATCATGAAAGTGAAACTTACAAATATAGTTTTTTGTTACATAACTGCACCCAAAACCAAAACTGTGTAAAACTTTAGAGCTTACAAATCCACTCAGTCTTATTTCTTGTTCAGCCAATTGTGAAGAGAAACAATTTTGTTTACATTTATGGAAGATAATGCTGCCCACTTTTTAATTACATCACATGAAAGTGGAACAGGCATTCGCATGGCATTGTTGTAACTGGAGATGCAAGATATTTACGTGCCAGATGCGCTAAAGATTCATATACCTCTTTGTGTTTCGGCCACCATTCCAGAAGACATGCTTCCATGCTGATGATGCTAGTTTTTAAATAAAAAAATAAATGCATTAATTAAATTTGACGGAACTCCTTGAGGAGAATTGTATGTGTCCTCCTCTGTTTTACCTGCATTCTCCATATATTTCACTTTATAGCAGTCTCGGATGATGACCCAATACATGTTCTTCATTTTAAAAACATTTTCACTGCAAATTTGACAAAATGCAAAGAAGATACCAATGTGAGATTTGTAAAGATAGCTACAGCACTCGACCCAAGATTTAAGAATCTGAAATGCCTTCCAAAATCTGAGAGGGATGAGGTGTGGAGCATGCGTTCATAAGTCTTAAAAGAACAACACTCCGATGCAGAAACTACAGAACCCAAACCACCAAAAAATAAAATGAACCTTCTGCTGATGACATCTGATTCAGACAATGAAAATGAACATGCTTCGCTCCACGCTACTTTGGATCGTTATCGAGGAGAACCAATCATCATGTACGCATGTCTTCTGGAATGGTAGTTTCTTGTTCACAATGTCACCTGAAAGTGAGAAGTGGGCAGCATTACCTTCTGCAAGTGTAAACAAACTTGTTTGTCTGAGTGATTGGCTGAACAAGAAGTGGGACTGATTGGACTTGTAGGCTCTAAAGTTTTACATTGTTTTATTTTTGAATGCAGGTTTTTTTGTATATAATTTTACGTTTATAAGTTCAGCTTTCATGATCATGAGAGATTGCACTACAGTATTTGTATTAAGCGAATTGAAAAATACTGTTTCCTTTGTTTTTTACAGTGGAAATATTTGTAATAAAAATAAATACAAAATAAGCACTGTACACTTTGTATTCTGTGTTGTAATTGAAATGAACGTCTGAATTGTGGAAAAAAATTCCAAAAATATTTAAATAAATGGTGTTCCATTGTTTAACAGTGTGATTAATCATGATTAATTTTTTAATTGCTTAACAGCCCTAATAGAAACTTCTAACTTATTCCTTCCATTCTGAAAATCAATTCTGTTTATGAGCTAGCAGACTTGTATGCCCCATCTGTCTTTATGTAATGACAGTACGTCCAGAATAATGAACATTTTTTCAATGAAATCTGCCATTGGAAATGCCTTGCAAGCTAGAAAAGATTCCTCCTTTCCTTAATCTTATTTCTGAAGACAGAATATACTTCATGTTCAGAGCCTGTGCTACTTATGTAAAGGCATGTGACAGAGCATCACTTGTGCAGATGAGGATACTTCAGATCTCTCACCCAACATCTGTCAAAAAAGACAAGAGAGCCCACTTGTCTGAGGCAAGTAGGAATGTTTTTTCCTAGCAAGTGCAAGTAGTTTTGCCGACTTAAAATTAGGTTTCTAGCACCTTATAGGTGCAAATAGAACTTCAAACTATGACCAGGATAAACCAATGCAGTGTTGTCCTCCCAGAGAGAACTGACCAGTGTCTTGTCAGTTTTGCTGCTGCTGTCAGTTTCACTACTGTACACAGGGCTCTGTAGAAGAATCAGGTCAGTTTTATTCCACTGATGTTTGATCTCTGCTGCACAGCTGTGTGCTGGAGCTCTTCAGGGGGGAGGAGAACTCACAGGGACTCTGTGGGATGAATACAATAGTTTGAGATGCCTTACCACTACTATCCATGCAGCAGCCAAAAGGACAAGAGGAGAGGAAGATAGGGTGGTTTCTCTCTTTTTTTTCTAACAGTCAGAATATTTTGGGGGAAGGAGGGATCTGTTAATGTCTGGTTATTAGATAACTGATGCTCAGGGGCTCCTTACTTTGTAGGGTTCAGGGAGAGCACCTTTCCCAGTGGCTTGGAGTGGGGTGGGTGGGAGGAAAATAATTTAACTAAGAATTGGCCTGTGACAGTTGGATCTGGCCAGAAATTGATATGAAAGATGGCAGGTAGGCTTAGTTCTGCTAGATGTTGAATAACTTCCAAGCCCCATGTAAGTGGTTGGGTATTTGTGTAAAGTGAGGAGCCGAGATAGAGAGAAATTAGAGTAGTTGTATGTGTGTGTGTCTAATTTCTTTGAGATGGCTGTGAAGAAAGATTTGAGGTCAGAGAAAAGAAGGAAAAGAGGAAACGAACTGTTTCTGCTCACACAGCAAAGACAGCTTGTGAAAAGGCACCCATAACAGATCATGGAAAGAAAGTGATTTGAAGTTAAGAGGAGGGAAGACCAGACAAAAGCAAGAGACTGTAGTAAGTAGGGCATCTGAGTAGGATTCGATGAAAATATTTGAGTGTCACATACTCTAATGTCAAACGGTTTTTGTGGTATTTTCACCAATTATAAAACTAGTCAAAATACTATTTTAGGGAACATAGGGAACAAATGTAACGAATGTTAGTGGAATATCTTTTCAATGAGTTTTCTTTTGCTGTTCAGCCAACTGGTAAGTTACACTTTTAAAGCTAATAAGGTGGATTGACAATTTTACAATTAAATACAGCGTAGAACAGTATGCAATAGCTTCCCATTAATGCCAGTGGGCATGGCGTTCTCTGAAGAGATGTCTTCAGATTTGGCGACAAAGGCTGCCCTTGGGCTTGTAGACTTGGGGAAATTTTTGAAACTCTGAACATAAACATATGGTACATTATTTTTCAGGCAGATTGATGTATGTTATATCCTTGGCACTTTCATCTACCTCAAAGCATGGACCTGGACATAATTCTGAAAGGTGACCTTAGGGGTTCTACCTTTCCATACCCCTAGCATGCATAAAGAATAATGCTGTGCCTGTTACCAAGTGCAGTATTTTCCTGGCATATAGCCCAGGTACCACTACTGTTTCTTTAGGTGTGTAGGAAGAGTTAATCTTTGTTACCTTGTAGAGCATACCTACATAAGTAACTTAATTCAGTGAGGATGAAGAGTTAACTCTCCTCTGCCACATTGAGTGAGATGTAGGGGATTGAGGGTGGTGCATTGTTGGGAAGCAATACCTGGAGGCAGCTTTTGGGAGTTTAGGGGCACAGTTATCACATGGGAGCAGGGATGGTGGGGCATGTCATAAAGGGCTTTTATGAGCTGATGGGAGCATAGCTGGCTCAGGGAGTTTAAGCTCTGCTCCCTGAATCAGCAAGGGATCATCAATAGAGCTACTAAGATACTGCTACAGTGGAGCTCCAGTGGGGCATTGTTCCCTTAAGGAGATTAAAGGGCTGAGTTCACTGCTGTAGAGCTACAGAACAGCTCCTGCTGTAGTGAAGATTCTTTGTTAATTACATTCCTTTCCTTGTTGACTTCACCAAGAAACTGTGTAATTGTTTTTTTAAATTGTTACTTTTTAAGCCCTGTCCTTGCCCTTGGAAACTCCCAGAAGAGACAATGCTGAGAATGATTTTATGTATTTGTCTTTTTTTTGACAAATAGAGAGGCAGTCTTTGAAAACTTTAACATGAAGCTAAATTGAAGGTCTTGAAATTAAAAGTACCCCAACTTTCATAAGACTTGGACAAATGATAATTACTGAGACTTATCCCTTAAATTAATAGAGGGTTACCTGCAAGGGTGTTTGAAATAGCGTTGTAATGAGGTCCTGGTTTCAACCTTAACTATGGAGAAGTTTCTACTTCTCCATAATTCTTATTTAATAAACTTACAGTAATGACAGCTGCCAATTTTTTTTCCTTTTCAGGATTCGATATTTTCTTAGTGAAAGGATTACTTAAGTAAAAGAAGGTTATCCTGCTTCAAGAACTTACCCAGAACAAATGATTAGATGAAGTGCTAGAAAATGCATAGGAGAGGAACTATGTTGCATTGTTGAGGGAATAGCTCTGTGGTTGGTGGTTGTTCCCAAGATTCCTAAACTTTCTGAGCTGTACCTTTTTCTTAAAATCTTTATCAAGCAGCCAAACCCCTTGTCACTCAGTCTTTCTTGACAGATCTGTAAATACAAGTACAATACTCAAGCACCCCTGGAATGAGACAGAATATATTGGTAAGTTGTTAGGGGCCCCAAGAATCTGTTCCTGATGCACCAGTTTATTCAGGAGAGGCTAGTATTGTGTAATAGCTGCCTGTCTCTTTTGAGAGAATTTATATATGTCCCACAACATGGAAGCAAAAAAAGTCAGAGAACCTGAACATATTACCCTCTTGGTATGCCTTTGTCTCTGAATACATGTTCAAATAGCTTTAAAAAAATATTTGAAGCACTGACATCAGTGAAATTAAGCAAAAAAATTAAAAAAAAAAAAAAAAAGCAAGAATTTCCCGTGGATATTGTCTCTAGCCAAGCAGACCCTTATCTGAATAATATAGAAGTATGACTTTTGTTGTACCGTATTAACATTTGAAGCCTAACATGCCTAAAATGATAAGTTTGGCAAATATCACTATTGGCTAATACTATGTAACCGTTTTGTTAATTATTTTTCAAATTTTAACTCATTGGGGATTTATTCCAACCAAAGATTTCTCATTTCTGAATCAAAGGTTACAAATGTAACAAAGGGTGTTGTCTCTTAAAGGCATTTTTTTGTGGAACGTCAAAATACTGTAACTGCGTCAGTTTATTTCTGGTGCATAGTAGTCTTGTGGTGGTGCTTGAAAGTATGTGCAACTGCTTAGATGCTCAGAAAATAGGCACCTTGATTTGATAAGTCTACTGAATGTAATTACTTATCCTCTGAAAATACACTTGCAAAGTTTTTAGCGTTTATTAAGTTGCATAGTAATCATACTCCCAGCATCTTCTTGGTCAACGCTCCTTTCTTTTGCTATTAAGTGAAAACAAAGCTTGAGTTTAGGTGCATCACCATTTAAACACTCATCTTTCAAGTGCATATTGTGGACTATGTAATTGTTTTAGAACATACTTTTCCTTTGTAAACCAACTTAAGTCATGAGAGATTTCCTTCACAAAAGAGATTTAAAATATAATTTCATTGTAGTTTGTTTTAGAAATTTACATTTTTATACTGTAGGAAGCACTAATGAGTTTCCTTTCCTTTTTCTTATGCTTCAGGAGCTTGTTCGAAAAGGGATACCCCATCATTTTAGAGCAATAGTTTGGCAGCTTTTATGCACTGCTCAAAGCATGCCAATAAAGGATCAATATTCAGAGCTTTTGAAAATGACTTCTCCTTGTGAAAAACTGATAAGAAGGGACATTGCTAGAACATATCCTGAACATGATTTTTTTAAAGAAAAAGACAGTCTTGGGCAGGAGGTTTTATTTAATGTTATGAAGGTAAGTTAATGATCGTTCTTTTTGAATATACAATACTGGAACACTGATGGAGGCTTTAAAAACCACTAGTCTTTGGCAATAGAACTTTCAAGGCTGTTAACACAGTATAAAAATTGTTTTACATCTTGATAGCCCAGATTCAAAGTTGGCTTGCAGATATTTGTATATTTAGCTATAGGATAACTTCACTTTATCAGCAGTAGAAAATATTTACTGGATTAGCTTAGATTAAGATAAAATCAATACTAAATACTAACAGCATAATGGAAATAGCTTGTGCAATAAAACAAAACACACACGTTGTGACAGTTGGCTAAAACAAGAACTTGAAAATTAGAAGTACCATTCAATCTTCAAACAATCCTGTTGAGTCTAGGTGTTGTAGCACAAAGTGAAGGAAACATCCAGACTGATCTGTTTGCTACAGTGCTGAAGAACAAGATGACTTCTAACTGCAGAGTAATATTTTATCCAGAATTTCCTTGCATTTATTAGCTGACTTAACTATTCTGAGGCTTAATTTAGGAAAAAAGATTGTCCAGGGCCCATGCTGAAATCCTTATTTAGCAGAAAAATTGGCCTGCTGCCAAATCGAATAACCCAATAAACCTTAGCTCTTATTAGAATTAGAGCCAACTGAAAACGCATGAAAATTGTCTACCTCTTAACTCCATAGCATTTGGTCCTCCGTGAAATGGCCCCACAATAACGGTGCTGCAGACAGGAGCTACTCCCTCTGTAGGCCAGGCTCTGTCATGACAGCTGTGGGAATTGGGGGTGACGGGTTGGGAGAGAAGAGGTGATAGTGTTGTGCAGCCTGTTGCCCAGGTTTGCCCTTGTATCTTCCTAAAATTAACAAATTCCTCTGGTTGAAGACTGCTTGCATCCCTTTCAAAAGGGGATGACAGAAATAACATGAAATGCTTCTGCTCTGTGCTAGCCTAGGGAACATAGAATTGAGCTCAGTCCTCTGAAGCATCGTGCTACCACTAGATCATTTGACCTCTAAATAGAAATTCTGTAATCTATTAGGAATTCAGAAAAGGAAGGGTAATCTGAAGGCCAGATTATTTGTTGAAATAGGTACAAGTGCTGTGATCCCATTAATGCTGCTCCCTTGCTGTCATGATCTGTTTCAGGCAAACTAGGGAGAGGAAGTCTTTGCAGCAGTAGCGGCGCCAGGGTTTTTGGCACCCTAGGCAGGGTTCCTTCTGCGCTCCCGGTCGTTGGCGGCAATTCTGTGGCCGGGGGGGAGGGGTCCTTCCGCGGCTCCCAGTCTTCAGGGCACTTTGGCGGCGGGTCCCAGAGCGAGTGAAGGACCCGCCGAAGACCCAGAGCGCGAAAGGACCCCCAAATCCTAGCGCCCTAGGCAACTGCCTAGGTCACCTAAATGGAAGTGCCGGCCTTGCTTTCCAGCCATCTTTTTTCAACTAGTGGAGTTAAAGGAAAATGATTAATGTAAACTGGCCTTGAATAGAGCAGTCAACAAGGAAACAGCCTGGCAAACATGAAGCTTTGGTCCTTCAACTTCACAAGTAGAATGTCTTAGTTTAGGAGACTTTTTGAAACCCTTTTCCATAGCCCACTTGAGGATACAAACTAATGGCTGAACAAGGGCACAGTTTTGAGTGGCTGTTTCCATATACAATCCATAACTTGACAAATATAATAGATCTGTGGCTGACATAGGAGTCTCACAGTCTTGCTATGCTGAGAACCATTAAGGACTTGCTGCTATCTTGAAGTTTAAAAGCCTTTACAGTTTGCATTTAGAAATGCTTATTTGAATATAGCCAATGTATTCATTCCAAAATGAAAATCTTTCAAACCTTTAATCTGCCCTTGGGAGCTTGCTCTTTAGACGCTGATTCAAAATAGCTTCAGTTGTCAGATGACTGCTCCAACAGGAAGGACCATGTCTGTGTTTCAGAGGTTAACTACTCAAGTATTGTGTTCAGTTTAAACACAAGTCACTTGGCTTGGCATTTTAAGCTTCTGCCAACTGAAAGGGTTGGATAAAAGTTGAAACAAAAGCAGAAAAACAGCAACCAGTGTGGAAATAAATGTTTTAATTGTTGGTTTTCAAAATCTTAAAGATTTTTATCTTCTAGGCTTATTCTTTAGTGGATCGTGAGGTTGGATACTGTCAAGGAAGTGCTTTTATAGTTGGACTGCTGCTTATGCAGGTAAAAAGAGTATTATGTCAAATGTGTAAAACCTCTAATGTTTTACTAGAATGCAGAACAGGATTCTTTTTTCTGTATATTTCCTTTCCCATAATTTCTTTTAACATAGTGGATCCCTGCTACTTCACTAGTCAAGGACATTTAAAGTTATTTTAGAGTCAAATTAGTATTTTTTTCCTTTGGTTCCGTCCTTCCCAAGAAGCATCTCATATAAGGAGTGACCTTTCTCAATGGAGGGGGAACACTTATTTCTCAAACTTTTTTCAAAAGTTACTTCAATGTTACCCTAGCTCTTACTTATTTCAACTTCAGCGGCCTTAATTGCTGAGTGACCACAAAGTGTCATTTGAATTAATGATGTGCCAAACTTCAGAGCGGTCTCTTTATTTTACACTTAGAGAATCAGTGCTCTAGATTAGAATAAGCTTTATAAATTCCAAGGCCAGAAGGGACCATTGTGATTACCTAGTCTGACCTCCTGTATTAGTACTCGAGCATCTCCAAAATAATTCCTAGAGCAAATCTTTTAGAAAAACTTCCAGTCTTGATTTAAAAATATTCAGTGATGGAGAAACCACTGTAACCCTTGGTAAATTGTTTCAATAGTTAATTACTCTCTGACTGGAAATAAGGCAAACATTTTTAAATAGTGAAATTGTCTACTTCAGCTTCCAGCCATTGGATCGTATTTATCTTTCTATACTAAATTAATGAACCTATTATTATATATTTGTTCCCTATGTAGATTCTCTTAGGTTCATGCTGTCAGAACAGTGATGTGCATTTACTTTGAATAACTCCAGCATGAATCCTAAATTAGCCAATGTACTTCTGGGTAAACCATAAGTGGTTAGAACTCCCCTGGGGTAAAAAAAATTGGAATGTCTTGGCTTGTGTCCTAAGTTTTCATAGTGCCTTTATGTCTAATACAGATGCCAGAAGAGGAAGCATTTTGTGTGTTTGTCAAATTAATGCAAGATTATAGACTTCGAGAACTCTTTAAACCAAGTATGGCTGAGTTGGGCCTTTGTATGTACCAGTTTGAATACATGATACAGGTAACTGTAAAAGCTGTTAAATGTATAGTATCTTACATAGTTAGTTAGTTAGTTATTAGCCTACTTCTGTTGTATACTTGTAATCTAAAATATTTTTTTCAGATATTGGGCAAAACGTTTGCTTATAAGGAGATTAAAACTGCCACAGGAACTCCTACTGCATGAGCTAAGGAGGAGGCGGAGAACTGCTTTTTTTTCTCTCTCCCCCCAAAAAATAAAATTTAGGGCTGTAGGAATGGCCATATCAGATCAGACTAGTTCATTTGCTAATGTAGTCTGTCTGACAATGGATTGTGCCAGTGCTTCAGAGAAAGATGAAAGAAATCCTATAAGATACCAATGTAATATGCCTGCTATCTACTTCTTTACCTCAGTCATGCAGTGGTTGGCGTGTATAAATCCTCATGTTGGAGTACCCGTTATTTTTAATCTTTTTTCTACTCTAATTGTATGTAATCTGTATAAATGCTTAAACATTTTTTTGTATCCTACAAACTCTTGGACTTGCATTCTTCACTGAATGTCAGTGATCCTCCCTCCCGCCCCTCCCCTGCACTGAAATTGTAGGAGGTGGCATTAGCTCTTGTTTAATATGTACTTTCTGATCCTCTCTCCCAGGAGCAACTACCGGAGCTTTATGTGCACTTTCAGTCTCAGAGTTTCCATACTTCTATGTATGCTTCATCATGGTTTTTAACTATCTTTCTTACAACTTTTCCACTACCAATTGCAACAAGAATATTTGATATCTTTATGTCTGAGGTAAGCAAATATCTGTAATACATTCACCACTCCAACAATGCTGTCAGTTAGGTAGTTCTATAAATTCTACTTTTCTGGGGGGTCTTGCATGCAGATTTGAAAGTAAGCATGTTTTATCTCATTGGTTTGTTAGGGAACCAGTCTTTCTCTGTATGTATTTTGTGAAGAAAAGGCTAATCTGACTCTGTGGTATAAGTTCATCCAAAATAGAAGTGTTAAAGGGGGGAAAAAAGCAATGAAATGTTGACCACATCTGACCCCTGCTCTGGATGAAATGGGCAGCACTAGTTTGTAGTAGACAGGGGTTCACCTCACAGCTAGAGTATCAGACTCTTTCAGTAAAGGAATAGAGTTCAGTGGGCAGAAATGCTGCCTTCTGGTCAAAGTTGAGAGAGCTTGAGGAGGATATAGAGGAGGCAGAGGAAATGTTGGAAGGCAGCAGCTGCCTGGTGATTATCTGACCTGCAGATAAATACGTTATTCTGTAGGACTTTCAATCTGGCACTTCTCACAAATTCAAAATGAAAACATTAAGCTTCATGGGCTTCAGTTTGTAACATTTTTTTCACATTAAATGCTGCTTCTCCAAACTCGCAAGTTTTAGCATCAATAGGTGCCAATGCATATCTTATTGTCCTACATCAAGAGTGTTCTCAGTACTGTAAACGTGTCTCACATTCCTTTGTAGCTACAGAGGACTATTTAAATAGCTACTTGAATTATTTCAGAAATGGTATAATACAACTAACATTTCTTTCCTGAGAGAGAAGTGAACTGTTTTTACCAAATAGTTCACATAAGACTTTATTAAAGGTTGCACATGTATAGTACCCTTTATGTGAATGGGCTTACTTCGCCAGCCACTGAAAGGCTGTCACTTCTGAGACGCGTTTGGTAGCTTTTTTGGCAGTGTTTAATCCTCACTGCATAAATTTAGGGTGAGGTGAAGAGTGCAAGACTGACTGTAACTTAAATGGGATTTTAAGAAGGCATATTGTCATGACTTACTCTGGGATTTGGCCAGGATGCTGGGCCAGCTCCCTACCTCACTGTGTAAGCTGGTGGGTATTCTGCCTTACGGAATTCCAGCAATTCATTTTTTTTTTTTTAAAACTTCTGTTTCCAGGGTTTAGAAATAGTATTTCGAGTAGGTTTAGCAGTTCTTCAGATGAACCAAGCAGAATTAATGCAACTTGACATGGAAGGGATGTTACAGGTAAATTTACAATCAAGTATTAAATGCAAGCTCATTTGAAAGCCATGAATATATATATTTGCCAATACTAATTCTTTATATTCTCTGAATTGCTTTTTAGCACTTTCAAAAGGTCATTCCACATCAGTTTGACAATGGCCCAGACAAATTAATCCAAGCATCTTACCAAGTCAAATACAATGCAAAAAAGATGAAAAAGTATGTGCTGCATTTTGAGAAAATACTGTACTGTTGCCTCTTGCTTTGTGAATCTATAAAAATATTTGCCCAGTATTTTAGTTTGCGCTTTCCCTGTTAAGTAGTTCTAGTATTTTATTCCCTAAATATACTAGTTTCAGCAAATGGCATGTATAAATTTTTATCAGCATAGTAATTCTTCTAAAACTAGTAATCGCTATTTTTTGCTGATTACAGTAACTAAAATGTCTCAGGAAAAATAAGCAATCTAAAATACTTATTGAAAAGCTGCACGATCCTCATAAATTACACTGACTTTTGTAAACAGCATATAAACTAAAATATAAAAAACAGTTTGAAAAATATTAGTCTTGGATTCATGCTTATGACGTAGATTTTCTAGAGGTGAAAAATCCATTCGCACAACAATGAGGATTGCTTGTATGATCAAGATGAGTGCTGTTTGTAATCTGCACAGTTGTAACTTTTTTTTACTGCTGGTTAAGAGCTCAGTAGTACTGTCATGGTTACAAGGCTAGGTTCACCTCTGTCCCCTTTCTGATCTCTGAGTGCACCCTCTCAGGTCTTGTGTATCATGCCTCTACCTATCCTGAAGTGGAACTGCGCAATTGTCCGATTCTGAGACTGGGCCCTGTGTCCACATTTCTTACTCTGCAAAGCCAAATGAGTTTGTGCACCTGTGGTTCTTCCCTTTTGGGGAATCGCTGGTGATCAGTGGTGAACAGTGATCAGACCACCTTCTTAAAACCAAAGTATTGTTTGTTTTGCAGTAGGAGAAAAGGCATTTAGAGTGGATTTAAAAACCTGTCTACACTCATCTGTCCTACCTAAAGTTGTATCATCCCTTTGTGGTAACTTAGGCATGCCTAACTTCAGACATCCTCAGGAGGGTGTTGTCTCAGTTTGGTACCTCCGAAACCTGGCAGAGTTCCTTTGTCCTTCTGTGTTCCTGAGCCTTTTCCTCTCATGATCCAACCATTTTTGTAGATTGGCTGGAGAGGAGGCAAAATAATTAAAACCAATAGATCTGGTATTCCGTCTCTTTCTATTGAGGTAACTCAGTGTATTTATAAATCAACATCCCAACAACCAGGCCATCCAGTATTAATAATACAGGGCAGCTCAGAATCCATCAACTACAAAAATAGAAATGAGTTCTAATTTAAAAAGAAGGCCAAATTTCTGTACAACGCAAAATCATGAAAACTGTTCGATGGTCAGTTTCCTGGAGCAGTAAGTAGGCTTGAGTTCTTTAGGGAACTTACCCAAAGCCCAATTAAATCAGTGAGTCTGTCCATTGAATTCAGTGGGTTTTGGATTGGGTGCCAGATACTTAGATGCTTTCATTTACTTGGGGATGCCCTATAATTTTTTCAGATAGCTTACTATAAGGAAAAACGTACAGGCAACTCTCGAGCAGTTACATTAAACAAAGGAAATGTCAATCATTCATTGACATGTACATTTTTCTGCTGTTGTTTATTGGGCATATCCATATACCAGGCAGTAAATCAATTGTAATATTTCTAATAGATATTTACCATTTTTTATTTTTAGGTTAGAAAAGGAATACACTACAATAAAAACTAAAGAAATGGAAGAACAAGTTGAAATTAAAGTAAGCATGACGCAGCAGTGTAAATGTCTCTGAAGATCAGTTGGCTTGTGGGGTGGGATACTAGTCTGATCTGGGGTATCTGCAATGGTGGATTTCATGAGGTACTAGAATGACAATAGTTGTACTTGGGCTTTGGGTTCAAAGAGGAAGTTTGTAATGTATTCTGTCCCTTCATTGGAATTCTGATAAAAATAGATACATTATATAGAAATGATATGAAATGCTGCTTTTTTGGTAATTAAAGCATGGCTACAAATACGTTTGTAACTTTCTTATCTAGGTGTGGGTTTCCCACAGAGGATCTGCTGGAAAAAATAAATGTAAATGATAGGGAAGAAGTTTAACCCTCATTTAAAAAAATTCTGACATGTTTGAGCAATGCATTATCTGCTGGTGAGACATTGAATTTCTTGTGCATTGAGGTGTGAGATCAGAAGCAAAATATTGGAAAATTTTTACTCTGATAGTTTTCATCCTTGAGTTTCTGGAATTAACATATATAACATTTAAAAAAGAACCTTTAAAGTTCAGTTCTGCTCTGAAAAGTCCTTGCAAATGTGGCCCCTTATTAGCAACTGACCAGCTTCCTGTCTGTATTCATTTATTGTATCTACTTGCTTTAGTAACAAAAACAAGCTTTTGCTGTTTTTGTACTCTTAGCCTTATTGGCTGTACAATTTGAGCTAGATTCCTCTTCATGGGTGTCAATATATTCATTTCCAGTCATAGGTCATCACGAACCTTGTCTCATTTCCTACCAGCTTCTCTATCCAGCTACACGTGCCACAAAGCATACAGAATCTATACATTGCTAAATTAGTGACAAACAATGTATAGTTGGTGAAGATGTTTTTAAAACATCCTAAGATACTTTGCAATGTTGTAATCTTCTGATGGTTGGATTTCAAAAGTAATGTGAACATTATTATGCAAAAAGAAAATCAAATCCTTAGTCTTGCCAAGAACAAATATTTACATTCGGTTCATTAGGTGAATGTTAAAACCAATGACAATCAAAATTTTCAACGTCCCTTTAGTAGTGTTTCTGAGGTCATTTGCTTGGACATAGGTTTGGGTTTGATCCCTCTCCCCCAGCCACTAAAAGCTGTGTGAAAATGAGATCACATCTTTGGCTCTAAAAACAACTCCTTCCAATATCCTGTTAGGGGAGAAGCCCAGTGGTGATGGGAGATGTCATGGAGTATGCAGCCAATTTGCTAACCTGGGTTATGCTAGGATATTCAGGATTAAATGTTGAAACTGTTTCAGATTGCTTCACAATCTTAATCTATTCTTAGTAATGTTAATTTATTTTAATATCTGTTAGGGTAATGTGTCCTTTCTGTAAAAGAATAAAAGGCTGAACATGAATAAACGGTTCTGATATTTATTAAAAAAAAGGGCATATTTTAAAAAGTTTGCACTTCTGTGGTAGGCATCCATCCTGCTGCTTCCAGCAAAACTCCTGTTTAGGGAGGGGAAGAGGTAAAACTCCCATTTGTTGGTATTCTTTATTGCTGTAATCTATTGAATCCCTTCTTCCTGATGTCTGTATGTATTCATTTCAGATTTCATTCTCACTTCAGGCACACATGCCACAGATACTGGCTGTGCATTCAGCGTATAAGCAGACACGATGCTGCTCCATTTCTAAAATTAACTACTTAATACTCATAACAATCATTTGCACATACCAGTAAAACACATAAACAAAATAATTGTTAGTCTGACAAAACAGAAGGTCCAGCTGAGCTACCTAAAACCCAGATATAAATCAGACAGGTTACAGGTTTATATGGAAACAAAATACATACCAAGACATTTCCATCTCAGGGACTTATAACAGTTTGGGGGTAGTAAATTAAAGGAGCAGTTGGTCTTTAAACTAAAGGACAGGGCTGGAAGTTGGGAGATCTGTGTTCTAATTCCAGGTCTGTAACTCTTGCTAGTCACTTCCATTTTTGTGCCTGTTTATCTGAAAAAAGGAGGGTTCTTGCCTTCTGCACATTGGTATTGTGTGGAAGTAATTAATGTTCTGAAAATATATTGATCTTTTGATAAAAAGCACTGTTTTTGGGCACACAACTTTAGATTCTTTATAGGAGTCTGACTTTGAGAGGATGGATGCTCAGCTTTTGAGTCACTATATCTAAACACTTCTGAAAATGTAGGCCTGCTTCCCCGTTATGCCCAAAGAGATTTGGCAATAGTACATAAATTAAAAGAATACAGTGAACAAACCTTTGGGATTCTCAGCATAGTAACTGTAATCTTTAGCACCACGATTAATGTGAAGATTGTTTAGTTACTCTAAACTTGACTTTATCCTGTGCAGCTTTGAACAAAGGGGTAGATACATTCTTAACTTGTATGCAGTTAATTATCATGATTGTATGTGTAAGTGGCCATTGAAAGCCCCACATCTGCTTCACGCACAGTTGTGACAACTGCATGAACAATCTATGCTCTTGTGCATATGCAAAAGGTTTAGAAGAGCCATTATAGGCTATTTTCTTAAACTGGTGAAACCTCCTCTACAGCTAAAGCTGGCACTAGTAGTTTTCTGCATGGGACCTGCAAGAAATGTTCTCCCCCATTCCCTTACTTGCTTTCTCTCCAAGTGATGGGGATGTTTTCACTTTTGGGACTAAGGAAAATATTTTTCAGGATAACGCTAACTTTCTTGAATTCCAGCTAGCTAGTTTTCATCTGGCCTTGTCTGAATTGTATAATCAATTTTATAAAGCTAATGTTGTTTACCATGGAATCTTGAATAGCCTTCTCTCTCAAATGTTATGTAGGCAGGTCTTGTGGCTTACAGCTTGTCTAATACTTAATACCCTTTGTTAGAAAACAAAGTTGAGACCAAATTTGCAATCTTTAACAAATCCTGTTTCCATATTTTCTGTGACGTGCTAGCGTGTGTGTGTGAAAGGGATGTTTTACTGCTGCTTTCTTTACTCATTTATAATGTATGTTTCGTAGGTGCTGAATAGTGTGGATTTATTTATTTATTTTATTATGTATTTTGTTTTTTTATTTTAAGAAATTGTTTAAACTTTTTGAGTTTCTGTTGTCACTTGATTATCTATCTGTTTAGCACATATTCTCCCACATGCACATTTAAAACTATCTTGCTGCTTTTACAGAGATTACGAACAGAAAACAGACTCTTAAAACAGCGCATTGAAACACTAGAAAAAGTGAGTACATGAGTGACGGTATTTAGCCTGCATCTTTACGATATAATTGCCACAAACTTGAATACATGAAATGGGTACCTCATAACTGTAACTTGTTTATAAATTTTTGTGCACTATTCTGCAGTATTTGTTAACTCTACTTAACTGAACAGCATGGCAATAATATAGTGCTATGGATGCTGCTTACAAATGCAATGTTCTTTAAAACTTGTATCTTAGGGTTGTACTAAATGGATAGAATTGCATATAATTTAAAAATCCCAACTTCATCTCTCTTGAATTGCATTTCATGCGTCAGAAGGATCTCTGCAAAATACAAAAGGATTAGAGTACACGTAGTTTGGGGGGATTCTTAACTATCCAAAGTCCTAAGTTTCTAGCCACTGTAGGTGAGGGCTGAATGAAGAGTCAGCAAATGCTCACTGTGAGCTAGTAAAAAGAGGATTGAGATGAATGTGGGTTCCACCCGTTTCTGTATTTCCGAAAGTCTAATAGGCTGTTTCAGCACTCCCAGTCTAATTCAGTCTGGGAAGCCTGATGCCTGGTACACATCCATACAAGAGGCCAGAGTATTACATTAGAAATCGGGTCAGAGGCAGGAAAGACTTGGGTAGGCTTTCAGATAGATCCAAACGTCTTAGACTTCTTTAACCGTTGGACTTTAGTATAACTCCGTGGATTTCATTTTGTTTTTTGAAAGCGCATCCAATTATAAAAGTAAACCAGTATTGATGTATTGTCAAAATACAGGCACTGCTCATGGATAACCTCTCCATCCATATCCTGAAATAATAATTCTGGTTGTAAATTTGTGTATCTGATCTGGTGGTAGGTTTAGAAATGTAAGTGTTTTTTTTCTTCTGACTTGCAATATTAAATTGTTCACTTTCCAGATTAAATCAGACACATGTATAGAGCACATAGCAGTCTTTATGCACTAGTAATTTCCTGGGGATTTTCATGCCCCCCAGAGACATAACCCATTTCAAATGGTAAATCGATATAACAGTGCCTTTAACAGGTGTTGTATCAAATTTTGATTTGTAATAGCAATAGAGAACATTAACTTGCAATAAATCACACTATAAATAAGAGTGCAACATTCATGAAGCAAAAAATTGGGCAAGAAAACATTGGTTTAAAGAAAAGACTTTGGGAATGTTTCTACTTTTAGTGTTGATAATATACTGGCAAAACTTGCATGAAAAGAACGAGGAGTCTGGTGGCACCTTAAAGACTAACAGATTTATTTGGGCATAAGCTTTCATGGGTAAAAAACCCCACTTCGGCTGTATGGAGTGAAAATTACAGAGGTAGGGATAAAATATACCGACACACAAAGAGAAGAGAGTTACCTTACAAGTGGAGAACCAGTGTTAATAAAGCCATTTCAGTCAGAGTGGATGTGGTCCACTCCCAGTAATCGATGAGGAGGTATCAGTACCAAGAGAGGGAAAATGCCACCGGACTCCTCATTGTTTATTGTGGATACAGACTAACCGGCTACCCCTCTTACATGAAAAGAGAAGCCTATTTTTAAGACTGCTAGCGGCTGATTGCAACAAGTCACTCAGTAGTGAATTTCCATTATTAAATATTGCAGTTTTACAAATAAAAGTACAAGAAATCTTTCAGAGGAATTTGAATATAAATTTGTAGAAAGCTTTTTTAATATACTTAATCAAATATGAGAGCATTTGGTAATTGTGTACTTCAAGCAAAATTTGCAGCATTTCATCTTCAGGGTATTCCAATATTAGTTGTTGCTCTTAAGTGTCTTTCATTTTTTTTAACAATTCTATTAGTTTAGGAGTGATTCCCTATTAATAGGGAAATAACTGTACAGGAGCAATATATTGCAAACCAATAGGAATGTTAAGTGCACCTGTTGTGAGGAAAAAGATGCTTTTCCTTCTGAAAAAAAAAAACTAATAGTCATAATATAGATGACTTAATTGTGACTTTGAGGAACATTTGAACCTAATTTAAACAGCTAAGTGATCAGCTTAATATAGATAAGAGCTAAATTCTCTTAATGTGACTGAACTTTCTCTTGATAGTTTAACAATATATTTTGTCTGGAAGTAGTAATTTGTATGAGGGAAGTCTACTTTGTTACAGAGAATCTGAAAAACATGTAAGTGCCTTAGAGGAGAATAGACTTGAAACTGCACTTGCCTGAAAGGTTCAGTGGGTTCTTTGGCTAAGCAGAACTGCTTTGGATAAAATGCTTGTCAGAGTACTTAGAGATCTAGGAAAACTTTTCTGTTGTAGAACTTGAGCAAGGTGTGTTAAACTAGCAAACTAAGTTATTGCTAGAATGCACTAATGCAAACTATTGGCTCCTAAACCTATTTAGAATAAGTTATTGGCTCTTCATGCCTGACGTTTTGCATCATTTACCTTTCTTGCTTTTACCTCTTGGGAGTCTTGGTATGGCATGAATGCCTCTGCCTTTAGCGGAGTTTTAAATGATTAGATTATGCCTTCCTTTCATGGTATAACCATGGGTGAAGTACTTTACGTGCATGTTCATATTCAGAATATTTCAGATACTGCATTACTATCTAGTGTAAATGACTAAACAAAAAATGGTTCACATCAAAATGCCTAGTCTATTCTAGATGAGTTTTAAATTCTTAGTTTGGCTTTTGAGGACCTCCTTCCATTGACTGCTAAAAGGGAATGCTATAGATTGATACAGAAGGTAATCATTGCAGTGACTTTCAAACATAAATTGTATTAATTTGTATGAAAAGTCAGTCCTGAAAGATTACTGTTTGTATGGAAAATGGGTAGAATTTGACATTCACTCTTGGATCTTAATTTGTCACTCTTACCTCTCCTCTGTTTTTGTTTCTTTTCCCTTATCTTCCTGTCTAAATTTTTCCTTTTTGTAGGAAAGTGCTTCCTTGGCAGATAGATTGATACAGGTATAGTTCTTAAGTATTTTACCTTATACCTCCCCCTCCCATCCTCAAAATGGAAAACACTGTATTTAATGCATGGATAGTTCCATGCATTTATTTTGAAATGCAACCTTACCTACTTAATTTGGACATAAAATATTTTAGCTAATTCTTCATTAGAATTTTGTTTATTTTTAGATGCTAAAAATAGACCAATCTGACATCTGCACGTTGTAATATTTTTCTAACATGAAGTTTGTAATCCATGGATTCTGTGGCATTATATTAACATTTACCCTTAAACTGAACGCTGAAAACTCTTAGCAAACCGGTGCATGTATAACAGAGTAACATTGCATGAACTGAATTTTATTGAATGCAAGTACACAACTGAACTTGCTAAAAGATGGTAAGCTTTAATTTCACAAATTAGAGCAGTACTAAACTGCTACATTTTACTAAATTGTTATCAATTGTAACTAAGTTCTATGCTGTTTGAGATTTAATATTGCAAAGTAAATGGCTAAGCATCACAAAGGCAGTCTTTCTTGGATCTGTCCTCAACTGCTTTAAAAAGAAAATTATGTCCTAAGGGACAAGTGACAAGGGCCCAGGAGGCTGAGGAAAACTACCTCATAAAACGGGAGCTAGCCACCATCAAACAGCAGAGTGATGAGGCCATTACTAAACTGGAGCAAGCTGAGAATACCATCAGGGAGCTCCAGCAGCAACAATGGGTAAGGAGCCTGGTAGCACTTCTTCTCATCTGTCTCATTCACTTGTTTTTTTTCTACTGGTCATGGCACGATCTCTGTGCTGTCCTTGTAAATATTTTGTTTATCATACTATCTGCACTCATGAAATTATACAAAATCCAACTTGTCAGAATGATAGACCATTTAATAGCGTGGTTTGACTTAATTGATAGGATAAATGTAAAGAAGTTTAATTTAGTCTATGCACACATCAGACAGACAAGTTGTTGTTTTTCCTTCAATATTTTTCTGTAGGTCTTCAAAAATGTAAGTCCAGGAATTGCGACTTAATTCGTAAAACCTTTGCCTAGCCTCTTGTTATAATTTAACATGGAATGATTTTAATTTTTCTACCTACTTAGACATTTTGTTGTTTCCTGAGATTAGCTTTTGTAAACCAGTTAGTAGGATATCATCTGTAGGCTTCTAGTGACATGCTTTTTTGGTACAGCATAAAGTCTTAGCACTTTTTACTAAAGGAGAACATTAACTATGCTGCTGCAGCATATTTTGGTTTGTGTAGAAATAAAGTAGATGTGTAAACTGTAGCTAGCTTGTGTAGAATATGGAAGCTTCACTAAGTGGTCATTGCTGCAAAATGGATTCAAAGTGTCATTTTGCTCTAAGCCGCTGTCAGAGCATTTGCTATTTTCTCCTGAAAGCTATAGGTGTGCCTCCGCAGTCTAAACTTGCATTTAAGAAAAAGTTATGTACTGGCATATAAACTCTCATATCCCTTTAGACCGTGCATCACAAAGTACCTGTCCGGAGCCCTAGACACTTCTGGCACATGTCTAAAACACAGTTGTACAACCAACAAGAAAATGATCAAATCAAAATACAACTGTATCCCTCCCTACCGGTACTAGCCTTAACTGCACAATTCCTTCCCTAAAGCTCAGGAAATACTTGCACCTGCAGTCTGGGAAGCTGGAAAATGTTTTTCATTTGACAAAGGTAAATCTGTATGACCAAAATACAACTGGAATACAAATTTGTAGAAACTGAAGCATTTTGTGCATATGCAATCTATATTTGTAATGCCCGAATATTGCATTTCAGAGTAGTTGTAACAAGAAAATGTAGTCTGACTAGATCATAACTGCAAAGAGAACTGTGACTGACCGGCATGTAACAAATCATGGCTTGCTTAATTGTGGCAAGTTTCCAATTAAACAATAAGAAATGGATTGTGGGAATGGTGGAGAAGTTCTTGTAGCTGTTTTTTGACTTAAAGCATTCAAGTAAGTACATTTCCACTGAAATGAAACTTTTTATACCCACAGCCACTTGTTAAGTTTTCAAAAATATATTCTCGTGTGCCGATAAAAAAACAAGGGTTTGTATCTAAATGTATTTCTGGACATACTGTAGCATCTCCATAGTTAGTGCTGTATTTAAATTTGCAATTAAAGTGGGACTAAAATCTATCTTTAGCAATTTACTTTGTTAAATTTGGGAGCTAAATTCACTCATTTTGTATGGGGCAAGCAAATTTAATTATTTATTCAGTTATTTTACTAGTCAAGCTGGCATTTTAAAAACTAGCCCTTTCTAAAATGATGTTAAAGGGCCTCCTTGGCACGTCTGCTTTCTGGTGTACTAGGCATAAGGATGAGGGAGTCCGTCAAGCATATTAAGTACAGAGAATACCCCCACCTTTGCCCCCCTGGAGAGTCTTTGTCCACAGCCCTCTTAAATACCAACTCTGGCATCACTGCTTTCACCCCCTTGAGTCTCTGCACACTGGGCAGTAGCACTGTGAGTCGCCAAATATGTAGGATTAGCTGCTGTGTAGGTGGAGGATGGGATGGATATTGTAGGGATGGTGAGGCCTGGGGATGAGGGAAGGCATTTGCCCTGTAATCACTGTGCATGTACTAAATTGCCCTAAATGTCACATCCACAACCTTGATTCCAGCCATATACTTTCAGTTGTACGAATAATGCATGAGACTGGAAGTGCATGAGAGATTAATATTCTCTGTAGATACAATCTGTGTTGAAGTTAAAGTTGTGCATTTGTGTGATATAAAGGAATTTGGTGTGCATTGTCATTGGCTATATGTTGAAAGTGCAAAGGAGTTGATTGTGGAGGTGAGGAGTCAGTGCGTTTTGTTAATGGGATGATTGGATGCCAAGGCTGCCTGAACTGGTGCCTTCCTGTATTTTTAATGACTCTGTGTTGGTGGAGTTTACATAGTAAACTCGTTTTTAACATGAGGAATAGATACAGTGACTGCAAAAACTTTGAATGTGTGCACAGCACCACCTAGTGGAAGCTCATAACATTTAAAATCTGAAGTTCAAAGAGCAGCAAAGAATCCTGTGGCACCTTATAGACTAACAGACGTTTTGGAGCATGAGCGAATACCCACTTTGTCAGACATGCATCTGACAAAGTGGGTATTCACCCACGAAAGCTCATGCTCCAAAACGTCTGTTAGTCTATAAGGTGCCACAGGATTCTTTGCTGCTTTTACAGATCCAAACTAACATGGCTACCCCTCTGATACTTGAAGTTCAAAAGAAATTTATAACTATCAATTTTGACAGGAAAATTGAGGCATCTCATTATTTCGATGCTGTTGCTTACTACTGTGGGTCCACTCTTGGGGATATTAGAACATCTTGATGTCAATATAGTCTTATAACTTCCTTTGTTTGTTGTCCTTCATCCTGAAGGATTCAAAAATTATTTTACTGGTGATGCGTTAACAGCCATCTCTGAGTGGCATTACATATTAAGAAGCATTTGCATGATATAATTTGCATACATGTCAAAAGTACAGTCCACGCCATAAATACTTTAGAGTTGAAGTCCCTTGTCCTGCAGTTCACTGTGTATGGGCTCATGTCTGCATCTGTATGCCATGAATTGCAGGATTGGGGCCTAAATTTGATAGATACTGAACATTAAGATAACAAATGGAAAGTATTCATGCAGCAGTCTCTTTTAGACAGCAGCAGTAATGGACTTTAGGAGGGAAAGCAAACTTCTCTAGATAAAATTTCGGAAACAGATTTAGATAGACTGTATTACCCAAGTTGTAATTATGCTAGCCATGCTGATGTGAAAAGTGCAATGACTCATGTTCAAATACTAACCAGATTTGATTCTAACTGTTGTGAGATCTGAGATTTCAAGCTCACATGAAATGACTAAAGGCCCTATTATAAGATTACCTGTGTAAAATGTTTTGTCTTAAATATCTTCTACACAACTGCTCTGTGAGACTACAAATGAACATAAAATTGTACGTGTTACCCAAGTGTGCCTGTTGACACCAGAACTCTGACTTGTATGCAGCCTTGAGATTTTTCCTCTTAAACCTGTAGTCTAAATATTTGTAAGGAATTTGACAGTAAAAAGAAGTGACTTTATTACAAATTGCTAAAGCTGCTTTTTGGGGCAGTTTTTGTGGACTTTTGTTTCTCTGTGGAAGGAGGGGAAAACTTCTTAAAGTTCTCTTCAGACAATTATGGGACGGACTTGAAACTACTACTGATGACTTTGTATGCTGAAAAAATCTTGCTCATTTCACACACATCACATCTGACAATATTTTATATATAGGATAACAAGATCCTTTTTCTTTGTATAGCCGATTATATTAAGGTAGTAGTCTGGCATGAAAATTTGACTGAGATATAATTTCTGTTCCAGATCCTAAACTGCATTTCCTAATATAGGGCAACTGTGTAAATTAACCACCTAAAAGTTTATTAGATTGCCAAGTGGGGAAGGGGAGCAAATGCATTGTAAAGGCAGCCATATTCTGAAATAAAAAGGTTGTAAGTAGCATTTGTGCCAAATGGAACACAATTTTAAAAGCAAACCAAAAACTTTGGTTGGTACAGCTGTTGTCTGGAAGAAATCTGAAGGTGATTAAAAATGTTTATATTTTCATGGGCTCTTGTCAATATATTTCAAAAAAGAAAAAAATTTAGTAACTTGTCGAAGTTCTCTGAAAACATTGGGCAACCTAAAGATGAAATCTAAGGAAACAATTTAGCACAGATTTACTACAGTTTAGCAGGTAGTATGGAGGAAATTTGTGTTCAAAATTCAGCAAAATTTGAAAGTTAGTAGTTAATTCTAAAAATGTGATAATTTTTTAAAGGGAGTTGGTGAGGTGAGTCAAACTTTCATTGTAGCAAATCTCCAGTAAGCTGACTCCCATGAGGCAACTTCAGATTTTTTTTTTTTTTTTTGGTAAACCAAATATATGAATTGCTACAATATTTAATTTGCTTAGATTTGCAAAAGCTGGGGATCACTCTGATCTCTCAAAATCGTTAGACACAACTCTAACTTGAACCTTATGAGGAAGCAAAGGATCCTTTTAATATTTCTTAAATTTTCTTTTGAGTTTGCAAGTTTGTCATGCATTTTATAGTCTAATTCAATTAGACTATAAAATGTGTATTGAACACAAACCTCAGTTTTCCCCCTAAATCACATAACTTAGAAATAAATCTAATTTTGATTTGAATAAATTAAAAATTGTAAGGGCTTGTGTAGCCAGGGAAAAAATGGTTTCAAATATCTTAGAGAAGCTCATGATGGCTAGCTTTCAAGCTTAGTAGACATTTAAAGGAGTAAATATCCTATTTGAATAGTGATGCTTCCTGGAAGGGGGCTAATACACATGTGTTCAGTTATGTTCATAACGCCGTAGAGTTCAGCTTTTTTTCAGGAACACCTGCCAGAATGTGTGATATTGAAAAGCATAGTGTTGACCAAGGAAATACAAATTCATTCACTAAAGCATTTTAATACTGTGTATGTGCATAGTGGCAAACTTTTTAGCTTGATTGTTAAAGAATCATAAAACAAAACGTAACTTACCCAAGGCGAATCTGAAACTAAGTAGTTTGGAAAAGAGAGTGCTTGATTCTATAAGTGAAACTGAGTGTGCAGCTGCTGGCCAAAGGCAACTCTGTGAGCAGCCTTGGATTTCGCTGAGCCAATAATCTTCATGTCTTCACTGTAGATCACTGCAAAAGCATTTCCTGGGGAATGTGGCCATGTGTGACAATCTGACAGCTGCCAAAGACATTTCATAGTGGCTGAAATTCAGTTCCTGAGTTTTTAACATCTGAATGGGTTACCTAGAGTAATGTATCCATTTGTGAAGCTAAATGAGAAAAGTACTAGAGATTTGTCTCCATGGGAGCTTGAACAATTTGTATGGTTCATTGGCTCTCAAAACCCCCACTACACTGGCCTTGAAGCCAGAAGGTGCAGGAGCACTCACACCTTCCCTAGTTCCAGCACTTACATTTGTCACTTGGAACTGTATCTTGGAACTGTACTTATGGTAGAGGTACACTTTTAGTATACACATGCATCTGTGTAACATCTTCCCAAGGATTAAGAGTGTTCCATTGGACTGGGACTGGGACTGGGAGATCTGGGTTCAGTTTCTCACTCTGCCACAGGCTTCCTGTGTGACCTGGGACAAGTTACTGGCATCTAAAAACAAAGTTGCTCTGACTTTGCAAAATTTTCAGCGTAAAATCACACCTTTAAGTAGACTCTTAATTGTTTATTATCTAAAATTATGCTGATTCTGGTAATTCATTATGTAGAACGGAAAATCTAATCTCTTCTAATATCATCATGATTATTCGATGAACAAAAAGCTGTAACGCTGAACGTTGCAAAAATCTGCTACTGGTTATTCTGACTGTGCTGGGCAATCAACATAAAGTTAAGGTCTGCTGTAGGCACATTCATGACTTGCAAACAGACTTGAAATAAAATAAAGATTTGAAATACAAAATTGCATTCAGTTACAGTTGTGATATCACAACAATGAGGAACAAAATACTGGTCAGAAAACATGCACAAATTAGAGTAGTTCCCACATGTCATGGACCATTTTGGTGCAATGGACTACATGAAAGCCAACTGAAACTTGCCAAATTAGAAATAAAGTAGCTTACTTTCAATAAGCACCTCATCAAACTTATATTTAAAAAAAATAATAATTTCCTTGGAGCAGGAATTACTGTTTTTAAGTAGCTTTTCAAGTCTCCGCTTTCCCATCAAAAAATGAGTTGTTGTAAATTAACCTTGGTTAAAAAGTAAAGTGAGGATTTCAACCTAAAGAACAATGCCATATTTTCTTTGCATGTCCTATCTTAAACAGAACTTGGAACAAGAAACCTATAACAGAGCAAGTTTGACAGTCTAAGTATCATTTATAAGATGGAATAAAGGACCTAAATATTTTTTGAAGTAAGCTCACTATGGGGCTTAATTATATAGATTTGGAAAAGTGATGTGAATTCAAGTAATGTGGTCATAAAGGAAAACTGATAATCACAGCAAAGTACTTGTGGTGGTCCCTAAATGTTAGTACATATTCATTCTGTCACAGTTAGTTATTTAGGGCCAACACTTGCTTGCAATAAATGAGTAGTCACACTGAAACAATGGGACTGCTTGCATGAGTAAACTGAGTAGGATTTGGCCCTTGAGGTTTGTATACAACCCCTCCCTATATAACTCTAATGTTCTCATTTGATTGAGTAAAATAGATATACAACGTCTTAATTCCAGACGTTATAGTTAATGATACTATACGATAGAAACTATGTTGAACTCTTGCCCCTCAAATTAGACTTTCATAGTACTTATGCATCTAAAAACTCTGGAGACCACTGCTTTCTTGGAGACTTAAACAACAATCTTGTCCAAATGACAGAACCATAAACTTCATGGAGAAATTCTCAGGTAGGGGGATGATATTGCCTATCAAGCAGTTTCTGCAGAGGACTATTTAATTGTGAATCTTCCTGGCTTTGTGGTGCCAACAGAGTCCTCTGTTGCGCTGCTAAAACAGTCTTGAAAGAAATTCTTTTTTTATAATGTGGCTGTCGCAGGAAGTGAAGTACGACTGCACTGAAGTAACATCCTGCTTGGTTACAAGTTCTCAGTCAAGCCTCCCTGCTGGAAGTGGCTGCTTTATCCACTTTACAAAAATATTCTAGTTTAGAGGGGGGATAGAAGGATAACATTTTATTACTGGAGTTGTGGGTTGTTTTTTTAAAATATCATGGGCAAGTCAGTTGAAAGGAGCAGCAGGATTGGGATTCTTCAGGAGTCCCAGGATATCACAATTCCAGTTGTATCACTAAAGTAAGCAATGATTTGTGAGCTAAGATCTGTGGTAATCTTTCAAGGGTACTGAAAGGTTGCTGAAAATTTCTGACTAGTAGGCTGACTGTAACTAGGATTGGAGAAGGGTCTCTGACTAATAGGCTGACTGTAACTAGGACAGTTGTGCCAAACTAGTCTTTCTATAAACTCTTGTTTTTGCACATCACAAAATCACTGTGCCAGACTTAACCCCTTATTCACGTTGGTGATCAGTTACTGTAACAAATATTCCTGTTGACTTCATTGGGACTAAATATGGGAGTAACCCAATGGAATTAAGGGGCTCATGATGTGGTCCTATATGTTTGGGTGTATGCAGGGTGTTTCTGGTTGAGAGGCACAGCAATAAGATATCTGAGTCTGTAAATCTGGATGGAAGCGTATTAGAAGAGCTGTGGACAGAAATATGTACTGCGCCTATCTGCACTGTCAAGCATACTGCTGATTAATCTTCAGCTTTCAGGAGCACACTTTATTTGTAGGTTTAAGTCTGTGAAAACTTTTACACTCTCCTATTCTCACTTGATAATGTATTTTTGCAAACTTTATAGCATAAGTGCAGTTCCCGCTACAGTGAAGACTTTGTGCTACAGCTGGAAAAAGAGTTGGTCCAAGCGAGACTAAGTGAAGCGGAATCCCATTGTGCTCTGAAGGAGATGCAAGATAAGGTTCTAGAAATGGAAAAGGTAAACCAAAACCAGGATCCTCAGTATAAAGTAACACTGTAAATAACCACACAAGTCCCCACAGTTTAGCTGCATGATAGATTTTGGAATACAATCATGTTCAGTTTCTAGCTCATAGTTGCAAAAAACTTTCAGAAATCTGAGATTAATGTAACCAAAAGCAAAGAGGTGTGCTTGAGTCTTCACACCTGAGTATTGCTCCAAGATCTCGGAACAGTTCCATGTGATCACTTTGAAGTCTGGTGGTTTGAGTAAACATTTTGTTTCATTATTGATCGTTTTGTCAAGCCTCAAGATAATGTCCATCCAATGCTTGGACTACTGGTAGATATTGATGCAGGGCATAGCTAGCTGCTGACAAAGGTATCTGTAATGGGGAATGAGGAATTCAAGCTCTCCTCCATCCCAAATTTTCAGGTGCTTGTTGGGCAGGAAAATTTCCAAAATGGGAAGGCAAAAGATGCCCCCTCTTCACAGTACCAAAAACCTCAACTGTCTTAGTTTTGGTTTTGACATCCATCTCCCTCTTTTTCCCATTCATTGAAAGTTACAATTTTCCTCTAACAATCAACTGTCAAAACATCCAGCTTCCTTTGCAGAACAAAAATTTGCAGAACATCAGACATTTGCAGAATAAGATGGAATAATCCCAAATGATATAACTGATATGATGTACTGATTGGGGGACTAGGCAGTCCCGCATATACAGAATTGTAGTATGGCAGTCTGCCTCTCACAGGGTCCGTTGAATCAGGGAACAGAAGCCCTGGCAGAAATTGGGAACAAGCCAACCAGCAGATGATTAACTGATTCCCAGAGGGAAGATGTGAGTGAGGATACAGCTCTGTAAGGGTGGCGGAACAGGAGAGAGACAGACATTTCCCATACCAGCAGCAGAAGACTGTAACAGGTTGGGTAGGCCCTATGGTCTCCCTGAGGCTAAGGGGAGGACATGACCTCTTGAGATTTTAGGGTGTGAAGGACCCTGCAGTATCGGGCCAGGTCAGGACTGTCCCTTTTTGTTACTTTTCTATGTATCTTGCATCTGTGTGGCGGAAGAATAAAAGCTTGCATAGAAGGCTAAAATAGAGGTGGCTGTGGCTGACTGTTTTGTCCCCAAGCTGGTAGACAGACCCACCAGATTACATGGACTTTGATCAAAACTTATATTTTAGGCAAAGTAAGACCTGGAGTACAGTGTTTTTAAAAGTAAAATCTTGACTCAACAGGTAAATCAAATGATCTAGGAGACTTGGCAGGTGTGTGGTGGGGTAAGATGCATAAAACATTAATATGTTCAAATAAGAATTCATGATCTGAGGGTCCTACCCCAAAATTCAGATGAGCATTTACCTATATTTACTCGTTTTCAGACATGGACATGATATTCTTTAAATTAAAAATTCAGTGTAAAACTGAAAAAAGGAGTTGTAAACATAACAGATAAAACCCAGTTTTAGGAAATAACTTTATAAAGTTACAGCATCTCTGGACTGGAGCATGTGCACATGGGTGGATGAGAGAACATAAAATAACCAAAAGTTGCTTTGACTACTGCAGTCTGCTATCTTTAGACAATATAGGCTGGGAAAAAACATTCATTTTCCCAAGGTCTGCATTGATGCGCTAATAGTTCAGGAGCCTAGCAGGATATACTGTAGCTATTCGCACTTGTAAATAGCTACAGCACTTACTCTGAGACCTTTTGAAGCTGTTACAGTGGATGTTTACTATCTGTTAATTCTGACGGTACTACTGAATCCTATGTTAGCCAAATCATCATAATCCCCAAATATACCAAAGGTACAAAAAACAACCAGTGTTTTTTAAACACTAAAAAATGGTAGGAAGGTGGAGGAAAAATGCAATTAAACTTTGAGTATTTGACGACAGTTCAAGTCCTTCACACCTTTGCAAAGTAATGAGTAGGGATGCTCTTGTTCAGGTGGATTTTTTTAAAATTTCCCTGCCACTTTTTGGTTGTTATTTTAATTTGTTTCAGTAATTCCATGTTAGTATTTTTTTTTAACTTTTATCCAAGCTGTTCTTGTTACCAGCTACTCTTCTTTCTGGTTAGTTTCCCCCAGACTTATTCCTTTTTCCCTGTCCTGTAGGGTTCTGCTTCCCTCCATTATTTCATCTGTGTTCTTGCCCAGCTGCCATTCTGAATCTTCATTGACCCTTCTTTTTTCAACATCACTTTCTTCTGTCTTTTTCAGAGATGAACAAACTTTCCAAAAATTCAAGTCTGAGATCTCATTCATTAATAAGATGTGTAGGCTCAAATGGTAAAAATCACCATAATGGTATAACATGTATTTCTCGTTCACTTTACCTAGCAAAAATAGAGTTCAAAACCTTCAGATATGTTTTCCATGCATTTTTGTTGGCATCATTAATACCAAAGACAGTGTAAGCAATCCAGCTCCATTCCCTGCTTGTTAGTGATGCTATCAACTCCAGCATGAGAAGTCTAGAGGCCAGGAGATCTGAAATCTTGGTATGTAATTTTAGTTAGACAAATACCTTTTAAGTATTAACTTAAATCCATACTTTATTCTATCTACAGTCCCAGATTTAGATTTAATGCTTTTCATTTCATCTTAAGGTGCATCAGGAATAGTGATCACTCCATGTGATCTTGGAACAAAACTTCCTAAATGCACACGTCTTCAATTAAATGTTTAAGAGAGTGTTCTTTGCTGCAGAGGAACAGCTCTTTACCTGATGAGAATAATGTTGCCAGACTCCAAGAAGAACTGATTGCAGTGAAGTTGAGAGAAGCAGAAGCTTTGATGGGCCTAAAAGAACTTAAACAGCAAGTTAAGGATTTGGAGGAACACTGGCAGGTATGAATATAAACCTCTTGATAAACTTAAATATTTTTGAATAAAGTAGGACAATTGAATATGTAAGTCTGAGAAATGGGGTAAAGTAGATTGGTGACTGGGGTTGTACAGAAATGGAATATTAAATGAGAGAGCCACAATCCGTTTTCTACTTTAAAAATGTAAAATTGATCCAAGTTGTAGATGAGGGCTTTCTACCTCATGCCACAAATTACTTTCACTTTATACTGTATACCTCCCACCAAAACAAGTGTTTTAAAGATCCTATTTCAGTGAATGCAAGTAGAGGTTGGAACTTAGCAAAATCTTGCTATTCAGGTGTTTGAAATACTCAAACTTCTCTTGTTTCAGTTTCTCTCTTCTCTTGTTATAGTTTCAGTTCTGTGATTGTCCCAATTGAAAATTCCTGTCCCCCTTCCACCACCTCTTAGTTCTTGTAACTATGTAACCTGTGGCTGTTTGTAGTTCTTATGATGAACTGTAATGCTGTATTAGTCTTCTGTTTGAGTTGTCAAAATTGGGGTGGTGGATTGGGAAGTACTTCATTCTTCAGCAGATGAAGTAATAGTATTTTAAGAGAGTCCATAGATATAGATATAAATAAAAACCCATTATAAATGTTTTCAGCGTCATCTAGCTCGCACTGCTGGAAGATGGAAAGATCCATCCAGAAAGAACACTGTGAATGAATTGCAAGATGAATTGATGACAATCCGATTGAGAGAAGCAGAAAGTCAGGCAAACCTAAAAGAGATGAAACAAAGAATGATGGAGATGGAAACACAGGTACATTATTGAAAACTAGTACTGAGATGGCAGAGAGTTAAGCATTATTGTGATCCAAACTGAATGCCGTCACCTAGGGATGCCAAGGGATAGCCTTTACAAATGACAGTAGCATAGTGAGACAATACAACACTCCTATGCTTCATGCTGTTAGACTGGTTAAGAATGAGACTCCAATTTGGTTCCCTTCCACTTTTCAAGACTTACAGTATATGAAGTTCACCTTTCTAAACTTCCCACCTTGATGTTAAGCAATGAACTCACCATGCTGGGTCAATATGTATGAATCTCAGTTGTTTTACAGTCCTAATTTAGTACAGCACTAAGTGTGTATTTTTAAATCAGTTGTTAAATTTAACAGGCCCTTATCTGACAAAAATACTATCTGCTCCTTTCCTTCCCCTTGGGAGTTGCCTATGTGGCGCTGCCTGATCGTGACCTCCTTTCTTTCATAACCCATGAATCTGGCTCCTGAATTGACCAGAGGATCCTTGCAGATCAGCTGTCTGCTGCCGGTACTTAAGTGCACCGACATTTTGTCCCTTAAGCTGTGATAAATTCCATGTGACTGGGGTGTTTGTGAAGAGAGAAGAGTAACTTGTTTACCTATTTAAATTCTGCTATAACCAAGGAATAAGGGAGAATCACTTGGCAAAAAACTCTGTATTATGTGGACTTCAACGAACACTTATTTGTTCCTGAAATTTCTGTTGACACTATAGCATAGTATTGAACTTCTGTGTAGGGTGACCAGATGAGGAGGAGGAGGAGAAAAAGAAAATATCAGGACACATGGGGGGTGGGGTTGTCTGCTGGCAGAGCAAAAAAAAAAGTGCTGCCGGCGGAGCGAAATATCAGGACATCTGGTCATCCTACTTCTGTTACTTGAAAGGAGGTGAGGAGTGAAGGCTTTGCAATAGGATTTTTGAGGAATCCTCTCATGAGAAAAAGGCTCAAACGTAACTGACACATGGGGAAACATGGTGCATTCAGAATGTAAAATGTATCTCAGTCCTACCACTACCATTCCCTGCTGTCCCAGGAAGCAGAAGATGGGACACATGGTGGTGTGGTGTAAAGAACTGACTATGCACCCAGCAGTTGGCCCAGAGTCACCAGTTAGAACTTGTTACAAGCCACTGATGGAGTAAAAAGCTTCATAAAATACCTCAAACAAATTAGCAACCCTAATGAAACAGGTTTTAACAACTTGGCCTTGTAAAAATTACTTTCAGTTAATCCATTTTTAATTCAATCAGCAGGGGGCATAATTATCCTGTCTTATCATATGCCGTGTACTAACAATCACAAATAACCTCACTTCAGTGTATTTCCTGAGTGCTTCTATGTAGACCTTCAAATGGAAGATAACAGCATACAATAATTTGGTTCATATATCATTTTGTGTGTGTGTGTGTATGTGTGTGTGTGTGTGTATGTGTGTGTGTGTGTGTATGTATGTGTATATATATATATATATATATATATATATATATATATAATATGTATATATAATAATACAAAGTCTGTTTATGTGCAAAAATATAATTTGCCTTTCAGTGTCTAACATACTTTAGTTACTAATCTTAATGTTTTATATACGCTAGGTCAGGTGTTCTCTGAACACATTTGTTGGTGGCTGCACTCCTCACTGGTGAACACACTGACACTTTTTCCTAAAATACTTAATTAACTGTAGGAAAAATAATTAAATATGCATAGATACACATCCAAATCATTGTAATTTTTATATTGTAGGTTTTTTTGGCAGACTCAGTCATAAAAATAATGCTGCCTACCCCTTCAGGAGTGATGATGTATATTTGTTAATATCACAGCACACTTAGTAACTACCTGGGTGGCTATGAAAAGTGTGATTTTTAACAAACATGCAAGTATCACTTTTCACAGCAGTTTGTTAATATCACTTTTCTCAGCAAGCCCCAGGACCCATTAAGCTCTGAATGGGGGGGCTTCATGGGGAGGTGGTAGGGGCCAGAGACGATGGTGGGACGGATGCAGGCCGGGGAGCCAGTGGGGTCCCAGGGCAATGGCAGGGGGAGGGGGGAATGGATGCAGGGCTATGGGAGGCAGCAAGAGCGATGGGGATGGGTGAGTCCAACTGACACATGGCTATACCATGACCTGGTATCTGCTGCCATGCGGCCAGAGCCCAGAGCTGGGGACAGGAGTTGTGTGGCAAGAGCCATGGCCTGGTGTCTGCTGCCGTGCGGCCAGGGCTGGGGCTCAGTGCCTGTGGCCAGAGTCCAGAGCTGGGGACAAGAACTGCATGGCCAGAGCCAGGGATTGGAGCCCGCTGCCACATAGCCGGAGCTGTATGTCAGCACCTGGCGACCAGTGCCTGCCACTGCGCGGCCAGAGTTGAGTGCCAGAACCCAGGACTGCATGGCTGGAGCCAGGAGCCAGCACCTGCTGCTGCATGACGAGAGCCAGCACTCGCTGCTGCACAGCTAGGACCGCAGTCGGTACTGGGGGCCAGCTCCTGCCACTGCGTGGCTGGAGCTTGGGAACAGAGATACGAGTTGGCGCCTGCTGTTGTGCAGCTGTGGTAGGGGATCAGTGCCAGGGGCTGGAGCCATGCGGCCGGAGTTGTGGGTTGGCATCTGCCACTGCACAGACAGAGCTTGAGACTGGAGCCACGGGCCAATGCCCACTGCCACACAGCTGGAACCAGAGGCTGGAGGTGAAGTCCCTCAGCTGGAGGCCAGGGCCACGTGGACAGAGCTGGTGGGGTGGGGTCAGTATGCACTACCCCACACTCGGAGCCCAGTGCTGTACAGCCAGGCTCCTGAAGTCCTGCTGCTGGAGCCTGACGCTGAAACCCTCTTCCCCCAAGGTTGGGTCAAGAACTCCCCTTGCTACTGCAGCAAAAGGTAGATCGTGCCAAACCAACTTGAACTCCTTCTTTGAGAAGGTGACAGATTATTTAGACAAAGGAAATGCAGTAGATCTAATTTACCTAGATTTCAGTAAGGCATTTGACACGGTTCCACAGGGGGAATTATTAGTTAAATTGGAAAAGATGGGGATCAATATGAAAATTGAAAGGTGGATAAGGAACTGGTTAAAGGGGAGACTACAACGGGTCTCACTGAAGGGTGAGCTGTCAGGCTGGAAGGAGGTTACTAGTGGAGTTCCTCAAGGATCAGTTTTGGGACCAATCTTATTTAACCTTTTTATTGCTGACCTTGGCAAAAAAAGCGGGAATGTGCTAATAAAGTTTGCGGATGACACAAAGCTGGGAGGTATTGCTAACACAGAGAAGGACTGGGATATCATGCAGGAAGATCTGGATGACCTTGTAAACTGGAGTAATAGTAATAGGATGAAATTTAATAGTGAAAAGTGCAAGGTCATGCATTTAGGGTTTAATAATAAGAATTTTAGTTATAAATTGGGGACGCATCAGTTGGAAGCAACAGAGGAGGAGAAGGACCTTGGAGTATTGGTTGATCACAGGATAACGATGAGCCGCCAATGTGATATGGCTGTTAAAAAAGCTAATGCAGTTTTAGGATGCATAAGGCGAGGTATTTCCAGTAAAGATAAGGAGGTGTTAGTACCGTTATATAAGGCACTGGTGAGACCTCATCTGGAATACTGTGCGCAGTTCTGGTCTCCCATGTTTAAGAAGAATGAATTCAAACTGGAACAGGTTCAGAGGTGGGCTACTAGGATGATCCGAGGAATGGAAAACCCCTCTTATGAAAGGAGACTCAAAGAGCTTGGCTTGTTTAGCCTAACCAAAATAAGGTTGAGGGGGGATATGTTTGCTCTTTATAAATATATCAGAAGGATTAATATTAGGGAGGGAGAGGAATTATTTAAGCTTAGTACCAATGTAGACACAAGAACAAATGGGTATAAACTGGACACTAGGAAGTCTAGACTTGAAATTAGACGAAGGTTTCTAGCCATTAGAGGAGTGAAGTTCTGGAACAGCCTTCCAAGGGGAGTAGTGGGGGCAAAAGACATATCTGGCTTTAAGACTAAGCTTGATAAGTTTATGGAAGGGATGGTATGATGGGATAGCTCAATTTTGGCAATTGATCTTTGATTATCAGCAGGTATGTATGCCCAGTGGTCTGTGATGGGATGTTAGATGGGATGGGATCTGAGTTACTACAGAGAATTCTTTCCTGAGTGCTGGCTGGTGAGTCTTACCACATGCTCAGAGTTTAGCTGATCGCCATATTTGGGGTCGGGAGGGAATTTTCCTCCAGGGCAGATTGGCAGAGGCCTTAGAGGTTTTTCACCTTCCTCTGCAGCGTGAGGCATGGGTCACTTGCTGGTGGATTCTCTGCAGCTTGAGGTCTTCAAACCACAATTTGAAGACTTCAATAACTCAGACATAGGTTAGGGGTTTGTTATAGAAGTGGATGGGTGAGATTCTGTGACCTGCTTTGTGCAGGAGGTCAGACTAGATGATCATATTGGTCCCTTCTGACCCTAATGTCTATGAGTCTGAGTCTATGAGCATTGTGCCCCACCACTCCCCAGAGGCAGTGCAGGGTGCTGCCCAGGAGGCTGTCATGGCCACATGAAAACCTCCTGGTGGCCACATTTGAGAAACGTTGCACTAGACTGCCTGGTACCTGAGTATACTTTGTACAAATGCAGTTGCATCATTTTCATTTGAAATAAACATTAAGATGAACAATTTTTAATTGCAACAAATCTTGGAATGATTTTGGCTCAATACAACCTTTTTGGTTTACTGTATTTGTAAATCCTGCTTATAAAAAGTCTACTGGGAGAAATGTGTTAGTGCTTTCCTTGTCTAGTTAGGTAGGTGTGATCAGACCTCTTCTGACACACTTCTTTTTTTATAATTGTAGAACCACGTCAACAGTAACCATTTACGGAGGGCGGAGCAAGAGGTCACCAGTCTACAAGGAAAGGTGCAATATCTTTCTGCGCAGAACAAAGGGCTTCTCGCTCAGCTGAGTGAAGCAAAACGTAAACAAGCAGAGACTGAGTGCAAGGTAACCAGCATCATGAGCACACAATTCACGTACACAGTATATAGTCACATTCTTCTGTCTTGCTTGCTACAGTCTGATCCATATTTTCAATGTCATATAGATGACAAAGCTCACAAAAGCAAAACTTTACATCTTATAGTGAATTAGTAACATCATCTTGGATTTACCACCCACCAAAAGGAGGGCTGACAATCTTCTCCTCTAATTTGTGGTCCTGTGAAGGTTAACTTTTCTGATTAGAACCACACTTTAAAGTGATTATGAATAAAAGGCACAGACTTGCACAGCAGACTCAGAACATGGTTTACTCAGACATATCTGATTGCATTCATGACAAAGAAGTTTGTAGTACCTTAATTCTGGTTAGCAGAATCAATATAGGTATGTGAAGAGTTGCAAGGGTAGAATTAGGGTGGAAGGGGATGTGTCCCCAGGGTAAGGTATGTGTGACAGTACCCACTGTCAGCCTGTCTTTCTGTAGTGTCTACAATTGGTCAATGTGTGTCTAAGAAGGCTGAATAGAACAGACCTCTTCATTGTGGTTAATGCGCAAGAATGAAAGAGTCTGGCTTGACTTTGAAATCCGAGGTTCAGTTTGCACTTTCTAGTTTAAAACTGTTCTTTCTTTCTGAACTGTGCAAATTTGGTATGGCAATCAAACACCATAAATGTGGAGTCTTGTGAGGCTCTTTTAGTAACTGCCTTGTAAAACCATACTTGAAAGCCATCATTGCCCCTCACCTAAAAGTGAGCCTATCTAAACCAAAAGTTGTTCCAGCTCAGGTGTGTAAAATCTTTTCACGTGTCAGAAGCTGAAAACAAAAGTTAAGTGTATTTCGAATTCATTTTCAGTACACATGGGTGGTAGGATTCCTTTAGTAAAAGTAAATTAAAATATTCAATATAGTCAAAATCCTGTGTGCCTGTTTTTAGTATTATCCAAAAGAATAGTATGAGCAGCACATCAGTAATCAAATTAACATCTTAAATCTTCAGCTGTACACTGTTGTGTTCATATACTGCATCAGCTTCAAAATGTGTCCATGAACATATGAGTTTTGCCTTAGCAAAAGGAAATGGGTTACGTTTACACTTGAGTTCCAGATGTTTCCAGATTCATTCGTATAGGGCAAAGTTGAAAAAATATTTCAAGAAAAAATTTCTCAAATGACACTCACTTATTAAAATGTATGTGTATTATAAGAAATAACATGCACCCAAGTGTATGTAAGGCTGTAATTCCATCAAAGGGTTCTGATGACAGCATAAACCAAGAGTGACGCTTGAGTGGTTTTATCACTGTCACTAGATTCCAGTGATGAAATTACATCCTTATTAATATGTATAGTTTTCTTACAATAACACACACCTGTAAATACTGAAATTTGCGCATGTTTCAAAGTGTTCTCTTCAGGGTAATACAGTTTAATTGACTAGATTTCTGTATACTAAACTATGCTGACCTAACTTTAATCACCCTAGACTATGAAGTGTAGTGTGTATTCAGCACCTCTGTCTCTTTACCAGTCTCCTAATTAACTTCATTCTGCTAGTGAAGGGTTTTTTATTTAGTTTCATTTGATTTTAATTTAAGGTGCTTACCATTTCTTAGATATACTATAGTCCTTCTCCCCTAGGACATTCAACATCTCTTTAGAAAGGATTTTCACTTTTCCTGCTGTTTACATTGTATACTGTTGCTAGCCTCCTGTGTTTCTAATGGACGTAAAATCAAGTATACAGGTAATTGGGTACTGGAATTTGACAAGCCAATGAAAGTTGTTTTTTAGGGATCTGCCCACTGAATATTAAATATTAAATGCAAGACCTCATTCTGACTAGAATCAGCACTTCATTCTACATAAGAGTTGGTTTCTGGTGCTGAATCAGTTATTGCTTTCCATATGTTGATTTCCTTACTAGATGTTCACAACTGTTTTATATATTGGTGGCATTTTTTAGTGTATAAGTAATGACATTTCCCCACCTGTAAATTCTTGTTTCATAGGGTTGAATACTACTGATCACATCAAATCCTTATTAAATATTGCAAAGAGGTGAGATATCCTCATCCTTTTCATAAAGTAGAAGAGCACTTTGAGTGTCCTCTACTCCAGATTCTGGATTAAGTTTTTGTATCCATCCTCATCTGGATAATTGGCATGAAAAGCCTTGCTCTAAAATGGGTTGGGACAAGTTGCTAGTGGATGCTCAGTGCAAGCAGGGACTATGTGTTTGTCAAGTATAATTCTTGTGGCCAGTGAATGAGGTGGAAACACTGACTGTGATCCTGGCTAGACCCTGAATTTTGGATCATAATCATTAGTCCCTGAGAGGTTTATGAGGCTTCCATCACAACATGCTTCACAAATGCACGTTTGTGGTCTGAAATCTGTCAAGATAATGTTAATATGAAGTTAATCTCAGTTTAGTGCAAATAAATTGATTCTATTTGGTATTCTGGCTCATTATTTGAACCGTGACCTTGACTGTAAGCTTGGAACTGGCCCCATATCTGAGTGTTCGTACAGAATCCTACATTGTAGTATTCATATACATAATTTTTTTATTTGCAAATTGTATTAATAGATCATTGTGATTAACTTGCTTAAGTAAGACTCTTCTAATTTAATTTTCCCTCCTCTTTCCCGTTCCCCAAAATGCTTTCCTCCTTTATCCTATCACTGATATAATCTGTCGTGCCTGCTGTCATCCTGTTGTCCCCACACTCACTCCTCCCTGACTTGCCTCTTGCTTTTTCCCCTTAATAAAAGCGTGCTGTGCTCTCTCCATCCTCAAGAAGCAGTCCCTTTATTCCACTAGTCTTTCCAGTTACTTCCTCTCCCTTCCTTTAATCTCTAAACTCAAAGGCACTATTTGCCACTGTTGCCTACAGTTCCTTTTTTCTAGCTCCACTTGGACCCTCCATGCAACTGAAATTAATCTCACCAGGATTTCTAATGACTCCTTTCATGGCCGGAATTTCTGGCTCTCGACCTGATCCTCCTTCACTTGCTTAAAAAACTGGTTACTTGCTCTTTCTTGACATCTTGTCCTACCTTGGGTATTTGTGTCCTCTCCTGGCTCTTCTACCCTCTGATCATTCTTTCATTGTATCTCAGTGAATCCTCCTATTTTGCGAGCAGTCACACAGGCTCTTCCCTTGACCAACTTCTCCTTTTACATCTCTTTTGGCTTCTTGCATGACTTCAGCTACCATGTGAATGCTGATGGGTTTCAGAGTTTTCTTTTCCACTCTTAATCAGCTCCTTCCAACCTAGCCCACATCTCAGCCTGTCTTTCCGACACCATCTTTAATGTGTCACTACAATTTAAACACAACGTGGGCAAAACTGACCTCCGTATCCTTACTTTCAAAACCTCTCCCTCTTATCCTTTTTGTTACTGTTGACAATACCATCATCTTTCCTACTGCCCATAAACCTAGATGTTTATATTTGACTCCTTCTGCCTTGTCCCACATATCCAGATTTTTCTATAACACTTTTGAGTGTGCCTTCCCTCTTCGTTGATACAGGTAAACCTCTTGTTCAGTTCCTCATCTCCGATCTACTATAGTGATTTCTTGACCTCCCTGACAACCACATCATCCATCCCAGGCTATTCACAACACAGCTGCTAAGATCTTCCCTGTCTTTTATTCTAAACGCATCTCAGACATCTTGAGTGCCTCCATTTGCTCCCCCTCTTCCACAGCATTTAGTTAAGCTTCTAATACAGTCCTTACGACCATTCACAGTTCTGTCCCTCTTGTCTCCTGCTCTGCCAACAATGCCCTCCTTGATTGCCCCAATGTTTGCATCTCCAACTCTTCTTGTGTTTTTCATACACCCTTATGCTTGGAATGCCCTTCCTGAACTGATCTTTAAGGGCAAATATTGCCACCTTGCATTCCTCCAAGACCCACTGTTTCTATGATACTTACAAAAAGTTAGTCAACTAATAGGTTGAAGGGAAGTTGAATGTAGTTACCTTTTTAAAATGTGCATCATGTGTGCTGTTCATATAATCTTGATTGTGTCCCTATTCTTCATACAGTGTATGTTTGTTTTAGACAGCAAGCTAAAGCCTGGGTAGTTGCTACCAGAATACAAGGACTTATTTAAAGCAGCATTTTGTAGTAGAAAACCTCTTAGAACCAGTTTTATAATAGCACTTTCCTTATTACATTTTTGGGTATGTTTTCTGTTCACTTGTAAAACTTAATGCAAAAGTTTCACCTTCTCTGTGTGCAAGTCCCCCCAAGCAATATATTTTTTCATATTAGCATTACCTTTTGTAGAGAGAGCTGCAGATTTGCTTCTCCCCACCCATTTTCCTCTCTAATAACAACCTAATACATCCTCAAATCCTTAATCTTCATTCTTCCAGGTGAGAACTGAATGGGTCGTCCATGTACATAAACTGTTCTTTAATTTCCCTAGGCACAGGAATAATAGTCCAGTGGGCAACCATTCACCAATATTCCAAACCTAATAGGGTTGATCTCTTCCTTCATGTTCCTCCATCCAGTGTTTTAAGAGCTACCTAATTAGACATCACTTCCATGTAATTAACAATGTTGAATGTTCCTGGATATAAATTCTTAAACTATGTACACCCCTCTGAGATCATATCCTTTCATCTAAAACTTAATGCATCAGAAGTGTGTAATATTAGGACTAATTAAGAGAATTGTATATCTGAGCAAATGTAGAGACTTTCAAGTATATACAAAGTCATACAGTCAGGATAATTTTTCTTGAAAACGCTTGACACCCCCGCCCCGCCCCCCCAAAACCCCCAAAAGCAAAACTTAGACTCCTGGCCTAATGGCCAGTCTCCTGGCAGGAGGGAAATAGCCCCTTTATAATGTTGTTTCCTTGTTGGATGATATTGCTTTGCAGTTTAATTCCTTGAATTTCTCCAAGAATAAGTCAGGTTGAGCAAAGTTAACTGATCTATGCAGCATCTGACTAAGAGGCTGCTCAGTGAAAGGAGCTAGGGTTTTTTATTGGCACACTTCCCACTGCTGATGTGGAAGATGCTGTATCTTCTGGTTCTGAGAAGTTAGCTGGTCCATTGTTCACTCCTCAGTTATTTGTCATGAAACTGTAAAATCACCTGCTATGTGTGATCAGTGTATTAGTCTCATTTTGAATAAATTGATATGTCTCACCTTAACTGAGAGCAGATAGTTATGAACTGATCCTCAGCTACATTGACTTACCATGAACACTTCAAACTTTATCAAGAATTTGAAGTGTCAGTGTGTTCCTCTTGTATCTGATCAACAATTCATGGGCTGTATGATGAGTCAGCTTGAATTGTTAGTAATCAGCACAGTCAGATTAAAAGGAATCCAGCTACTAGTACTGCTAGAGCTAAACTCTGCTTTAAGGTAAAGTAACCCAGCAGCCCTGCATGGGTGGAATTCGTCTCTCAGGGTACGTCTACACTATGGGATTATTCCGATTTAACATAAACCGGTTTTATAAAACAGATTGTATAAAGTCGAGTGCACGCGGCCACACTAACCACATTAATTCGGCGGTGTGCATCCATCGTCCGAGGCTAGCGTCGATTTCTGGAGCGTTGCACTGTGGGTAGCTATCCCGTAGTTCCCGCAGTCTCCCCTGCCCCTTGGAATTCTGTGTTGAGAGCCCAGTGCCTGATGGGGCAAAAATCATTGTCGCGGGTGGTTCTGGGTACAGCCTCACCCCTTCCTCCATGAAAGCAGCAGACAACCATTTTGCGCCTTTTTTCCCTGGGTGAACTGTGCAAACGCCATAGCACAGCAAGCATGGACCCTGCTCAGATCAATACCGCAATCGTGGACTTTGTAAACACCTCGCGCATTCTCGTGCAGTCTCTCCTATCCTCACATTTGTCTCTCCTATCCTCACGTTTGTCCCTCCTGTCCTCACGTTCACTGGCATCTTTCCTGTGCTTTGCTACCACGTCCTTCCACTCATTCAGATGAGCTCTTTCATTGCGGGCTACTTCCATGATTTCCGAGAATATTTAGTCTCGCGTCTTCTTTTTCCTCCGCCTTATCTGAGTTAGTCTTCAGGATGGAGTAGGGAGGCTTGAAAAATGTGCAGCTGCATGAGGGAGGGAAAAAAGGGAGAGAAGTATTTGAAGATACATTTTACAGAACAATAGTTATACTCTTTCACAGTGAACAACACTATTCACTTTACATAGCACATGTGATTTCACTACAAGGTCGCATTTTGCATCTTAATACTGAGTGCCTGCGGCTCTGGTGTTACAGATCTCACAGATGCAGGTCCGGGCATCAGAATTCAGCTTGCATGCGGCTGTGGTAAGCCATTGTCTTTTGGCTTCTGCAGCCTTCATATTCACAGTGCCCTCCTTTCCCAAATACCAAACAAATCCCATTCAGTGATGCTTCTTTCCTGTTAACAAGCAGCAGAAGCCAACCCCACCCCCATCCAACTCTCTAGGATGATTGCTTTACCCCTCCTCCCACCGCATGGCTGGTATCATGGAAGATCACTACTAATCACCCCCCTTTCTCCCTCCACCGCGTGGCTGATAGCTGGGAAGATCCCTGCTAGCCACACGTGAAAAAGCTCAGCGCTATTCCCCTCCTCCCCTCCCCCCGCTTGGCTACGTGTAAGGAAGGATTTCTTTTAAGCAACAGGAAAATGGCCATCTCTATCCCCTTAATTAAATTCCTGAATTTCAACCAGGTTACCATGAACGATATCACTCTGCTGAGGATAACAGAGCAAGATAAAGAACGGATGTTTCTTGAATGCCAGCAATCACCGGGACCATACGCAGCTATGCTTTGTCATGCAATGATACCCGATTACTTGCTACATGCATGGTGTGGTAAAGTGTCCTACCATGGTGGATGGAACAAGGCTGCCTTGCCCAGAAACCTTCTGCAAAGGCTTTTGGAGTACTTCCAGGAGCGCTTCATGGAGATGTCTCTGGAGGATTTCCGCTCCATCCCCAGACATGTTAACAAACTTTTCCAGTAACTTGACTGGCCGCGAATGCATCCCAAGCCCTCAGGGCAAATCAATCATTAAAAAACGCTTGCTTTTAAACCATGATTTATATTTACAAAGGTACACTCACCAGAGGTCGCTTCCATGGCTTCACTGTCTGGGCTAGTGGCTTGGGAGGGCTGGGAGGGTAAATCCGTCTGGGTCAGAAAAAGCTCCTGGCTGTTTGGGCTAACCGAGTCCTGTGTGCTCTCTGCAAGGTTGTCCTCCTCTTCCTCCTTCTCATCTTCCCCCTCCACAGAATCCTCAGCCATGGTTGAGATTACAACTCCCACCTCGGAATCTACGGACAGGGGTGGGGTAGTGGTGGCGCAGCCCCCTAAAATTGCATGCAGCTCAGCATAGAAGTGGCATGTTTTCAGCCCTGACCCGGACCTTCCGTTTGCTGCTTTGGTTTTCTGGTAGGCTTGTCTGAGCTCCTTAACTTTCACTCTGCACTGCACTGCGTCCCTGGTGTGGCCTTTTTCCATCATAGCCTTGGAAATTTTTTCAAATATTTTTTCATTTTGTCTTTTGGAACGGAGTTCTGTTAGCACTGAATCCTCTCCCCATAAAGCGATCAGATCCACTACCTCCCATGCGGTCCATGCTTGAGCTCTTTTTCTGTTCTCAGGAGGCTGCATTGCTACCTGTGCTGATGAGCTCTGTGTGGTCACCTGTGCTGATCAGAGCTTCACGCTGGCCAAATAGGAAATGAAATTCAAAAGTTCGCGGGGCTTTTCCTGTCTACCTGGCCAGTGCATCTGAGTTCAGATTGCTGTCCAGAGCAGTCACAGTGGTGCACTGTGGGATACCACCCGGAGGCCAATACCGTTGATTTGCGGCCACACTAACCCTAATCCGATATGGTAATACCGATTTTAGCGCTACTCCTCTCGTCAGGGAGGAGAACAGAAACCGATTTAAAGAGCCCTTTATATCGATATAAAGGGCCTCGTAGTGTGGACAGGTGCGGCGTTAAAACGGTTTAACGCTGCTAAAATCAGTTTAAACGCGTAGTGTAGACCAGGCCTTAGTCTGAATTAGATATGAGGTCTGATTCTGTAGCATTTGTTTGTTTATGCTACGGTTTTCATCACTCTGACAAATATAGGTAACTAATGCAGTAAAACAGATCCACACTTATGAAAGTCAGAATTTAGAAAAAACACTTTTACAATATCAAAAATAAGCGGGAGTACAAAGACTGAAAAAAACAATCATCTAGTAACTACAGTAAATCTGAAATTTAATTGAATTGATGGCTATAGAAGTGGTAGTCAAGTAACAAAAGGAAAATAGTCCACAACATGCTCTAATAGTGCAGTGATGGGAAACAACTGATGTTCTTTGTTTACAAGATCCAAATAAAAGGCCAACTTGAAAATTACTA